>NC_084844.1:2145000-2450000 GCF_033115175.1 Lepus europaeus | reverse complement strand
CTATGGAGAAACCATGCACCGTTTCCACGACTTTTTGCACCAAAATAAACTTAGCTTTTAATCCGTTCTGCCAGAGCGTTTCTGAAGCACCCTCCCGTACTCTAACCCAGAGGGCACGGAAACCCCTTCTCGCTCAGAGCTTCGGCCCAGTGTTGGAGGTGACTGGACCTCAGCGATGCCCCCACAACTGGGCAAAGTCGCAAACCTGCAGGAGAGCCCACGGGACAGGCCCCGCCCACACCGCCCGCCTGTCACTGCTCCAACAGTCCAGAGGCCCACCCCGCGCGGCTCCCACCCCACCCTCTGCAGCTCCCCAGCAGCCCTGGGCCACGGCTCGGGGGGTTCACGCGCCTGGTACCCACCCACGGCCACCACTTGCACTCACAGCGCACCAGGGAGAAGGAATGGGTCAGGGCCCTGCTTAGGAGCCAGGGCGGCCGGGAAGAGCCGGCTCGGCCGTCCAGCCTCCCCCCAGTGACAGCAGGCACCGCCCGCAGGTGCACACCCTCCACTCTCGGCAAAGCAGCGAGGCGCAGGGACCAGCAGCTTCCTCTCCAGAGAGACCCAGGGCTGCCATCCATCCGTCTTGTCGCCTGCCACACCCAGGTGTTAAATCCTGGGGAGGGATCCCTGGGCTCCATCCCCCCGCCGACAGGCACCAACAAGGAGCCCCAGAGGGTGCCTGGCCCCACTGCTGAGCCAGCTCGCAGGCTGAAAACAGCCTTGAGATGCAAGGTGGCCAGAGCCAAAGACGTCAGGGCAAATCCAGCTGAGCCGAGTGCCAACGGCCAGGCACAGAGCGGACACAGGCACAGACATGCCACGCGCGTCTCCCTCCCTGCAGAGGGCTTGCATGGCCAAGGACTCGCCTTCCACCTCCCCCTGCCCCCGCGTTGGCCGAGAGAACCAGGCAGGCGAGAAGGCAGAGACAGAGCCGAGTGGGACCCCAGCCCAGCCCCCTTCCTCATTAGCACTGAGCCAGCGAGGCCCGGATCTGTGAGGTCACCAGGCACGCAAGGACCCCACAGTTGGCCTCATCCCCAGGGAGAGGGATCTGCCCCACCCCACGGACCCCTAGCTCCACCTCTGTGCCTGGAGGCTGCAGCCCCACAGAGGGCCTCTCCAGGCCCCTTCCCGTGTCCCGCCTGGGCCCCGGGGCCACAGAGCGCTCGCCCCAGCTCCTTCCTGGCAGATCCCCAGCCAGCGCCACGCTCGGGCGCTTTTCTCTTTTTCCTTTTCCAATCGCCCTCCTGGGAGAGAGAAGCAAAGCCAGGGCTTTGGAAAACCCCCAGCCCACCTGCCAGTGCATCCGAGATCCGTCAGCCCTGGCGTTGTAGCCCTGAGAGGGACCGGGGGGGGGGGGGCTGAAAGCAGCTGCGAGGTACACACTGCCTCTCCCCTGCCCCAGCATTGTGGATTTCAGGGCAGGACCTGTGCCCACTTCCCCCGCACGTCCCCATACGCCGTTCTGGCTCCAAGCCCTGGAAACAGCACCTCGTACATGCCGAGGGCGCCTCCGTCTGCTTCCAACCCCCACCTCCCCTCAGCAACCCGTGCGAGGAGGTGCGGGATGCACAGATGATCCAGCGTCATTTCTGCAAACCCCCTTGGTCACTGCCTCCCCAGCGCCTCGTTCAGACGAGCTGAGCCTCCAGGGAGGGCCTGGCCCTCGCCCCCTCCTCCAATCCCTCCCCTTTCCTGCAGGGCAGGGGCTGCCGGGGGGTGAACTGTGGTGTCCCCAAAAAGGAGTTGTTGAAGTCTCAACCCCTGGGGCCTCTGGACGTGGCCTCACCTGGAAACGGGGTCCTGGCTGAGGCCCGGGAGCCCCGTATCGTAGGACCACCGGGGACCCGAAGCCAGGAGAGGTGGGGACGGCTTCCCCCAGATGCCAGAGGCAGCACGGGTCTGTCCCCGTCTCCGCCACCCCCTGCAGAGGAGACAGCCCCCCCAGGATGCCCTGGAGCAGCCACGCCCAGTCTCCCGTTTTGGCAGAGAGCGAGCTGCCGTGGCACAGGCACGTTTGTGCTTCTCCACCTCATCCGTGCTGCCCACCGGTGGGGGCGGGGGGTGGCAGCAGCGACAGAGCCCGTGAGCCTGAAGTAGTCCGTATCCGACCTCCCACCCCCGAGCCTGCGGGACGTCCGGCAGGAGGACAGGAGGGGGCCCTGGAGAGGACTCTGCCCTGGCCCTCGGGGTGCCCTCAGCAGGGCTGGGGTTGGGGGCAGGACTGTCCCAGGATGCACTCTTGGGAGGCGCGGACGCTGTGAGCGGGGTCCCAGCGCTGTGGCACTGTGGCACGGCTGTCTGGTCTCAGTGCTGGCACTGTGGCACCCCCTGGCCTTGCAGAGCCTGGAGCACCGTCCCCAGAGCCCGGCCAGCAGACTCCACCCTGGCAGGTGCCGCTCAGAGGCCACCGCTGTCCTCTTGAGCCCAGACCCCATCTCCACGTGACGGCGCGTGCCTGCAGGGGCGCCCCCCCCCCCCAGCCAGGCTCTGCAGCAGCCCCCAGGTGCACCGAGGAGGGACTGCGGGCGAGCAGGTGGGCCGGGCGCCTCCCTCGCCAGCTTTCCCACTCTCGGCATATCAGGCAGCGCCGTGTCTGAGCTCTGGGACGGGCGCTGTAAATTTAGAACTTGGGAAGGCTGCCTGCTCTCGGGGGGAGGGGGGAGGGGGTCGTCTTGGCCTGCAGGGTGGGGAGGGGAGGGGACCCGCACACGGCTGCACCCTCACCACAGAAAGCGACACCTGTCCCCAAAGCGCGAAGGGCAGCAGCGTCCCCAGGGCTGGGTCCCCACAAGGGCCGGGGACACCTCCCGAGGGGGACCCCTCCTCCTCTTCCCACATCCTGCTAAAAATACCAGTGCTTCTGGCAGAAAACTCCCCCAGTCTCCCCGGAACATAAGCTCCCCGGAGCCAGAGAAGGGAGCAGCTCTACCTCGCAGGCGCACAGACGGATTCCAGGAACGGGAGCGCGACCCACTCTGGCGAATCCCGCGCTTCTCCCGGCGCCCTGCACACACGGGGGAGGGGCCCGCGTGGCTGCGTCTGGGCTGGAGGCCCGAGCGGGGGTCTCCGTGCCGTGTGCGGTTCCTTTCAGGCCTCCGCGTACTGTGGCGAGGGAGACGCCTCCTGCACTGCCCTGGCACCGTCACTGCCCAACACATCCCAGCGCCGTCCTGGCCCCCGGGAGAGAGGAGGCAGCAGGCAGCGGGGAGGGGAGGGGCGGGAGGGTCTGCTGAGCTGGGAGCTGAAGGCAGGGTGAGGGCCACGCAGGGCTGGGGGTCCTGACCCGGCGACTGCTCTGCGGAGGCGGCCTCTGTGCAGCCAGGGGGGAGGCCGGAGCTGGGCTTGTGATGGGCGGGGGGCTGCGGAGACAGACAGCAGACAGACCCAGAGGAGACCTTGTCTGGGAGGTTGGAGAGAGGCAGGTGACACAGGTTGGGGACGGAGCCCAGGCCTCCAGGGCAGAAGCCGCTGATGCCACCACAGAGGGCTTGCTCTTCAGGGCAGACCAGCCGGGGGGGGGGGGGGGGAGGTACCTGTCCCCTCTCTCGGTGACGCCGAGAGAGGGATGAAGCACTGCCGAGGGCCTGCTGCCCCCAGGTCACCTGCAGTCCTGGGCACAAACCAGGCTCAGGGACTCAGCCCCGAGCTGGGCCAGGCAGCCCCAGGCAGCGGCTGCCCTCGGCCCGAGGTGGCCACTGCCACAGGCTGGGGAGGCGGCCGCCCGACAGGGCAGAGCGTGGGGTCTGCACCGGGCCCTGCTGACACGGGTGTGAGCCCCGTCCTCCAGGGAACCCTGACACTTGGAGAGGCTGCCGAGCTCCAGCTGCCAGAGCTGGGACCCGAACCCCCGCGCCGGCTCCAGAAAGCTCACCAAAAAGGGGAGGGAAAAGGGGAGCTCATTTTGGTGCAAAAAGATTAAGACATGGGAAAGTGCACACGGTGAAAAAACTGCATGGATTTCTGAAACTACCCTCGCACTGAAATAAACTCGTAATTCCATCTTCCCACGACCTGTCTGCTCTACCTCAAGGCCCCCCCCTTTACCCCCTGGCAGGCTGAACCCCGGCGTGGGGAAGGGAAGAGCCCCTCTCTCCCCAGCTGGGAGCCCACACTCTCCTCCTTATGGAGCCTGGTCCAGGTGTCCACGCCCTGGCCACTCCCATTGGCTGGCAGCGTGGAGGACGGCACCAACCCCACCCAACCTCGACCAGCCCTCTGCTCGGGCTGCACCTGCCGAGCAGGGCAATTCTCCAAAAAGCGTCCCCATCACTTCCAAGACCAACCCAGGCCAGCACCAGCTCTGCCCAGCCCGGGCACCCAGGCAGGAGGTGACGGGCAGGGGACACTTCTCAGTGCCAGGCCCCTCGGGTCCCCAGGGGCTGAGCCTGGGATCCTCAGAGTGCAAGGCGAGGCGGCCTGGGCCATCTCTGGTCAGTCCAGGCAGCTCCTGGCGAGATCTGCAGTTCTAATTTTTTCCTTATTATAAAGTTATACATATTCACTACAGAAAAATTTAGAAACTACACATATGCAAAAAGAAGAAAATAAAAATAACCCATAATCCCACTAACCCGAAATAACTCCCGCTAACACCGAGCCCACATGCTCCCTCTCCCGACTATCCTACGCGTGGAAATGTATTTTCGGTACCGAGTGGGGTCACACGGCACGCCCGCTTGGTGGCTTCTCCCCCTCAGCTCCCTGCCACCCCAGGCCGTCGGGATTCTCCGACGCCGCCCTGCTAACGGCTGCAAAACCAAAGACCGGCTGAAGACGGGCAGGGAAAGCTTGGAGCCCAAGCCTGCAGCAAAGCACTCAGCACGAACACGCCCTCGGTAAACGAGCTTCTCTCCCTGTTTGGTCCTAACCCTCCGATCTCCAGACACCAAGGCTGGCACCCGACGGGGCGTCCCGCCGGGCTGCACTGATCCCGGGAGGGTGAGAGGTCACCCCCGGCGTTTGCAGACCGGGTGCCGTCGGGGGTCTAAACAGGGCCAAGCTGGGTCCTGAGCAGACCAGGAGGGGCCCTGAGGGGGGCGGGGGTGGGGCCTGGGGCCCAGGGCTCCCATCGGCTCTGCCAGGACCGAGGCGCGGCCCTGGACTGCGGACAGGATGCTGGAAACCCAACAGCCTGGCACAAGCAAGGTGACAGCCGTCGCTGCGCCCTGGGGAGGGGAGCTCGGTGCTGTCCCCCCACACCTGCGTCTCCCTCTGCGTCGTCCCCCCATGCTCCCAGGAAGCCCCCTGAGGAAGGCCCCACTGTGCCACATGCAAAGTGAGGACAGGGAGACCCCTGCCCGCGGGAAGGCGGCGACAGTGCCTGCAGTCCCAGAGAGAACAGGATTCAGGGGCTCCGGGGCGGGGCGAGGGAGACGGCCCCTGTGCCTGCAGGAATCCCACCTGAATCTAAGAAACCCCCAGCCACAACCAAGCAGAGCCCGGGCCCGGGCTGGGGATGCCACAGGAAGGCAGTCCGGGCTAGGCTGGCGGCCTCAGCAGCGACCACGCCACAGGACACGGGTCCTCCCCTGCCCCTCCATGTTGGCCTGCCCCTCGGGTGGGGGCTCGAGGGCTGCTGCGTTGTCCTAGGGCCACCTCAAGCCACCCCCTTCTGCCCCTGCCCCTGCCGCCCTACTCCTGTCTCCTCGGCAGGGTGGGGCCTGCTAAGAGCTTGGGATCGCCCACAGAAGTGAGGGCGGGGCCAGGTCCCCGAGGAGCCGGGCGCCCAGCAGCACCCCTCCCGCAAAGCTCCCTGCCGCCCGTCCTCTGGGGAGTGCCACCGAGACCCCGAGTGCCACCGAGACCCCGAGTGCCACGGGCGGCTGCTACCTTGGGCCTCCCCACTCCTCTCCTCCCTCCCACGTGCAAACCAAGTCACCCACATGAGTCAGACACTCGGCTGCCCGGCCGCCCCCTGCTTCCGCCCCCCCAGGCTCTCAGGACAGCCGCACAGCCAGGGCCGACTGCACAGGACACGGCAGGGTGGCAGACCCCAGAGACAGGACGAGGCTCCACCATGCTGGGGACCAGCGTCATGAAGGGAGAACCGCCGTGCTGAGCTGGCTGCATTTGCTGGGGTCGCTGGCCACTGTGTCTCACAGAGCCTGAGTCCCCTGGGGCCAGGAAGGGGCCGTGTGCCCCCTGCAGGCACAAGCTATCCCGGAGCAGGGCCGGTTCCCCTGCACAGGCCACTCAGCACGCGATGACCAGGGGCCGCCAGCAGGGCCATCTCAGTGGGACCCTCCCTCAGCAGCACCCAGGGACCCCCTCTGCCCTGTCCCCATGTTCTCTCGTGGCTGTGAAGCCAGCCATGCAGGGGTCGGGAGGGAGCGCTGCTGGATGCATGGGTGGATGGACAGATGGACAGGTGGATGGACAGATGGACACATGGATGGACAGATGGATGGGTGGATGGACAGACACGTGGATGGACGGGTGGATGGACAGGTGGACAGGTGGATGGACAGATGGACACATGGATGGACAGATGGATGGGTGGATGGACAGACAGACACGTGGATGGACGGGTGGATGGACAGGTGGACACATGGATGGACAGATGGACACGTGGATGGACAGGTGGACACGTGGATGGACAGATGGACACGTGGATGGACAGGTGGATGGACAGACGGACGGGTGGATGGACAGATGGACACGTGGATGGACAGGTGGATGGACAGACGGACGGGTGGATGGACAGATGGACACGTGGATGGACAGGTGGATGGACAGACGGACGGGTGGATGGACAGATGGACATGTGGATGGACAGATGGACACGTGGATGGACAGATGGACACGTGGATGGACAGGTGGACAGGTGGATGGACAGATGGACGGGTGGATGGACAGATGGATGGGTGGATGGACAGATGGACGGGTGGATGACAGATGGACACGTGGATGGACAGATGGATGGGTGGATGGACAGATGGACACGTAGATGGACGGGTGGATGGACAGATGGATGGGTGGATGGACAGATGGACGGGTGGATGACAGATGGACACGTGGATGGACAGATGGACGGGTGGATGACAGATGGATGGGTGGAGGGACGATGAGTGCAGGCGCAAAGGCTCAGGCTGCATGCAGGGGGGAACGGGAGCCTCTCCTGCCGTCCCCCATTCCTGACCCGTGGCAGCCCCCAAGGCCCCACCCTGTGACTCCCAGGGGAGGCAGGTGTGACCACAGTCAGGGTAGGGCAGCCTTGGGGCCACCTCCCTCCTGAAGCCTACCAGCTCCTCACACTGAAGTGGAGCTTCCAAGGCAGCCAGGGTTTGGAGACCCCTCCAGGCCAGCAGCCCTGCCTCTGGGACAGTGAGGCACCAGCAGAGGTGGTAGACAGAGGCGCATCTCAGAGATGGGCAGGCAACAGGTGCTCCCGTGGGGTCTGGGCGTCCATGCTCCTGTGAAGCCCAGAGGCCCTCGCTATGGGAGGTCAGTGTAAGCCCCACAGATCAGACAGTGGCCCAGGAGCAAACCCTGTCCCGTGGGTAACAAAGCCGGAGCAGCCCACGCACGTGCAGAGCACTCAGAGGGGCCGGCACTGTGGTGCAGTGGACTAAGCCTCTGCCTGTGCCACGCACATATGGACGCCATCCCATACGGGCGCTAGGTAGAGTCCCGGCTGCTCTTCTTCCAATCCAGCTCCCGCTTGTGGCCCGGGAAAGCAGCAGCAAAGACGGCCCAGGTGCTCGGGCCCTGCACCCACGTGGGAGACCAGGAGGAAGCTCCTGGCTTAGGATCAGCCCGGCTCCAGCCGCACTGGACACCCAGGGGGTGAACCAGCGGACGCAAGATCTCTGCCTCTCAAATGCACAAAATCATTTAAATAAATAAATAAAGAGAAAGACGACTAAGAAGGAAAATTCTCCATGGAAACACAGACGAGGCGTGCGGTCCGCAGAGTGAACGCAGACGCTGAGCCCTCCAGGGCCGCGGACTTGGCCGAGTGCACGCTGGACCCAAACCACCGGGAGGATCGCAGCTGAGGTTGGCACCACTGCAGATAAAGGGGGCGAACCCTGCGCAGGGCTCCCTGAATACTCCAGGTTTCTAGAAAGACACCCGTGTAGTTTGACACTAAAATCTAAGATCCAGGACAATGGGTTGACCCGAGCATCCCCTGTGGGCGCCGGTTCGAGTCCCGACGGCTGCACTTCCAGCCAGCTCCCTGCTAATGCACCTGGGAAGGCAGTGGAGGATGGGCCAAGCGCTTGGGCCCCTGCACCCACGTGGGAGGCCCGGATGGAGCTCCTGGCTCCTGGCTTCGGCCTGGCCCAGCCCCATGGTTGTGGCCGTCTGGGGAGTGAAGCAGTGGATGGAATGTTAATCTCTAACTGTGCCTTTCAAATAAACATTTTTGGAAATGTAAGATGTGCACGCCCTTCGCACGCATGAAATCTCCAAGAAAACTCAGAGTCAGGGAGACCCAGCGATCAGGCTCGGGAGGACCTGCCTGCTGAGGGGTCAGAGGTCAGACGGCCAGGGGAGCCGGGCTGGGGCGGGCACAGGGCCTGCCAGCTCACCTGGGCACCTTCCATGTGGGAGAGTGACACCGTGAGCAAGCGAGCGGCTGTCCCACCGCAGGACAGCCTCCTGCTGGGCTCCCAGACCCACAGCGGCACAGCAGCCGAGGCCGACAACAGCGTCAGACTCACCCAGGCCACGCCTGCACACACAGCAGGCCACGCCTGCACACACTCCAGACCAGCCTTGCACACACCCAGGCCATGCCTGCACACACCCAGACCATGCCTGCACACACCCAGACCACACCTGCACACATCCAGACCACGCCTGCACACACATCCAGACCACGCCTGCACACACCCCAGACCACCCCTGCACACACCCAGACCACGCCTGCATACACCCAGACCAGCCTTGCACACACCCAGGCCACGCCTACACACACCCAGGCCACCCCTGCACACACATCCAGGCCACCTGCACACACCCAGACCACGCCTGCACACACCCAGGCCACACCTGCACATACCCAGACCACACCTACACACACCCAGACCAGCCTTGCACACGCCCAGGCCACGCCTGCACACATCCAGACCACACCTGCACACACCCAGACTATCCCTGCACACACCCAGACCACGCCTGCACACACCCAGACCACACCTGCACACACCCAGACCACCCCTGCACATGCCAAGACCATGCCTGCATACACCCAGGCCACAGATGCACACATCCAGACCACGCATGAACATGCCCGAGGCCATGCCTGCACACACACAGGCCACACCTGCACACACCCAGACCATACCTGCATACGCCCAGACCACGCCTGCACATATACCCAGACCACACATACACACACACCTAGGCCACGCCTGCACATGCCCAGGCCACGCCTCCACACACATGTGCATCCGAAATTCGAGGCGGCCCTAGGCCCTCCTGAGGGGGTCGACAGAGGAAGGGGCCCCATGACCAGGGTCTGCAACTCCTCCCAGGAGCCTGTCCCAGCCACACGATGCTTCCTCTTCCCTGCAGTCATCACACACTCACACTCGCATGGTCACATGTGCATACACAGGGACACGCCAGCCCACTGCTCACATGCACAGGGACACGCCAGCCCACTGCTCACATGCACAGGGACACGCCAGCCCACTGCTCACATGCACAGGGACACGCCAGCCCACTGCTCACATGCACAGGGACACGCCAGCCCACTGCTCTCACACACAGGGACACGCCAGCCCACTGCTCACACACACACACACACAGGGACACGCCAGCCCACTGCTCTCACACACAGGGACACGCCAGCCCACTGCTCTCACACACAGGGACACGCCAGCCCACTGCTCACACACACAGGGACACGCCAGCCCACTGCTCTCACGCACAGGGACACGCCAGCCCACTGCTCACACGCACACACACACAGGGACACGCCAGCCCACTGCTCACATGCACAGGGACACGCCAGCCCACTGCTCACACACACACACACACAGGGACACACCAGCCCACTGCTCTCACACACAGGGACACACCAGCCCACTGCTCACATGCATAGGGACACACCAGCCCACTGCTCTCACACACAGGGACACGCCAGCCCACTGCTCACACACACACACACACACACACAGGGACACGCCAGCCCACTGCTCTCACACACAGGGACACGCCAGCCCACTGCTCACACACACACACACACAGGGACACGCCAGCCCACTGCTCTCACACACAGGGACACGCCAGCCCACTGCTCACACACACACACACACAGGGACACGCCAGCCCACTGCTCTCACACACAGGGACACGCCAGCCCACTGCTCACACGCACACTCAGCCATCCTAGTCCTCCATTGCCCTCTAGGGACACCTGTGATGGGCACGAGGGTCCGGGTGGACGCCGACACTAAGCCAAGCGGGGCACACGAACTCCAGGGCCTCCTGTCACTGCATCCTTGTCTGATGTTGCCTTCGGCGGGGAGGCCATGGGCAAGCGTGGGAGCCGGTTCAGGGGGACCGGGTGCTCAGTGGGGGAGGACGGGATGGCAACTCCCAGGCAGTACCTTAGGCCCCCCCATGGTGTGCCAGGGTTTCCGGCGCACCCCCTCTGTCCCATCCCCTTCTTCCTGCACAGAGCACTGAGCCTCAGACAGAGGGGCTCCAAGTCCAAGCCCAGCCCCTTCTGCTGTGGGGAGCGGACCCCAGGCCAGGGAAGGGGGTGGCGAGCTCTGCCTGGACCGGTTACCGGGGCTCCCACGTGCAGAGGCTGAGGGCTGGTGTGAGAGGTTTCTAGCATCTGTGGGAGCCTGGGGGACCCCCGCCCTGACACGCGGGCACCCGGACATGCCGGCTCCAGGATGGCCCTGGTACCCTCGCCGGGGACCGCTGTCCCCGCCAGCCACGGAGGGCTGAAGCCCGGACGAGACATCAGCGGTACAACCCACACTGATCCTCGACAGTTAGGCCGCCGTCTCGGAGCCCTAACCAGCTTTAAATTGAATCAGGGCGAAATCATCAGAATGAAAAGAGCCCAAGCCAGCGCCTTTCAATTCTGGCACCGGGAAAGAGAGAGAGTTGTACATTTCATAGCGGCCTCCTGCCCCGTAATGAACAGGGAGAATAAATTAGATTCCGGGCGCCGGGTGTATTTATGCAATTCCATTGCGTGCCCGTGAGCAAGCCTGGTTCTCTGCGAGATAAAAATGAGCTCTCCGAAAGGCTCGCGCTAAATAAATGGAGTGATTCGGCGGCTTAGCGGGGCGCGGGGACGGGCAGCCAAAGGACGGACAGCGTCAAAACGGGAAACAGACGCGGAGCTGCTTGGGCGTGCTCGGCGCACAGTGCAACGGCACCGAGGGGCAGTGCTGCAGGCCGGGCACTGCGTGACCCGACGCCCTCCCCCGACACGCGAGCTCAGTGACGGCAAAGCCGCTGGGCGCCCCCTGCACACAGCCAGCACAAAACCAGACCCCAGGACCCGCACCAGGTCTCGGAGCCACCGGGCTCCTAATGGGGAGAACTTCCTCGTGTGGTTCTCCTTAATTTTAAAATTTATTTATTTTATCTGAAAGAGTTGCAGAGAGAGAGAGAGAGAGAATCTTCTGTCTGCTGGTTCACTCCCCAAAGTGGCCACAATAGTCAGAGCTGAGCCAGGCCAAAGCCAGGAGCCGGGAGCTTCTTCCGGGTCTCCCACGCAGGTGCAGGGGCCCAAGGACTTGGGCCATCTTCTACTGCCTTCCCAGGCCACAGCAGGGAGCTGGCTCGGAAGTGGAGCAGCCAGGACTCGAACCAGCACCCGTAAGGGATTCTGACACCATAGGCAGCGGCACCCACCACACACAGTGCCGGCCCCTCTTTGGCTTTTGTCTCAGCCACCTCAATTTCACCAGTAACTGTTCTTCCTCTCCCTTCCAGAAGGTTCTCTCCATCCTTTCTCTGGCTTGTTTCAAGGCCATCAGCTCTGACAGCAGCAGCACCCGTGGCTGGAGCGCCCAGGTGCAAGGCGTCCCTCGTGTCCCCACATACCAAGCCACAGACTGTGCGTCACCGCTGTCCCCTGCGTGGGGATACCCACAAAGAGCGACCATCAGGAAGGAACCACAGTGGCTGCTCGCATGCGAATCCCGGCCACTTTCATGTTTTCTGATTTCCCAAAGCCACCAAGGAAGTCGTGTCCCCAAGTCTGAGCTGCCTCTGGGGCCAGCGCCATCGTCACTGTCACTCCTTGGGGATCAGACGGGCACGGGGAGGCCTGCTCGTGAAGAATGGAGACCTGAAGTGCCGGTGACTGTCACCCTAGGAAGCTGGCATTGCCCCCCAGCCCAGGGGAGCCCCTCAGGCCCCGTTACCCCACATCACCTCCATCACACGCGTGGAGCTGAGGTCTCCCGGCTGACTGCTCCTTCGTCAGACCTCTGGGGAGCAGAAACGGACAAACGAGCCGGCGAAGAAACACGGGGCTGTGACGGTGAGACTCGTCCAGCAGGTGAAGCGCCCTGTGCCCGGCATGGAGGGGGGGGGGACAGCTGCCCCAGACAGCGGCAGTCACGGAAGCCATAGCATCAAGAGAACGGGGCTAGGACACTGAGCACACAGGGGCTGCAACTGCGCCTGGTGGAGGGCAGCTGAGAGACGCTGGCGCGGTGCCCCGCGGGGAGCTGGGCACCCCGGGCCGGTCAGTGGTGGGAGCTGCTCCCCACGCCTGCCAACCCCCTTCTGCACCAACTGCTCAAGTTTCCGTCTCACCTTGCGAACAGACACGGGGCCAGGGATGATCCGAGAGGAACTTCGGGGGCCCAGCGAGACGGGGGTGAGCCTGCGGGAGGAGGGGGCAGGGCGGCAAGGACCCAGGGCAACAGGAACACGGGAGAGGGTCCCAGTCCAGCTGGGGGGCCGGGCCGGACCACAGAAGGTCCCGCAGGCAGCGTCCCTTGGGAGGATGTCCAGAGAAAAGACCGGCCTCGGCCCCCTGCCCGGCCGGAGGCTTGTGCCCCTCCCCAGGGTTGGGCTCCCTATGTCTGTGGCTCCCGGTGCTGGTGGAAGGAGGGAGAATGGGGAGGCCCCCAGGCCTGGGGAGCCCACGTGGAGAAGGAACCCGGGGAGGAGCAGAGGCCGGGGAGGAGAGAAGAGGACAAAAGTGCAGGGAGGCTGCGGAGCCCCCTCAAGCCTGCGCCCCCCACACCCACCAGCTCTGCCAGCCCGGCGTCCCCCTGCCACACCGTCGCCACCAGGCTCCGGAGGCTCCAGCCGGCCGCCTGCCTCGGGGACTCGGAGTGGGTGTCCCCAGCCTCCTCCCGATTATATAACCAGGACTCCCCGCCCCCACCCTCCCGGCGTGGGGGGTGACAGCTGCTGCACCGCACCCCTCCCCCGAGTGCCAGGGATCGGAACCAGCACGAAATGAAAACACGCCGCCACCACCGCCCACCACACCAGGACGGGCGAGAAGAGGGGGCTCCAGGACCCGAGGCTCCTTCTCTCTCCTAGAAAAACAGCGGGTCCTGGGGGCCCTACCTTGTCACTGCCAGTGCTGGTGGAGGCTGGGGGGGGCGGGGGCTGAACCGCTCGGCCCGGGGCCACCGCCTGCTGTTCTGTTTCTGCCGGGGACCCAGAGGCAGTGAGGGCTCTGTCTTCCCGAGTCGCGTTCCCCGCCTCACAAACATTTCTGGGAAACAGGGGAGGCCCTGACTCCCTCCCAGGGGACCCTGCCTGCTGGACCTCCTGGTGCCTGGCCTCCTGCCACCCCGCCCGCTGCTCCCGCAGGCTCACCCCGCACTCCCCGGGCCCCCTGCTGTCTGAGGAGGAGCGAGCAGGCCGTGGAAAGTTCCTCTCGGATCATCCCTGCCCCCCAAAACATGGCACACGTTAAGAGCGCACACGTGTGTCTACCACATGCCAAGCCACACCGTTGCCACCTGGACACATCCCACACATGTGAACTCATCTTACAGAGCCAGTCGCCTGCCAGTGGTGACAGGTGGGCCCAGGGAAGTCCCAGCTGTGCTATGTCCCAGGGGCCAGCTCCCTGGCTCTCCCTCTCCGTTGTCACCTCCACCATCCACCTGCGCACAGGGAACAGCCAAAGCCCCAGATGTCAGTGCCACCGTGTACTCCACACAGGGCCACGCCCCCAGCCTTGTGGATGGCCACGCCCATTCACACCACGGGTAAACTGAGCCTTCCCACGATGCATTGCCACCGAGACCCCACAACCGCCGAGCTCTGTCTGCCCCAGGCGCTGGATTCCAGGCCCTCCAAAGGGCAGGGGCGACGACGGCCTGTGCACGCCCACCCCGAGTGCCCCAGAGGAGCATCGCTCCGTCCCTTCCTTGTTTGTAAGGCCCATGACGGGGCAGGCACCTTGCTCGGGGCTGAGCGCCGAGGCTGACTGCCGGGCCCTGCTGTCCCCAGCTAAGCGCGGACACGAGCCGGCCGCGGAGCCCAGCAGGTGAACAGCAGCGTGACGGGCAGGAGGCCAGGGGCTCGGAGACGAGCGCCCTCAGGCAGCAGCCCTACTGCAGCTTCCACTGACAACCTGCTGCTCACAGGAGGGGCCCCGGGAGAACGGCGACAGGACCCCCGTGAGCCCACCCCGGCAGGCTCTCCCGTCCCCTCCCACTTCAGAGCCGGAGCTGGGTTCTCTTTGCCCAAACACAAGCACCAGGAGCCCAGACAGGAAGTGCGTGCCTCGCATTCCAGACAACAGCGGGCTCAGCCTCAGTTTCCCCATCAGTGAGGGCTCCCCGGCTTCAGCGCGAGACCGGCCGCCCACATACACCTGCAGGTGCCTGTCCCACCTACCCACGTGGCCTCGGCGCCTGGCACACAGTAGGTGCTCAACACTTGCATACTGACTTTTTTTTTTTTTTTTTTTGACAGGCAGAGTGGATAGTGAGAGAGAGAGACAGAGAGAAAGGTCTTCCTTTTTGCCGTTGGTTCACCCTCCAATGGCCGCTGCGGCCGGCGCATCTCGCTGATCCGAAGCTTGGAGCCAGGTGCTTCTCCTGGTCTGCCATGCGGGTGCAGGGCCCTAGCACTTGGGCCATCCTCCACTGCCTTCCCGGGCCATAGCAGAGAGTTGGCCTGGAAGAGGGGCAACTGGGATAGAATCCGGCGCCCCGACCGGGACTAGAACCCGGTGTGCTGGCGCCGCAAGGTGGAGGATTAGCCTGTTGAGCCACGGCGCCGGCCCCTGACTACTTTTTTTTAGTGGATCCTCATAAAAACACCACGAGCTGGCGGGAGCTGTTGGTAGCCAACGTCACTGGGCCAACTGCAGGAGCAGTGAGGGGCTCACGTGGACCGCGGAGTGTGCCGTCTGCGGCTCTCCTCCTTCCTTGTCTCGAGCCCGGAGGTGCCATAAGCATCACCCCGGCTGCACGGGAGAGAGACCCGAGACGGGGAGCTGCACCACCCAAGGCCGCCTGTCCCCAGAGCCACGCCCACAGCAGTCACAGCCCAGCAGGCACGCGCCCCGGGGCTCTGCCAGGCACAGGCGGATCCTGAGGGTTGTTCCGGGAGGACTCGAGGGTGGACAGGGCTCAGGCCAGCGAGGCGGAAGCTCGGCACCCTGGCCGCCCCGGCCCGCTCCTCTAGGGCCGGCAGAACGAGCCCCGGCTCCCGCTTTTCCACTGGAAAAGAGGAGGGGGCTCAGGAGGAAGCAGGATTGGAGGCGGGGAGGCTGCGCTTCCACAGAGACCCACGAGGGCGCCCGGGTGACACCTGCGTCAGAGAACCGGGAAGCCCTTAAGGACCTGGACTGTCTGCACCGAGACGGGGCAGCGCCTCCAGCCCCCAGGCCCCCAGCCCAGGCGGTCATTCTGGGGCTGATCCGAGCCCTCCTGGGGCTGGTGAGGAGATGGAGCGAGGCAGGAGGCAGAGCAGGTGCCTGTCCCCCAGAAGAGGACGCAAGAGCCGAGGAGACTGTGCCCAAACCGGCAGTGCAGGACACCCCACAGCCGAGGGCTTGGGCCCGGCCTGGTCAGAGAGAACCCTCAAACAAGAGACCCCAAAGAGCCCTAGAGAGCCCCTGTATTCTGGGAAGACCACCAAGAAAATGGGAGAAAGCGACTTCCAAGGAAGCGCGTGGCAGGCAGGCATCCACACTGGGCGCCCGCCAAGGACCCCTGCGTCCCTGTCCTTGCTGGACCCGCTCTGCATCTGGGACTCCAGCCCCGGGCCCCGGGCTCTCCACTGGCTGGGCCAGGTCAGTCTGGGAGCCACACAGCCATGCGAGGCTTGGGGAGGGAAGCCTATGGGGGGGGGCCTCCCACGGCCAGGAGCGGCGCCCCGTGAGCTTGGCGAGTCTGATACGCTCTCACGAGGTGGCTACCTGGGGCCAGGCCTCCCCGGAGGGAGGTGAGTAAACAACTTGAACAGGAGAAATACGGAGTTGAGAGGATACGGCAATGCAAGGAAAGCGAAATCAATACAGCTCTCCCGAGCTCAGGGCTGGGGGCACACAGAGCCTTTGTTCTAGGGCTTCTTTAATAGATATTGCAGTACCACTGCGCGCCACAGCCTCCATCCAGTGACAAGTGACTGCAGACGGATGGACGGGTGTAGGTGTGAGGACAGACAGCCGGGTGGGTGGGTGAGTGGGTGGAGGCTGGGTGGATGGACAGACAGGGAGATGGACAGCGGATGACACCGCTGACGTACAAGGAAGCAGAACCTAGAGTACGAAGTTGACCTTGTGAATCAGAATTCTCAAAATCTCGTCCTTGGAGGATTCTAGATCCACACGACCCAAAAAAACCTCCTGGGAGGAGTGTCCAACTCTAGCACAGCAGCCACGAGCCACGTGTGGCTCCTCAGCACGTGAAACGTGGCCAGTGCCACGGAACACTTGCACACCTCTTTGCTCCCATGGGCATGTGTGACCGGTGGCTGCCATGCTGGACGGCACAGTCCTGGAGTTGTCACCACACCTCTGTGCCCGCTGGGCAGCCGGTGGAAGCCGAGCGCGCGAGGAGAGCTGGCAAAGGCGACATGGTGAAAGCCGACACCCAGCGTGAGCAGGGCGGCTCCTGTGTCCCCAGACCCCGATTCCTGTGAATACACAGCCCGGGTGACCGGGAAACGCTGCCACGCACACGAGCACCCGCGACTGCTCAAGCGTAGACTCCGAGGGGTGGGACTCGATTCCTGATGGGCACCCGGGGCTCGTGGGCGGGGCTTCCGACCTCCCTGCTCCTGTGCAAAGCCCTCAGCGCGCACCTGCTGATCGAACCGCTGAGCCTGGGCTCCGTCTGCAGCGTCTCCAGGCTGGAAGAGGTCGGGCCGAGGGCTCCAAGTTCCCTGCACCGTGCATCTGCACTGTTCTCGTTACGCTTCTTCCTTCTTTAGTTATTGCAAACACAGCCTTTCTGCCTTGCCGCTGCTGTGGGGAGGCGGGTGCTGGAGAGACGAGGGGCGGATGACGGACAGACAGCACTTGGGGTCAGCGGAGGCTGCCGCCCACCTTGAGTTTCCCAAGTACACAATTCCAACAGCTGCAGAAGGGCACCCACTACCCCCGCTTCCTTTCCTACGGCCTGGCCGATGCCTCCGCTCTGTTGAGAAACAGGAGAGCAACAGGCATCCTGGCTGTGCTCTCAACTCCAGCGCTGACGGGGACTCGGGAGAAGAGCGGCCTGGGACACGTGTTCCACGCGGCCACGCCAAGGAAGCGGCTCGCACTTCCCATCCGCCGGGCGCCTACTGAGAACGCAGGCCCGGCTTGGGAAAGGGCTTCTCGGCACCAAAGACAGACAATCACCGGAAATCTCCTTCCCCGACTACGGTGACGCATCCCGGAAGCAGGTGTTCAAGACCGAGCTACTCCCGCGTTCCTGGAGCGAGCCGGAGAGGGCCAGTGTCTGAGAACGTGGATCCGAGGCCGCTGGAGGTGCAGCAGGAGGCACGCGGGGCGGCTCTGCCGTCTCGTCAGGCTCACACACAGTCTCGTTTTATAGAAACCACGGAGACATCTTTCTCCTCTGCCACGGCACGGGTTCACCAGCATCGGAAACCCCTCCTCTGCCGGGCTGGCTTCCGTCTCCCGTGGAACCACCGGACCTCGCTCTCCGCACGGGGGGAGCCCGGCTCTTTCTTCCCCAGAACTGGCCGCGGTGGGCGCTCCAGCTCTCCCGAATTCTCCTTGTTTCGGTGCTTGCTCCCTCTCTAACCCGAGCGCCACCACCGGTGCTCACCTCCTGGGTTACTTTAAAAAAAAAAAAATTAAGAGTTGCAGAGAGAGAGGGAGAGAGAGAGAGGTCTTCCTTCCGCTGGTTCACCCCCGAAATGGCCGCAATGGCCGGAGCTGAGCTGATCCGAAGCCAGGAGCTTCTGCCAGGTCTCCCACGTGGGTGCAGGGGCCCAAGGACTTCAGCCATCTTCTGCTGCTTTCCCAGGCCATAGTAGAGAGCTGGATCAGAAGTGGAGTCGCCGGGACTCGAACCGGTGCCCATATGGGATGCCGGTGCCGCGGGCGGAGGCTTCGCCGCTTACGCCACAGTGCCAGCCCCGGCTTCCTCTCAAAGTGCTGCTCGCCACCGTCCCTTCTTCCTTTGCTCTTCCTTCCCGACTTCCTGAATCAGAAGCTCCACGTCCTCATTTCCGTCGCCCACGCGTTTCCTCTGCCTTCCCCTCTGTGCCCAGCAGGTGCGTTCTTTGCGGGCACCTCCCATCCCCCACGTGAGCTCGGCCCTGTGTGGGTTTACGGTCTGTCTCCCGTCAGATCAAGGTCCTCAGCTCGGGACGCCTGGCACTGAAGGCATCGGAGTGGGCGACCGCTGCACCGCGACAGCCACCACTGTGGAACTGGTGTCCGCCCCGTCCCAGGCCCCAGTGAGCTCCTCCACTGCTCAGATGAGCCGGTGACGCAGGATCCGCTCCCCTCTCAGGACGCAGGAAGCCGCGGCTGAGAGAAGCGAGGGTGCCCCCACTCACACGAGGACGGGCGGCACAGTCAGCCTCGCAGGCCGAGCCGGCTCCCTGGCTGGATGCCGACCGGCCCCACGCGGCCAAGGAAGCAGCCCACGCCGCACGGACGGCCCCTTGAACGCAGACCGACCACCACTGCCGCGGGACTGGAGGCACATTGTTCCCACTCAGCCGTGTCACCTCCACGATGGGACGCGTCTCCCCAGAGGGCTGCTGGGGGAAGGACGGGCAGTGCAGGGGCGGCCCCCAGTGAGCTTGTAGGTGTCGGCGGCCATGATGGCTGCAATGTGGACAGCGGCAGCATTGGTGATGACGGTGGTGGCGGTCACAGTGGCCGTAGTGGAGGTGACGATGGTGATGGAGATGATGGAGATGATGGTGATGGAGATGATGGTGATAGAGATGATGGTGATGGAGATGATGGAGATGATGGTGATGGAGATGATGGTGATAGAGATGATGGTGATGGAGATGATGGAGATGATGGTGATGGAGATGATGGTGATGGAGATGATGGTGAGGTGACAGTGATGGCTGCAATGGTGGTAGACAGTATGGTGACAGCAGTGATGGTGGCAGTGTTGGTGACCATGACGGTGGTGTCGGTCACAGTGGCCGTAGTGGAGGTGACGATGGTGATGGAGATGATGGAGATGATGGTGATGGAGATGATGGAGATGATGGTGATAGAGATGATGGTGATGGAGATGATGGAGATGATGGTGATGGAGATGATGGAGATGATGGTGATGGAGATGATGGTGATGGAGATGATGGTGATGGAGATGATGGTGAGGTGACTGACGGTGGTGACAGAGGCGGGGGCAGCAGTGGTCGTATTAACAATGCCTCTGGTGACAACAATGACAACTGAATCACCCCAGAACCCCAACTGCCTCAATTCTACCAAACCCAACAACGTCATGGTGATCACAGCCCCGTGAAGAAGCCGGGTTCCCAGAGCAGACGGGATGGAAATCTGGACAGCGGATGTGCCCCCCAAACCCAGCAGGGAACGGGGGGTTCCCTGACCTGGCACCTGACTGGGTCATCCTCTCCCAGCCCGCCCTGACCCCTCTCCCACCCCACGTGAGCAGGCCCTAGCTGCCACCCTGGGTGCCCAATGGTTAGCACCCTGGACGTCAGCACAGACAGCACGACCCCGCTCAGAGGCTGGGGTGGGGGACCCTGCCAGGCGTGGGGCTGGCCAGAGGGGGAGGGGCGCCGGCTGCCCCAGAACAGGCCTGGGGGGAGGGGGGCAGCGAGATGAGCCCGGGGGGTCAGCGTACACACATCAGCAGGGGTGGAGAGAGGTGGTCAGTCCACGAATGAGGGCCGGCGTGGGAGTCACGACACTGACTGACCTAACACGCTCAGAAGCGATGAAAAATCGAGAGCTAGAAAGAGGGAAGTATCTGGGAAGAGAGCAGCACACAATAAGCGCATTTCTCCAGGCAACCGAGGGGGCGGAGCCGAGGGCCCTGATCGTCCCCAAACAGCCCTGCCCGAAACCTCAGACCAGAGCAAGAACAGCGAGGCCAGGACTCGAACCTGGGCCCCAGCCCCTGAACTCTCAGTCTCCGCCACTCTGTCTATCCCGGGGGCCCAGCCCAGACTCCTCCAAATGCAGGAGGCTCCCGCCTGTCCCCTCTACTCCAGACCGTGCCCACGGTCACTGCCGGTGGGACCTTCCTAAAGAAGCCCCCCAGGGGAGCCACAAAGCTGACAGAGCTGAGCGCAGCCCATTTCCATCCGCGCCCCCACTGAGCGGTCCTCACGGAGCGTCCTCTGCGAACCTGGGCGAGATTGGCCGCGATATTAACACGGTCACTGGAGGGAGATGTGTGGACGGCGAGCACGTGCTGACGGAGGAAGGCACGGATCCCGCGGCACTGGAAGGCCCCTGGCCACCGCGGGGGGCCCCCCGAGTGGCTCATATCTGAGACAGGCCGGGAGCAGAACCCAAGGACACCGGCGTTGCTCACCAGGACGAGGACAGAATGACCCGGAGCCAAGGCGATGACTCCCAAGCAAACAGAGATTTGGCTTGAAGAAAAATGGCAAATTCCCAAGTCCACGAGGAGCAGGAAGCCCACCTGGGGCCGCTGGTTCCTGAGCCGAGGAAGCGGGGAGAGGCGCAGCCAGGCAGCTGGGGACCCGAGGCCACCCCAGGGAGGCCACAAGTGTCTCGCCAGCTGTCTGGGGACAGAAGAGACATCAGCCGGCATCGAGGGAATAGGGAGCCCGTGTGGCCGGCTGTGACGTCCACGCGGCGGCCACCGTCGCTCTGAGAGGTTCCGGAAGAGGAACACGCCGACAAATCAGAGAGAACCCAGGGGAGAGAACGGGAGGGCCCACAAGTGCATGAGAATCGGCTGTGCTGGATGAAGCACAGGGGACCCAGAGCAGGAAACCCTCAGCCAGGGCTGTGGGCAGAGACGGGCAGGGACCGAGCGGCAGCAGCCCCCCCCCCACTGCTGGCAGGTGGATCCCAGCCCCTCTGCACACAAGCACCCCACCCCACCCCGAGACACACAGCACGCTCACTGCTCCCGCGGGAGCCACAGCTGCCAGCCGGACACATTGGAAATTTACTGGCACAGGAGCTGCCACACGCTGCCTGGTGGGGCCTGGTCACCCCCCCACCCACGGCGTTCCAAGGCCGCGGGGGCAGAGGCAGCCTGAGGAAGGCCGCTGACCAAGGGTACACGGAGCAGGAGGTGGCAGGGGCTGCAGAGCTGGCACAGGGGCCGGGGGCAGCTCCCTGGGGAGCAGGAGTCCTCATCCCGTTCAACTAGGGCTGAAGTTACCTAAACACAACCGCCCCCGGCGAGGCATTCCCCGTGCCAGGCGCTCGGCTCGTGCAGGACGAGCAGGTGGCCTCCGCGGGAGCCTCGGCTGGACCTGCGACGCTGCTCTGGGCCCCGGGAGCCCCGAGCTTTGCATGGGCAGCAGCCCTCAGGGTGACCTCCGCTCTTAGTCCCCTTGTTCCAAAGGATGTGGACTCCCGGGGGACGGGGGTGTCCTTTGTCTTGTCTGCTGTCCCTCGGGTTTCTAAGGTAGTGCCCAGCACGCAAGAGGTGCTCAGTGACCATCTGTGGGGTGGACGGATGGGGTACAGATGGGGGGGTCGATGGGGAGGTGTATGGGTGGGGTAGGTGGGTGGACGGATGGGGGTATGATAGAAAGGGGGGTCGATGGGGAGGTGTATGGGTGGGATGGGTGGATGGGTGGGCAGGTAGGTGGGTGGGTGGATGGATGGAGGGTGGGCTGGGAGGCTGGGGAGAGAGGTGGGCAGCTGGATGGGTGGGTGGAGCGCCTGCCCCTCACCACACAGACACATCTTAGGCAATTCTTTGAATGCCAGGTCCCAAGTGACCACCTCCTGCACTGCCCCGCCCAGCACCACCCCCATCCCAGCCTCGCAGACACAGGAGGGCGAGACTGAAGCCGAGGAGAACCCAGGAAGCCCTGGGGAGGCCGGAGCCATCTCTCGGGAGGGTCAGACGGAGTCTGCCTGGGGGAGCAGCCCCCACTCTGCAGCGAGCCCCTGTGCGTGCCCGGGCTCCATCCTCGCCTCCGAAGACACACCGGCTCCCCCAGGGGGAAGTCCGGCTCTGGCCGTGGCCCAGGACCAGTCAGAACTGGCACTCAGGAAACAGTGAGTCCACTTCTGTGTTTCTAGGGACACCAGGCAGGCCCCGCGGTGCCCGGGACCGCGAAGAGGTGGGCACTGCTGGGACAGTTCAGGCTCGGCACCAGGGTCGCCCTGCTGGACGCACACGGCCAGCCCGCGGGGCCACGGCTGCGGGGGCGTCCTGAGCATTGGCACTGGGCGCCATGCTGAGCTCCACACCTGCGCAGTCTCATTTCCTCGGCTGCCCGGGAAGCCAGGACGTGGCCCGCAGCCTCCTCAGCCGGGCGCCCCACTGGAGCGAGCCAGGTGGTTCCTGGCTGTTCCTCCAACCCCCCCAGCATGCCCTGGGACTGGAGGCACAGTCTAGCATCCCCTAAGGTGACCATTTCACAAAGGACCCCTTTGCCATTGAAAAAGTCTCATCTGAGTTCCTCCTGGGGCCATCAGTTCTAAGGGCTCCTCGGACGCCCCCCAGGGAGCTCCGGGTGGAGAAGTGGCCACAGGCAGGGAGCCGCTGAGCGGGAGAAATGGATGGATGGTCAGCCCTTCCTGCCACTCACCGGCCCAGGCCCGCTCTGCAGGCACCCCCAGCGCGTGGGCACGAGCAGGGGCCGCACCACAGCACGCGAGGAAGCCAGACGCATCCCAGAGCCCCCAGAACCACGCACCCACGGCCGACCTCAGAGCCCTGCCCGCAAGGCCACTGGCTTACGCCTGTCCACACAGACGTGTCCCCACCGAAGCTACAGAGCGAGGTCTGAGAAAGCACGGGGCGGGGACCCAGACCCCAAGCAGGCCCAGGCCCCTGCCTGAACCCGTGTGGGTCCCTGGTGTCATCGTGGGGCCAGGGCACCGGCGCTCCCACACACTCAACACGGGCAGCACCGCTGGGTGACAAGATGGGCAGTGGACAGCACGGCTCACCTCCACCCCCAAACGCAGCCCACGTGAGCCCCTCTGCCACGCACCAGTGAAATCAACGCGCCCCCAAACAGCCGAGATCCTGCAGAATAAAGACTTTCCCAGTAGCTTGTTGACCCCCCACCCCGTTTTGCCTTTTGTCTTCGCAGTTGCAAGGAACAGCACAGAGGCCAGGGAACCCCGGAGAGGAAGCCTGAGCCCCCCACCCCCACATCCTCAGTCTCCCCACCTGCAGAGTGGGCCCAGGGCCACCTCCGCCCTCACCCCAGAGTCCCCCATCCCTCCTCTCCCCGCGAAGCTGAGCTGTGTGCTGGAGACCAGATTGCATCTGTCTGGATATAAATAATTGACTGCTTGATGGTCAGAGGGAATTTAATTAGCTCGTGTTCTCCTGATAGAATCAGCCCACCATTGCTAAAACATTTCACTCCGAATTAGTGTGAAAGGGGCCAACAAGGCAGTGCTAATTTTATACACGTGATGGCCCCCGCAGCTTCTGGAAATACAGACAGTGCCCAGCGCCCAGCGCCCATGCCGGGGGTGCCAGGGGACGTCTGGGGGAGCCTGGGGCCGCCGAGAGAGGGGGCCAGGGCGGGGCCAGAACCCTGCTGCCTCCCGTGCACGGCCCCTGGAGGAAAGCGAGAGAGACCCAGTGAAGGGATCCGCGCCCCAACGGGGCCCAGATGAAGGCCCCCCCGCCCCGCCCCCGGACCCAGCAGGAGACCCTCCGCCACCTGCGCCGCTTTCTCCCCCTGTGCAGAGCGCGGCGCTGCTGGCCGCCAGCCTACCACCTGCCTGGGAAATCAGGCTCAGAGGAGACCTGGAGGCGAGGCCCCGTGCCAATCAGCTCCCGCCCACGGCCTCCGCCAGGCCCACGGAAGGCAGGAGGGGCTGCGGTGGGGGTGGCAGGGGACGGGGGCGGGAAGGCCTGGCTTGTCCTCAAGTCGCCTTCCAGGGTGCTGGCAGCGCAGCCGATTGGAGCACAGAGGCCGACAGCATCGAGTCCACAGAGCCACCGCCACGGCGGCAAGCGGGCAGCACAGTCCACCGGGCCTTGAATACCATCAGAATTAGGCCAGGCCCCGGGGGGTGGGGGAGGGGGAGGAGGGGGAACAGGGCCGGGCGGCTCACACTGAGCAGAGCAGGTGCCTTCGGAGACAGCGGCCGGCCCATGAAGTGGCCAGCAGACCCCACGCTCAGTCCGCAGCGCTGGACGGGGCTCCACCCCCAGGGCCACTACTCAGCGCACCTGACCCCGCCCCACAGGGCTTCTGAATTCCAGGTGAGATTTCAGTGTCTTCTCACCACGTTGCCGACATAGCCTATCTTTTTTTTTTTTTAAGGTTTATTTATTTGGAAGGCAAAGTGAGAGAGAGGTCCTCCATCCGCTGGTTCACTCCCCAAGTGGCTGCAACAGCCAGGAGCCCGAACTCCATCCGGGTCTCCCACGTGGATGCAGGGGCCCAAGCACTTGAGTCATCTTCCACTGCTTTCCCAGGCCACAGCAGGGAGCTGCGTTGGAAGTGGAGCAGCCGGGACTGGAATTGGCCCCAACCCATCAGCTCTTTTGGGTCTGTGCTGTCCACGTGAGCGTGCGTCGTTGAAGTTGGCTTGGATTTGATTCCCAATGCAATTCTCTGACCCTACCTCCCCAGGAGGAAAGGGCTGCGTCTCCCGGTGCTGGCTCTCCCTGTCTCCCTCCCCACTCTCCCCCTCTCCCTCTCTCCCCCTCCCCCTCCTCGGTGGGAGAGCAAGGCTACGGCTGATTCCGTTTTTATTCCGATGCTCGTGCTTTCTCTGCTTTTTGCAGAGAGCGAGCGCGAGAGAGGGAAAAAGAGAGAAAGAGAGCGAGCGAGCCAGCATCTACTGCACACACACAGAAATGCTGACACCCAGCACCTGGGGGAGGGGCTGTGGCCTTCGCTTGGTTGTTCAAGGTCCTTTTTAAAGCCAGGCGCGGGGGCCTCCGCTCGGGAGCCTGGCAGCGCTCAGGCCGTGCTTCCTCCCTTCTGCTGGAGCCTTGGGTTTGCCGGGCACAGGCGCAGGGAGCTGGTCACCGAACCCAGGCAGAGAACTCGCCGCTAGACCATGTCCTCAGATCTGACCTCCAGTTCCAAGCCTGGCTAGGAAACATCCCACCCTCCCGGCTCTGTGCCGTGCTCAGATTAAGGACTGTCACCCATGTCCCGTCCGAGGGGGAGGGGACGGAGCCCCGTGGTCCATCTCAGGGACTGCATCTCTTGTTAATCAGCTCCACTTCCTGTCCAAACAGGCGTGAGTGACAAGGAGGCTGAGACGGCCTCCATGGTGCCCGGGATCCCCACCCATCCCCAAGACATGGCCGGAATCAGGTGCAGGCAGGAGCCTGGCCAGGACGGTGCTGGACCATCCCCCACCCAACTGGAGCTCAGGCTCCTAATGAGCCCCAAAGCCAAGTCCCTGGGCCCCTGAGCCCCCCCATGCTCTGGCCACAAGGCTGCGGTGTGGAGCCGGCTGACGCTCGGTGACGGGCAGAGGGAGGCAGGAACCCAGGCTGCCCCGGCCCAGATGCTGCTCGGCTATGGCCAGGGGCCAGGCCCCTGCCCTTGCGCCCAGAGGCAGACACCACGCTTCGGCCACCGCTTGTGGCCGGTGTGTGTGGTTCTAGACCGCATCAGAGAACGTGACAGCAGGTGGCACAGGCGGCAGCTCATGGCGGGGCAGGAGCGGGAGCCCAGCACTGGGCGGAACAAGAGCCCCGGCCCCAGCAGAGTCCCCGAGGCTCCCTCTGCCCCTCCCAGACACAAGGCCAGCCTGTCTGCTCCTCCCCTCCCTTCTCGGTACAACCAGGCCCCTCCGAGTCCCTCCCAGCCTGCAGGAGCCCTGGGAGGCCCCAGGCCAACCCCGGTGGGCAGGGCCGCCCCAGTCGAGGCAACCACGAAACCCTCTTTTCTTATAATTTGATGCATTCAGGACTTGAAGATCTATTTGAAATTCACAAAAGGCACTCGCCTGACCTTTGCCCCGGCACCAGCTGTCAAGGGCAGCCCTGCACACCAGCTGGTTCGTGGGAAAACCCGGAAGGCTCTGGACGCTCCGTCCCCCCACCCCCGCCGCACCACGTGCACACCGCACCTGCACCGCCCACTCTCCCGGGCACAGGCCCGGCACAGAGAGCCCGGGGCCCTCCTCCGGCTGGCGGGCAGGACCGGCCTGACCCCCAGAGCACGAGACCTTCTCTCTCCTTGGACACAAGGCGCCGGGGGCCACACCACCCCGAACACCAGGCGCCAGCAGCACCAGCAGGCGCGGGCTCAGCGCCCGGACCCCAACGCCCCCAGAGGTCTCTGAAGAGCGGATTTCGCCTCCACCACAGCGAGAACGGCCGTCAGGGCCCCTTCCCTCAGGCTGGGGGCTGCCAGCGCTGCCCACCCCCACGCCCTCCAAGCCCGGGCAGACTTAGAGGCGGTGCACCGCGAAGACGCTGTTTGGGGTGACCTTGTCCCTGTCCTAGGTCCGCCCCCACTCCCGATGCCAGAGTCCGGTGAATGCCTAGGTGGGGGTCGGTGACGACCTAAGTGACCAGGTCCATGCCACCCGCGGGGAGACCTGCAGTGAGTTCCCAGCTCCTGGCTGTAGCCCGGCCCAGCTCCCATTGCGTGCACTGGGGAGTGAGCCAGCAAGTTTGCTCGCTCACTCTGCCTTTTAAAATCGAGCAAAACCCTGGGTCGACCCAAGGCCCCTCCTGCTCCCGGCATCATGAACAGGACCCCAGCATCCAGTGTCGCCCCAAATCACCTCTCTGGAGGGGGCTGGCCCAGAACCCAGGATCCCGTGCAGCAGTGGAGCCGGGAACACCCCCTCCATCCCCTCCCCCCATCCACTCCCACCGTGGCTTCAGCTCCCAAGCGGGGACGTGGAGGGGACGGCGGGGGTCTCCACCCTGCCACACCACAGCCCTGCAGGTCTCTCCTTCCCTCTACAATTATTTCATCACGGCAAGATGTAGGTGGCAGGAGATTCACCATTTTACAGCTTCAAGAACCCCACTACGCAGGGTTGATGGCTCGACTGTGCGGCCGTCACCTCTACCCACTCCCGGGACTTGCTGTACCCCACGGGGCTCCCCTGGTGGCCCCTCACCTGCCTCCGGGCTCAGGGCCCTATTCTGGATATTCGAGATCCGCGGACTCACAGGACACGTAGCCTTGGGGCCCAAGCAAGCCACCCACACCCCAGTGCCTGTCCGGGCTCTTTCCCCGCCTGGCTGAACGGCATCCCGCTGCTGACCTGTGTTCAGGGACGTCCGGGCTGTCCCTTCCCTCTGGCTGTTGTGAACAATGACCCACGGACACCGGCACACAAGTAACTAAGTCCCTCTCTGCAGTCCCCTGGGTCTACGCCAGTGCGATTCTCTCTGATCCACTGGCCTGCGTCTGTCCCATTGGCTTCTACCTAGGGGTGCCTGCTGCAAACATTGCACCAGATACGAGGGGTCCTAGTGTTGGACCCTCGCTGGCGAGGGTCCAACGCAGTCACGACACGGTCACTGTTCATCAGTTATCAAGGAACTTTTACTTGTGGGGGCAGAAGGAAAGTGGGGAGAGGAGAAAAGCGGAGGAGGGGCCGCCCCGCCCAGATCCCAATGTCCCTTTATGCTGCTATCGTCCAATCAGATGGAAGGGCGCGCACAGCCTCAGGTCGAAAGTCCATCTGTTTCACCTGGTTCTTCCTAGTTGTTTACGCAGAGTCCATTCTGTTTCATCTGTTTCACCTGGTTGTTTTCATGGGCCTTGTGGTCGACCGATTGCTGCAAGCTATGTAGAGGAGGTTCCCACAGGTGGCCAGCCTGCGGTTCCCCACACCTAGACCAGGGTCAGTCCCGAGGGCGTCTCATGGACAGATGCTGGAGGGAACGATAGAGATGAATAAGGAATGGAGGACGGATGGACAGACGGACAGACACCAGAGAGAACGACAGAGATGAATACAGAATAGAGGACGACGGACGGACGGACGGACAGGTGGATTAACAGATGGAAACGAACGGCTGACTGGACAGATGGACAAGGCGTGGATGGGGGCTGGGTGGAGGGATAAGGCATAGGTGGACAAAAAGATGGATAAGGGGTGGACAGCCGGATGGATATGGTATGGTAGGACGGACAGACGAACTGGCACGGATGGATGAGGAGTGGCTGGGTGGACAGATGAGCGGTGGATACGTAGATGGGCAAGGTGTGGATGATGGACGTACAGATGGACAGGTGCGGACGACAGACGGACGACGGACGCAGACACAGATGCTGGGCAGATGTTCACAAGTTCGTCGCTGCCCCCCCCCCCCCCCCAACACACGATCTACTGGCTCAGCAGCCGTCTAAGAATTAGCGCAGGCAAAACTTTATTCATCTCAAACTCGTGTGAGTGACACTTCCCACCGACAGCAGGGGCTGCCCCTCCCCAAGCCCTCCTGTCACTCAGAACCACCTGGGCGGAGCTCCCAGCGACTCCTGGAGACCTTGACGGCACCCGTGGGACGCAGCCCTCCAGGGGGCTCAGAGGAGAGGCCTGGCGCGGGGTTGGGGGAGCCGCGGGCTGTTTGCTCTGCCTGGCTTGCCACAGCTGTGAGTGCCCTGGAAACACAGACGTCGAGTTTCAGGGAGGAGAGACCAGCAGCTCAGACAGGACACTGGGAGGAGGGCGAGGAGGGGGAGGAGGGGGAGGAGGGGGAGGAGGGGGAGGAGGGCTGCGAGGGCTGCGAGGGCTGCGAGGGCTGCGAGGGCTGCGAGGGCTGCGAGGGCTGCGAGGGCTGCGAGGGCTGCGAGGGCTGCGAGGCCAGCTCCATCCCGGCCCTGCCTGGCTGTCAGTTACATCATTGAGAAGCACGGGAGGGGGGCTGGCGCTGGGGCACCATAGGTTAATCCTCTGCCTGTGGCACGGGCATACCCTATGGGCACTGGTTCTAGTCCCGGCTGCTCCTCTTCTGATCCAGCTCCCTGCTGTGGCCTGGGAAAGCAGTAGAGGATGGCCCAAGTCCCTGGGCTCCTGCACCCACATGGGAGACCCAGAAGAAGCTCCTGGCTCCTGGCTTCGGATCAGCTCAGCTTTGGCTGTTGTGGCCATCTGGGAAGTGAAGCAGCGGGTGGAAGACCCCTCCCCCCCCTTACTGTCTGTGACTCTACCTCTCAAATAAATACAATCTTAAAAAAAAAAAAAAGAATGCAAGCCTCAGACGGACGATGAGGCGCTGCAGATTCTTAAGGAAGCAGCTTGGGGCCTGGGCCAGGGCCCTCATCCGCGTGCAGCCCCAAGGGTTTGGAGCTGGCATGCCCTCCCTGCGTGTCCAGGGCACCCAGGGCCACTGCTCCTCATGGCGGGCCCGGCTGGCCACACCAGGCACCCAGAGGGTGCCACCTGGGGAGTGACCCAGCCGGTGGAAGACCTCTCTAACTCTGCCTAATAAATAAATATTTCAGGAGGAGAATGTGAATTCTCCCTGAATTCCCCCAGCCCCTGGCGTCAGCTCTCGTGAGTAGCGTGCACTCTGCAGCAAGGCAGCCAGGGCTATTAATAATGCATGTGTGTCTCCAAATGGCTCAGACAGGAGCTGAAATGTTACCGTGAAGCAACGGGACTTGACAGGCCGGGGGAGGGTACGCTGGTGCCGCTAAGCTCCAATCCCTTCCACCTGTGGCTACACAGTTCCCATGCGCCCACTGCAAACAGGAAACTTTGTAAAGACCTAAGTCAAGTGATGAGGAGAGACTCTGTGAGCAAGCACCTAAGGAAAACTGTGCCCACGGGAGGGGCAGGGGTCCGCCTGCCTGGCACTGCCCACGGCAGCAGTCACACACGCGTGTTCCCGGCACGGCCCACCCAGCCACACAGCCCAGGCCTGGGCAAGCACAGAGCTCGCCAGTGCCTGATGGACCAGAAAAGTGACCCGAACGCGGAGTGCTCTCCCCTGTGCCCGCCCTGGCACACTTCCCCCAGACCCTCCACGGCGGCCCCTGCCCGGCATGGCTTGCCTATGTGGCGAACAAAGGCACAGCACAGCCAGCTCCCTCAATGCCAGAGACACAGCACCGTGATGCAAGAACAACCTCAAAGGTTCGGGTTACGCTACCTAGCGGCTGCGCCCCGGGGCACGTGGCCTCGGCCTCCCGTCCCCTCGTGACTGGAGGCCCCTTGTGGGGCGAGGGCCAGGCCACACCGCCCTGGATATGCCCTCTTCCCAGCACTCTGCAAGGGCCTCTGGGGACCCAGCGGCTGAAGCAGCAGAGATGCAGGGAGAGGGGAGGGCGAGGAAGGCGGAGGGGAGCCGGGCCGGCGGGAGCGGCTCCAGGAAAAGCCGGGCACCCACCTGGCCACACGCACCTGTGAGACGCCCAGGCCACACAGCCCTCCACAGACTTCGGGGCTCCGGATACCTTGGGGGTCTCTTGCAGCCTGGGGGCCGAGCACTGGGAGCCCTGCAGCCCCTCTGCTCTGCAGAGACCTGCCGGACCTGCGCTGGCTCGGGGAAGGGGGCTGCCCGTCAGGCTCCCCTCGCTCGTGGCGGGTTTCCAGGAAAGCACAAAGCCGAGAAGAGGCAGAAGCATGGCAGCCGCCCCAGCTCAGGGGAGCTCCAAGCACAAACCCTCAGCCCAGCGGGAATGCAAAATAGGCCACGGCCGAGCAGGGACGCAGCAGGGTGCCGCTCCCGTGGCCTGAGGACCCCTGGGGCAGGTGGTCTCCGTGTCCCCCTCGGCATGGCCATGGCGGCCCTCACTTCGGAAGGGCCTGGCTGTGGGGTGCACCCACTTGTGCTCGCCATGTAGGTGGGCTCGAACCTCCCCTGGAGGCTGGAGGACCCACCCAGGCCACGTCCGGAAGTCACCTGCACCCACGGGTTACGTAAAGATGTAGCAGTACACGCAGCCCCTGCAGGGAGCCAGAGGCGCAGGGAGCCGGCGTGGCCTGCTTGGTGTGGGCTTGGAGCCGCAAGGATTCACCATGGATCCCGGCACGGGGCCTCTGCCCACTGCCCACGCCGTCTCCACGCAGCTGCGGTGGCATCGGCCGCAGGTTCCCTGGCTGCTCCCATTCCCCGCAGCACTGGTCTGCAGCAGCCCCGGGTGTGTGCACAGCCACGTGGCCCTCGGCGCTCCCTGGCACCGTCCCTCATCCTCCCCCAGCAGGGCCAGCCTGGGTCCTCAGTCCTTCTTCCGCCCCAGCCTGTGGTCTCCCACGCCCAGTGGGGGCCACGTCTGGCTCTGCCACATGGGGCAGCCACAGACCCCTCACGGCTCCCTGTCTCTGTTGTCTCGGGTAGCCCACGGTGCCTGAGCTGGCTTTAGACACACACACACACACACACAGCATCAGCTGCCATGGCTCCTATGGCGAAGTGCGCATAGGAGGGGGTGCCTGACCCGCCGCCAGCTTCCCGGAGAGGCTCAGGAACGCTGTCACAGAGACCACGTCCCCAGGATGGGACCCATGGAGGTTGGGAGGTGACCAAGGTTGGGGAGGCAGGGGCACTGGGGCTGCTCTGCTTCCCTGAGACGCAGAGGTCAGGAGCCTGGACAGCCGGCTGCGGTGCCATCATGGTCCCGCCTCTGGGACAGGAAGCAGATGTGGTGGGGCCACAGCACAAGCTCCCTGGCCTTGGCCGGCCACTGGTCACTCTCCCCCACCCCGCCCACATGAGGCAGCCTGGCCCTGCACCCTCAAAGGCCCATGGCCAAGCGCTTGGCCGTGCCCAGCATCCCAGCCCTTGCCTCTGTGACCGCCCTGGCCCCAGCACCTCTCCTGCCGCCGCCTCCTCCCTTGGCTACTCAAGCATCCCCTGCTCCCCCGCTGGGAGACATCATGTCCCCTCCGGACCATTCCCCAAGGCCATGACCAAGCGGGCCGGGCAGCAAGCCCCACCCTCACCTTCTGCCTGGAAGTGACAGCCGGGACTCCAGCTGTGCACCAAGGCCTTGGGTCATCAACCAGAGAGAGGCCCCCGCGGTGACGGAGGCGTCCCTGGGGCTGGCAGAGACCACTGACCGCCGGTGTCCCCCCGGGAGGCCCTGGGGGCCACGCAGCACAGAGGGGCGCAGCTCCTGCTCACTCCAGGGCTTGCCCTGAGCCTGGCTCCAGCCACCCGGCGGCTGACCCCAGCACAGGCACTGACAGGTGCTCCAGACACAGGGACCAGCCTCTGGCAGGGAGGAGCTGAACCTGGCGAGGGACCTCGGAGTCTCCCGTCGCCCGCGGCCTCCACGTGTGCGCCAAGGTGAGAAATCGGCTCTGGGAGGAAGGCCGGGCCTCCCCGGGGCGGCGGCAGATGCCTTGCCCACCGTGCCAGGTACGGGGAGGATTTACGCTGCTTCCTGCCTCCAGGGGAGGGAGAGGGGCTGTCCTGTGCCCACACAGCCCGGGGCCACCTGCTGGGCCTGGCAGGGGACACCGCTCCCTGTTCCAAGTCCCTGGAGGGAGCTGGCCCGGTTTCCAGAGACGCTGCCAGGAAGCAAGGGCACACTGGAGAGCGTCCTCTCGGGGCCCAGGCCCGTGCCTCTGCGTGTGTGTACGTGTACACATGTGTGCACTGTGTGTGCACGTACACACTGTACTAGGTTTGCACCTGTTACGTGTCTACGTGTGTGCATTGTCTGTGCGTATTGTGTGCAGGTGTTGTTTGCAATTGTGTGCATGTGTGTAACATGTGTGCACTGTCTGCATGTGTGCATTGTGTACATGCGTGTGCAATCTGCATGTGTCCATTGTGTGTGCATGTGTGTGCAGTTTGCACGTGTGTCCACTGTGAGCGTGCACTGTGCACTGCACATGTGTGTGCACGTGTGGAGCTTGCACGTGTGCATGTGTGCATTGTTTGTGCATGTGTGCAAATGTATACACGTGTGTGTGAGTGCACACACACGCCAGGCCTCACGTCCGCCCCACGGCACCCCTGTTCTCCTGACTTGGGCCTGGGAGGAAGAACGTTCGCATTTCAAGGATGCAGGAAGCCGTCCCTGGGGTCCCGAGTCCCCAGCTGCGCCCACCCCAGCGACTCCACGTGGAATGTGGCTAGACGCTCGCCCCAGAGGCCTGGTCGTTCATCCCGCTTGGCCTCCCACACCAGGGCCCACGGGGGCCCACACGGCTGTCCAGTGCCCCCCTCCTGGGCAGGGCTTCCCGGGTCTGAGCTGAAGGGTTCGTCAGGGACAACAATCCCCAGCCTACGTCAGGCGCGTCGCCAAGCCGGCCCTGCCGTGTGCTCGGAGGCAGTGGGGGCCGGGACCCTCGCGGTAAAGTGGGGGCACCGCCGCCCGAGACTCGGGGCGCAGATGGCTGTGGACGGCCTTGACCTTTCACCGGCCCAGCGACCGGGCAGACCTGCAGGAAGGGAGCAGGGTGGGTCCTGGGACTGAGCAGCCCAGACCTGAAATAGACTGAGCCACGGGTCAGGCCCAGCCAGTCTGCGGCCAGAGTCAGGGGGACACCAGAGACCCTGCACACCTGCCCCCGCTGCCCTCCCAGTGCCGAGACCCAGCAGACAGCGGGAGGGGGGCACAGGTCCATGTGACAGCCCCGGGCCACTCAGGGCCACAAATGGGCCTCAGACCTTGGGAGGCTCTCGGGCCACAGGCAAGGCTCTGAGGAACCAAGGTGGCATGACTGACAGCTGGGTGGTGGCAGCCGGGCCCTGAGACCCTCACCTGGGCAGGAGGCGCCAGCAGGAGTGGGGACCACACCTCCCGCTGCTTCACCCCCAACGTGGAGCCCGGCTCAGAAGAGCGGGAGAGGGGCAGCAGAGCCAGGAGGGCGCCAGCATCATCCGCCAAGCCACAGAAGGAGCCGAGGGCAAACCTGCTTGGCCAGGGGACCCCTGGACCCCCGCTCAGGCTGCGGGACAGAGGACATGCACAGCCGAGAGGCGGGAGGGACATGTGTGCTGGGGCCGGGGGCAGGAGGGGGGTTCTGGGTGGGGAGGAGCGGCGCAGCCCGGGTCCTCACCCCACACAGCCAGGATGGCAGGGTCCCCAGGGCAGCTTTGTGCCCGGCCTTCTCAGGCCACTCCAGGCGCCCGGCACAGAGCCTTGTCCCCCCAACCCAGGAAGCTAACAGCACGATGACCACCCTCATCACCACGGCCCACCTTCAGCACCCGCGCACAACCCCAGACACACACAGAGCTCCTGAGCCACGATCGTCGGCCTTCCCAAGCCACCAGGAGCCCCCCCCCCCCCAAGGCAGGCGTCGGGCCTGTGCGCGTGCACACTGTCCGCGCCACGTGGGCCGCCGGCTCGGGTTCCGGACGACGGCCGTGGCTCCCCAGCCCCCAGCCGCACGCGAGCGGCTCCACTGTAGGACGCTGCTGTGGCCGCTCTGTGCCGTCAGCGTGGTTAACATCTTACGGTGCCTGATCTAAAACCGCACTTTATCTACCGTGGGTCTGCAGGGGCAGAGGCGTGCAAGACAGGATTCGGCGCCACCTGCAGTTTCCAGTGTGCCTGGGGGTCTTGGAGCTCGTCCTCTGCCGTAGTGGACGTCCCCACCCCTGGACCAGGAAGGGACCTGCACGCCAGGTTCCTGCTCCATCTGTTGGCCCCAGGCCCACCCCTCCCCATCACTGCTATTTCTCTCCCAAGAAAGGCACAGGGCCCGGGCAGGCACTCCGTACAGTGGTTAAGACACAGCTTGGCGGGGCAGTGCTATGGCTTAACAGGCAAAGGCCCCTGCCTGCAATGTGGGCATCCCACGTGGGTGCTGGCTCGAGTCCCGGCTGCTCCACTTCTGATCCAGCCCCCTGCTCATGCACCTGGGAAAGCAGCAGAAGACGGCCCGAGTGCCTGGGCCCCTGCGCCCATGGGGGAGTCCAGGAGGAAGCTCCTGGCTCCCGGCCTTGGTCTGGCCCAGCCCTGGCCACTGCAGAAACCTGGAGGGTGAACCAGCGGAGCGCTGTCTCCCTGCCTCTCTCTCTCTGACTCTGACTTCCAAATAAGTAAAAAACAAGTCTATTTTATAAAAGACACAGATTGGGACACTGAGTCCCGCCTGGGTCCCAGTCCCAGTTCTGCTCGAGTCCGGCTTCCTGCTAACGCAGCAATAGCCCAAGTACGCGGGTCCCCGCCACGCACGTGGGAGACCCTGGCTGCTCCAGGGGGCCTAGGGGCTGCACACACCCATCCCAGCCGCGCGGGAAGCAGTCAGGGGTCCCTCCGGGGGTTCCCGGGTGAGGCAGCAGGGACAGCTGCCCACGCCAGGCAGCCTTGTGAGGCCCGGTGCCCGGGGCAGGGCCATGGGCTCAGCAGTGGCCCCCAGTGCATGACTCGGAGGAGTGGGAAGGGTGAGAGGTTTGTACAAAGCAAGATGCAGCTCTCAGATAAACGGGAGGAAGAGGAGGTTTGATGGCGAAGGCTCTGCCCAGGCACTTCCTGGAGGCCAGCAGGACCCCACGGGGACATGCCCAGTGCGGGAATGTCTGCCCCCGCGCTGCCTGAGCTGCCCTCCTGGCCCCCAAAGGCCACGCCCACCCCTTGACCCTGCCCTTCTCCTCCAGGCTGGCCCCGGCGTGCCAGGCGACCGTGATGGATGCCAACCGAGAGAGCGCTGTAGCCGGCAGTCAGGGTTTCTGGAGCTCGTCCCTCGCCGCGCTGTGAGGGCAGCGCTGGGGCTAGCGGGCGGCCCCAGGACGCCTGGAATGGCCGAGCCTCTGCCTGCTTTGCTTAGGAGGCCGATGAAGAGTGAGCAGCCCTGGGACTGCGCTCCCACACACAGGCTTCCCGAAACACAGCCGATCTCGCGAGCTGGGGACTGCTGCTTCCTCCCCAGCCCTCGGGCTGCTTTGTCATCCGTTTGTTTCAGTGGGGCCAGAGGTCCAGGGGCGTGGCCTGCCCAGGGCATCCCAGCTTGGCCAGACGGGAGACGGCTCCTCCAAGAAAGAAGGCTCAAGGTCAAGGATGGCGGCAAAGGTCGTTTCCACCAGGACGCACTGAAGGTGGGGCGGGGCCGGGGCCTGTCTACCTGTCTCATCTGCTCCATGCCGGTTCCCGGTTCTTCTTTCTCACCAGCAGGGCCAGGGGGACGCAGGGCACCTGACGGCCTGCAAGCGGCCGGCCTGACACCGGGACGCTGCCCTCCGCCTGTGGGGCCCCTGGGAGCCTTCCGTGCCTTCTATGTTCCAGAAACGAGGAATGCAGGGGACAGGCTGGGGTCAGGGCGCAGGGTCCCCCGTGAGCAAAGACCCCGGACAGACCCTGAGCCTGGCAGCCCGCAGCCCACGGTGCAGGGCGGCTGTGGCCTCCAAAACCACTCAGTTCTGGAGATCCCGGGGACCCCACCCACGACCAATCCCAGCTCCAGAAATCAGAGCCCCGCCGGGCCCCACCCACCCCGAAAGGACGGACGGCATCAGACTCATCGTCCACAAATACGTGGTGAGGACCTACTGCGTGCCAGGCCCGGCCCGGAGCGAGGAAAGGCGGCAGCTGCCGCACAGGCCCCGGGAAGAAGGCAGGTGGCATCCCCGTGCCCACCCCTGCCTGAGTTCTGCTGTCCTGCCGCCACTCTGGAGTTCAGGTCCACATAGGAGCTTCCCACGGGGCCCCTGTTCCCTCCTCAGAGCCACTGAAAACACAGCGGGGACAGCGGTGGGGGAACAACTCCAGGAAGCCGGCGTGAGAGGCCAGGAGCCTGACACAGGCGGGAGAACAGCCACACGCATGGGTGTGTGCGTGTACTGTGTACCTCGTGTGTGTGCACCTGTGCCTGTGTGTTGTGTACTGTCTGATGTGTGTATCTGTGCTTGTGTGTACTGTATGTCGGGGGTGTGTGTGTGGTGTGTGCATGCGCGTGTGGGTATGGTGTGTGCACATGTATACAGCGTTGTGTGTCTGATGTGAGTATGGTGTATGTATGTGCGTGTAGGTGTGGTGTGTGTGCACATGGACACAGACAGCATGTGGTGCACCTGTGTGTGTATACACTTACACAGTATTATTCAACCCGTCACTCTGTGGGCAACGGGGCCACTCCATGGGGACGTTCCTGGAAACACACAGACTGTCCTTTGTCCCCTGAAGGCCAGCAGACAGGGTCGGGATGAGACTGGCTGCCCAGGGGTGCATCACCCCTCCCCTGCCCCTCTCCCACTCTCAAGCAAGCCCCTCGTCTCCCCCATGGGACTCGGGGACCCAGGCCACTCCCTGCAGGCCCAAACTAAGGCTGCTGTGCTTCTGGGGAACGCAAACTCCTACCCTGAGCCTGGTCAGGATACAGAAGTGACCCCAGTAAGGAAACAAGGGCACGGCGGAGGCTGCCCCACGCCTGACCCCTGAGACATGGCCTGGCTGCTGCTCCCTGCCCATGCACACCCCTGCCCCGGGACCCCAAACCATAGCCTACCCAGCAGCCTGACCTCTGGGGTGGCAGGGAGGGCCTGGCCTCAACCCCAGGTCTGCAGTGGCAGCTCCCACGCGGCCGCCAGGGGCCGCAGCAGTCATAGCTCTCGGGACAGAGGTAGGTGGGCAGAGAGGAGGAAGGCGGGGCAGGACAGGGCGGGACCCCCCAGCACCCCCCGCACCCCGGGGCAGGACCCCGCCCCCGCACCCCTCACTCCCGGGCAGCTCCGGTTCTCCCCGGTCGCTCTGCACCGAACGCCTCATTTCCTGAGGCTCCCTGCACGTGTGCACACCCGCACACGTGTGTCAGGCTTTTATTCCGATGCTTATGTGAGGTCTTGGCTGAGAATGCACGATCCCTCCGTGGCCTCAATCTCACAAGCTTGCTTTTTGAGCGCTGTGAGGCCTAATTTTAATAAGCCCTCTCCCTGTTGGAGCCCGGTCACTCCGCCCCCCCAGCACCAGAAAACCCCACTCGGGCAGGCGGCGAGGGGCTGCGAGGGGCAGGGAGCGGGGAGCTGGAGTGTGGAACCCCCTCTTCATTCCAAGGAATTCTAAAACCGCCTCCTACCCGGGAGGCACAGTGGCCCTCCCAGACGCGACTACATCTCCCACAGACGCCCGTCTCCCTCTCCACGCCTTGACCGCAAAACGGCAGGAGGAGGAAGAGGAGGTGAGGCTAGCGACGGCCACCCTGGCACCAGCTCAGGCCCCGCCGTGTGCTCTGGCCCCACGCCCGTTCCCCTCACAGCCTGTCCCGGGCCTGAGGTCCAGGAGAGGAAATTGGAAGCCCAGGAGCCACCGGGCCCCAGGACAGGAACCAGAGCCCGCCTGCGGGGGGCAGGTGCGTGGGCGGAGGCTCAGTCCACCCCTCACCGCCGTCCCCCGCCCTGCTCCCTCTGTCGGTTGTTCTTGCCGGAGGAAAACAAGTAGCCTCTGTCCACACACTCGGGTCAACGCTGCCCGAGCACCTACTACGCGCCAGGGAGGGGCGAGCTCGTCCCGCCCTCCTCTCCTCCACAAAGTCCCAGAGCTATGGGCTGAGACGGTGCCTGAAGGTTCCTCAAAGCCAGGAGGCGCCTTCAAGAGCACAGGATGCAAGTCCAAAAACAGGACCTTCATTCTAGAAGGTTCTGGTACAGCGCTGTCGAGAGGACGCCGTGCAGGGCAGCAGGGACAAACAGAGGCAGAAGCCAACCCCTGCCCCCACCCACCCAGTGGCACCCAGGCACGGAGGTCCCCAGACCCCGATACTCCGGTGCGTCTTGTCCTTGCCACCAGCCCCTCTCCATGCACCTGAGACGCCCCCACCCCCGCCGCCGAGGCTGCAGGCAGAGGTGCCGCCCAGCCCTGGGAGCACACAGCCAGTGCCTCCTGCTCACTCCTGCCCTGGGGTGACAGCTCCTCCAGGCGGGCAGTGTGGCCCCCGGTCAAGCTTTTAAATATTACAGCCAGCCGGGGCGGACGTCTGTCCCCACCACTAGGACTGCACCTCCTACCAGAGTGCACCGGCGGGATTCCCAGCCCCAGCTCCAGCTCCAGCTCCAACTCCAGCTTCCTGCTAACGCACACCCTGCGAGGCACCGGGTGATGGCTCACGTGCCTGGCTCACGTGGGAGACCCAGAATGAGCTCCAGGCTCCTGGCTTCGACTTGGTCCAGGCCTGGCTGTGACAGGCATTGGGGGAGTGGGGTCCGCAGGTGGGAACTCGTGCTCTCTCCCCACCCCCGCCCCGCCCTCTCTGTCGGTAACTAAATGAAAACCTTTCTTCCGCAAACTGTAAGGGACGTGATGTCTGACTCGAGACACCGGAGCCCTTAAAGGTTGATTTTTCAACTTTTTTTTTTTTTTTTTTTTTTTGACAGGCAGAGTGGACAGTGAGAGAGAGAGAGACAGAGAGAAAGGTCTTCCTTTTGCCGTTGGTTCACCCTCAAATGGCCGCCGTGGTAGCGCGCTGCGGCCGGCGCACCGCGCTGATCCGATGGCAGGAGCCAGGTGCTTCTCCTGGTCTCCCATGGGGTGCAGGGCCCAAGCACTCGGGCCATCCTCCGCTGCACTCCCTGGCCACAGCAGAGAGCTGGCCTGGAAGAGGGGCAACCGGGACAGGATCGGTGCCCCAACCGGGACTAGAACCCGTTGTGCCGGCACCGCAAGGCGGAGGAGATTTTTCAACTTTTGAGGCTGAGGTTCTGGTGTCCAGAGGGAGAGGGAGACAGGCAGCCTCGAGGTGTCCCCGGCGGCCCCGGCAAGGACGCAAGGACACAGCCGCCCTCAACGCACACGAGTCAGCCCTTGGGGGAATTCCCACGGGGGGATCTGTCACCCCAGGCTGTCCCTCCAGGTTACGTATTCCCCGCAGTGTCACACAGTAGGTCAGAACTTGCTGTGTCCCCGAGGAGGACACCACACCGCACAGGGCTGGCCCACAAAGGCCACATGTCCAGAAACGCTGGTGCCAGCACTGCCCAGCCCACCCCGGAGCACCGAGTCCCCACGGTGAGCCACCGGCTGGCACAGGTGTGCGGAGGTGGGCGGGCTGGGGGCACTGAGCCACAAGGTCAAGCTCACCATAGAGAAACCCAAATGTGACACACGTGAGCTCCCAGAGCAGCCCACGCCACCTTGCCCAGCATCCTGAGCCCAGAGCCCAATCTCCAGCAGCTGCAAGGTGAGCCCCACCATGTGCCGGGCTCCACACTGAGCAGACAGTGCCGAGGCCACGCACGGCGTCCCCACACTTCCGCATCCCCGAGGCGACTGCCCAGCCACAGCAGCCCCACGTGGATGGACCACTCTACCTGCCACACCCTGACACACGTGGACTGGCCACCGTCCTCCTCCAGGGCCGGACCAGCCATGGGATGCCCTTGGGAAGGGTGTGCCAACCGGGCAGCGGGGAAGGATGGGGCTGGCACGCTGGCTGCCGGGTCACACGGGCTCCTGGTGCTCCGGGAGGGCGGGCAAGGCGCAGGCCTCTGCCGGTGGGCAGCAGGTGTATGAAGTAGGACCACGAGGGCCAGTCTGCCAGTGGAGAAACGCGCTGCACAGTCACGGGCTAAATATAAATAACATCGATCCGTCTGCCATCTTGAATTATCCTCTCGGTCCGTTTCCCATTAGCATCAATAATCACGCGCTGACTCCGAAGGTCACAGCCGGCCCCAGGGTCCCGCACCTGCAGGAGTCTCCAGAGAGCTCCCAGAACAGTCCGGCACCTTCTGGAGCAACCCAGAACCTCCCTTATGCTTTAGCTCCCTCCCTTCTACCTCTTAGTCCAGGAAAGACGGGGGCTCATGGAGCACGTGAGCCCCTTCCGGAGGCAGCCCACCCCGGCTCTGGGACAACCATCGCGTCCAGGCCAAGCCTGGCCCCCAGGACGAGCGGAAGGGAGCTTGTCGGGCAGGATGTGCAGCAAACCCCACAGGACCCACCAGGCTGGGAATCAGGGCCTGCTTCCGCCCCGCGAGGAGCCGCAGCCACTTCCCTCCTGCAGCTCAGAGGGTCCCTGGCCCGTGGGCCCCTCCCCACAGCCCCACAGCCTCCCATCAGCAGGTGCAGGGCGAGTGGTGGCACCAGGAACCTGTGGAGCAGGAAAGGAACATGGAAGCCCACCCGGGGGCCAGCCCAGGGGAGGGCCAGAGGCGCTCTTGGAATGTCCGTGAATGCTGATGGCCAGCCTCGAGGAGGGGAGGAGAGCGCCTTGCTAAGTGTTCAGGCGCTGGCCTCGGAGCTGTCTCCCCCAGGAAGCGTGGGAGACGGGGTGCAAACCCTGCCAGGCCTGCCCTCCCCCATCTGCCCCGCTGGTGCTGGCAGCCTGCAAACACACAGCCACACTGCATCCCGTGCCGTGGAATGTTCCGAACCTCCCGTGTGCCTTCACCGTCTCTGAGGCAGCCGACCGGCTCCTAGGATTCTCCAGGAGTCTCGCTGAATTGCCCTGGCCGTGGGTGTGAACAGACCTGGGCGGGGTGGAGTGGGAGTCACGGCAGCCGCATGTGTTCAGCCCCAGGGGGCTCCCAAGAAAATGTTTGTGCCTGTGCTGGGAGCGTGTGCGTTTTTCTAGCTGCAAAAACCCTCTGCCGTGGGAGCCGGACTCACAGGAAGCTCAGCAGGCCGGTGCACCCCGGAGTCCTGGCGTGGGCATGGCCGCCCAGGGAAGGGGAGGGGTCGCCGTCCTCCGACAGACTTGTGGCAGGGGGGTCTTTGATGCTCAAGGGATGGCAGCAGAGCCCCTGCCACAGATGTCCCACAGCTGCCACGTGGGCTCCTGGCCAGCACGGGGCATGGGACTAAGACAAAGAGGGCCTTGCCCAGTCCTCACGTGTCACCACTGTCCCCACCCCCGGGGTGACCACCTGGTCCCAGCTCCTGCACCCACAGTCCCCAGTGAATACCCCGTGCAGGTGGGGGAGGGGCGGGGGCAGGAAGGATGACCTCACGCTGTGGCCAGCGGGGAGCAGTCACCCTTGGGGCCATGGGGTCCCTTCCACAGGAACACCATGGGCCACACCATCCATCCCGAGGAAGAACAGGAAGCCACCAGGCCACCCTCGCGGGGGGCAAACAGCCAGCCCCTGGCCTGGGCTGCTCTTCCGAGTGGGCGGTTTGGCCACAGGGGATGGACTGCGGGCTCCCCAGGGCTCCCCATGCAGCCTGGCAGGGCCCGGGGGGGTGACGCCCCCTCCTCCACGAGGGTCCTGCTCGGGGTGCAGGGGCGGCAGCTGGAAGGGACCTGCCCTGGCTTCATTACCCTCCTCATCCTCTCTCTGCCCAGCCCCCGGCCACAATGCTCCCCAAATTCCCCCCTGCAGGAAGCCACCTCCGAGAGCCCCACGGGGCACGGCACAGGGGAGAGGCCGCCCGTCCAGGGACAGACAACGCTCAGCCAAGCAGCCGGCACGGGGCAAACCCCACGGCCCTCCCCGTTCATGTCAGGGACCTTGGTATGGGCAGGGTCGGCGTCGGCGTCGGCATGGGAGACGGACCCTGCCCCCCCCTCGGCAGTGGCATACAGCCGACTCCCACACAGGGGAGCACACAGAGCCCCACCACGGAGGATTTTCATTCCTACTCCAAGCGGCTCCACGCACAGCAACAGAGACCCAGGGACCGCGAGGACCTTGCACGTAACCATGGCAACTTTGGGGAAGTTTTACAAAAAATAAGTTTGCGACCTGTGGAGCTGTCACGTGGTGCTTGGTGGCTTGGGCCTTGCCTCCCTCTCCACACACAGGGGAGGCCACCGGCTCACCTCAGTCCGTGGAGCCCCACGCCCCACCTTCGTCTTCAGACCAGGCTCTTGCCCTGCCTGTGAGCCCCACCATGCCCCTCAGGACGCCCCCTTCCCCAGAGAGTGCTCCGTGCACCCCTCCCGCGAGAGCTGGCAGGTACGGGAACTCGTTCTCCAAAACACGCTAAGCCCCACCCAGTGCCACCCATCCTCCTCCCAGGGCCGGCATGCGTGTGTGTGGTGGTCAGCACAACTTCATCACCCACAAAACCACAGCAGCACCCCTCCCCACCCCCGCCCCGGGGGCTCAGTGCAGGCAGAGGGAGCCACTGTCCTGAGGTCGCCTGTCCCGTGTGTTCATGGGGCGTGTGCGTTCCCGGCGTGCAAACATGCGCCTCTGTGGGTCCCGTGGCTAAGTCCCTGCTGGCAGCAGAGCCCCCAGGAGCAGGACAATGGCGGCGCCCGCCCGCCCGCCCACCTGCAGCTCGTGTGTGTGGCACTGCTGACGGGAGCCAGCAGGGCTGGGCAGCGCCTGGCGGCCAGCGAGGCCCCGGTCACAGCTGCGGAGGCCGCGCTGCGTGCCTGTGACAAGGGAAACATTTTTTTCAAAAGAGAGAAAAATCCTAACTGGCCCTCGCAGCCTTCGGCACACATAATTGTAGTATCGGAGCTCACGCACGCCCGGCGTGCGGGCTGCTGAGTGACGGCTGCCGCCACGGCCCCACGCCTCACGTGGCACCGCTCCATCCCGTCACCACAATCAGACCAGAGGGGGTGGGGGCGGCGGAGGAGGCAGACACATGGGACGCCGCGCGCTGGCAGGAACGTCGCGTCCCCCGCAGGCTCGGCGAGTGGCCGGTGGGGGCGCTGCCAGTGCCGGCCTCTCGCCCCACAGACACCACGCTTCCCTGGGGATGCTGCCCAGGGCTCCGGGGTCCTGGGGCAACGTGCAGACAGCAGACGGGGGCGGCCCCAGGGCCTGGCCACGCTGGGGAACAGCTCCCCGCAGGGGCACGCGGGGTCCCAGAGGCAGAGCTTGGGAGTGTCTCAGAGGAGAGCGTGCACACGCTCACACACGACACACGTGTGCACATGACTCACATGTGTGCATCTGTGCAGGCGCCACACGCGTGTACAAACACAGGCATGCACTCTGTGCAGGATGGGGCCTCCTTTTCTTTTTTCTTTTTTTTTTTTAACAGGCAGAGTGGACAGTGAGAGAGACAGAGAGAAAGGTCTTCCTTTTGCCGTTGGTTCACTCCAATGGCCGCTGCGGCCGGCGCACCGCGCTGATCTGATGGCAGGAGCCAGGGCTTCTCCTGGTCTCCCATGGGGTGCAGGACCCAAGCACTTGGGCCATCCTCCACTGCACTCCCGGGCCACAGCAGAGAGCTGGCCTGGAAGAGGGGCAACCGGGACAGAATTCGGTGCCCCGACCGGGACTAGAACCCGGGGTGCCGGCGCCGCAAGGCAGAGGATTAGCCTAGTGAGCCGCGGCGCCGGCCGAGGCCTCCTTTCTGACCCCCAAACATTCAGCTTTGTGGCTCCAGGGCTTCCAGATGCTCAGGGGACAAAACCGCATGCAAATGTGCCGTCTGCAGAGTCCCTGCCCCTCCCCCCATCGTGGGGGGGGCACCCAGGGTCTTCAGGCCCTGGCTCCCACGGGGCTCACGTGAGTCAGGCCTTGGCAGTCCATCCTGGAACCTTCAAGCCCGCACCAGAGGGGAGCCCGGCTCGGCCGCCCGAGTGGAGGGGACTGATTTATTCCCACCGTCCTCTCTCCTAACGACGCGGCTTTAATTGTCCATCAGACCGGGCAGGGAGGAGCCGTAAATCTTCCCTGTGGCTGCTCCGGGCCCAGCACGGCTTGACCTCCGAGTGCCAGCCCCTCACCGCTTCCCGGCTCTTAGGGTGAAGGAGGGCAGCGGGGAGGGGGGCGCGGGAGCCCGAGACAGGCTGGGGAGGGGGACAGAGGCAGCGCAGGAGGGACCCAGCAGCGAGGAGAGCCCCCGCCCAGCTTACGCTGCTCCAGCCCGGGCGCTGCGGGGGAGGCAGAAGGCCGCAGAGGAGCCACAGGCACCTGCCTCCCAGGCCCGGTTCTCGGGCAGATAAAGCGGCACGGCCAGAGGGAGCTCACGAGGGGGGGTGAGCACCGTCCTGGTCCCCACTCATCCGCAGGGGGCCAGGGCCTGTCTCCTGGGGTGTGTCTTGGTGACAGGCGCAGGGCAGGCTGCATCCTGGGGGTCGGGCCCGCGAGCCTCAGCCCCGGCTCCCGGGTGAGCGTTCCGCCATCTGAGTACACGCGACCACCCCGTTCCCACGATCACCTGAAGGCTGCCTCGTTTTCCTGCGCTCGTCACCTTCTGAGGAACCTCGGGGCTGACGCCTTCCAGGTCCGCTCTCGCGAGTTTTCTCCTTGGGATTTCGGTGGAACAATGCAGAGAGGTCGGGACACATCCCGTGCCCGTGGCGACTCGTGGACACGTCTAAAGGGAGCCGGGGCTGCCCCTTGGCACAGAAACACCTCTGCCGTTATCCCTGTGTCCCGAAAGCCGGCTCTGGTTCCCCAACAGGAGCCCAGTCCCCGCGGCAGAAACACGCATGCCACGAGCATGTTGTGTGTTTGAGCGTGGGCAAGCCAGCAGCAAACGCCGGTGACTGAGACACTGTCCCCATGGGAACAAGGGCAGAGTCCCGTGCAGACGCTCGGTGCTCCCCCGACACTCCCAGGGGGGCCGCGCGCAGGGACCCCCAAAAGCTGACACCCATCACCAGGGCATCCCAGGCGCCCCATCAGCCACGTCTCCATCACCAAGACGCACAGCTGTCAACGCGTCAATCGGGACCCCTCAATGCCCTAAAGCCCCCACGGCCGGGGGTCACACAGAGGTCGCCGATCACCCTGCCCTCCATGTCTCCGGCCTCTTCGGCTGGGTAGGTCCCACCCGCCCAGGGCAGCACCCTCACGGGGCACCTGGCAAGTGCCATGAGTCCTGTCCCCAGCAGCTGGGGAGACGAGGCCAGGGAAGGCGGCGAGCGCGCGTTCCAGCCCAGCCTGTGCAGGAAACTCCTCCGGGCTCCGGCGCCCCCACCTCGCCTGCCGGGGCCCCTCTGCCGTGCCTGACGGTACCGTCGGTGGGGGCAGTCAGGACTCCAGGAAGACAGCACCCACTTAACGTTTCATTCCAGAGTTTGCACCGACACCAACAGCATCGCCACTCCGGAGGCAGGGCTGGGCAGAGCCGCACAGCCGGGGAGGGAAGCTGGGGCGGCCACGGACAGGTCCAGCGGGGTCGGGAAAGGCGGCTGCGAGCACGGGGCTCAACGCTTCCTCAGTCCCTCCCCATCGTGGAAAACCCAGCTGGCCTTGACCCCGACCCCATCGCCTATTGTCCAAGGCCCCTCCCCTTTGCAGAAGCACAGGGGGCCTGGTCCCCTGTGGGTCCCTGGACATCCTGCCCAAGACAAGGAGGGTCCCCCCCACAGCCCCGCCTAGGCCTTCCAAGAGCGTCTCTGCACCCTGGCAGCGTGCATATGGAGCGACCTGCCCGCACCCAGGCCTCCCGAGGTTCAGCACCTGCTGCCCTAACCCTAGCGACAGGCGGAAGGCACCGGAAGGCTCACGGCCACGCCTCCAGCGTGCTTCCCTACCACGCGCAGATCTGTGAGCCGATCCGTACAGTGGCCCCACAGCCCGGCTGCATGCGCCGTGTGAGGTGGCCAGGAGTCCGCACCCCTCGCCCACAGCACGTTCTGCTGCGGCCACCAGCGGCCAGCTCGGCCTCGCGCCGTCGCCACTGGCACCTACAGGCCAGGTCCTCCCGGGCGCTCACACACAGCCCTGGCCTGTGCAGGCTCCATTTCAACGTGCATCCAGAAGCCTTTGTGGCGGGGGTGATGGCGGGGTGCTTCTTACCATGACGGTGGATGGGGGGGGGGGGTGGCCGAGATGCCAGGGAGCCCTGAACTCACAGGGACACGTGGAGAAGGACGGCTGAGACCAGACCTCCTGGCGCAAGGGAAGGCACCGAGGGCGTCGGCCCGTGCCTGGGGGCCAGCAGGCGCCATGCACTGCCCCAGCTGCCACCATCACGGACAGTTCTTTCTTCTCGGACCTCAAGGAGACAGCTGGCGTAGGGACAAAAACAGTGCATGGCAATCGCATGCCACCCATTTTTTTAAAAGACTTATTTGTTTATCTGAAAGTCAGAGTTAGAGACAGAGAGAGAGAGGTCTTCCATCCGTGGGTTCACTCCCCAATTGGCTGCAACAGCCGGAGCTGTGCCGATCCGAAGCCAGGAGCCTCCTCCGGGTCTTGCCTTGTGGGTGCAGGGGCCCAAGGACTTGAGCATCTTCCGCTGCTTTCCCAGGCCACAGCAGAGAGCTGGATCGGAAGTGGAGCAGCCGGGACTTGAACCAGCGCCCATGTGGGATGCCAGTGCTGCAGGCGGCTGCTTTACCCGCTATGCCACAGTGCCGGCTCCAAGCATGCCAACTATTTAAAAGCCATCTGAATGCCTCCTCGCTGAAACAGAGGGTTCAAAATCTCTTCTTGCTACTGCCAAAAAAAAAAAAAAAATGGGCAGGGTCGGGTGAGGAGGACGAGGCTGGCCCGGCTCTTACTTCAGAAGGTGCAGGGGAAACGGAAGGAAAAGATAAGTTTATGTCGAGGGGAGAGGTCTGTGGCAAAATCCACGTCACAGAGAAACTGCACGGATTTCAGAACACTCTGCACCAAAGGAAACCATGGACTTTCTGAAGTCCGCGTGCGCACACAGACCTGGAGCTCCTTTTAAATATTTATTCACTGCAATTCTTATTTGGAGAGAGAGAGAGGGAGGGAGGGAGAGAGGGAGGGAGAAAGAGAGAAGGAGAGAGAGAGAGAGAGAGAGAGAGGGAGAGAGATCTCCCATCTGCTGGTTCACTCCCCAGTCCCACAGCAGCCAGATCTCATCCAGGCAGAAGCCAGGAGCCCAGAACTCCATGTGGTCGCCCACGTGGGTGCAGGGACCCAAGTCCTTGGGCCACAGCAGGAAGCTGGAGGCAGGCGCAGAGCAGGACTGGGACTCGAACCCAGGCCCTCTGATGGGGAGGGGTCCGTCTGCTCTGGATGCTGGAGCTCCACCCTGAACCCAGTCCTTGACCGTCCCAGAGGAGACAGGAGTCGTCTTCAGTTTAACCCAGCAGCGGAAGCTCTGGTTCTGGGAGGATGAGAAACTCCTCAAGTTTAGTGGGAATTCACTTCTCAGGGTAACTAAGTGTCTGCACCCTTTCACATCTTTCTCCACATTGTATCCAACTTTCTTTTTTAAGATGTACTTATTTGAAAGAGTTACAGAGAGAGAGAGAGAGAGAGAGGGACAGAGAGAGAGAGAGAGAGAGAGAGGTCTTCCATCCACTGGTTCACTCCCCAGAGGGCCCCAGTGGCCAGAGCTAGACCAAGCTGAAGCCAGGAGCTCCATCCAGGTCTCCCACGTGGGTGCGGGAGCCCTGGCACTTGGGCCCTCCTCCACTGCCTTCCCAGGCCATAGCAGAGAGCTGGATCAGAAGTGGAGCAGCCAGGACTCATTCCAGCGCCCATATGGGATGCGGCACTGCAAGCTGGGCTTTAACCTGCCCCGCCACATTGCCGGCCCCCATATCCAACCTTTTTTTTACTACAAGCAAGCTCAGTCCTTTGGCATCAACCGAGGTCTCCATCTTTACATACAAAGCCCCATTGCCAAGACCAGCTTGAACAAGAACAGCTTCTCTGTGGTCTCACGAGCCGGAAACACAATGACGCAAGACCTGACCTCCGGCCTGACGTCCATGGGGTGGGGCGGAGGAGGACCCAGGCCCCAGAGAGCCCCCTCTCTGGCCACGCCCAACCCTCGACCTTATCTGGCATCACAAAGAGGCACTGGTGAGCAGGGCAGCCGAACTCTGACCACGCCCTAGGTTTATGCAGTGCACGACCCCCACAACTGTACCGGCAGCCCTATGAGACAGAAGCCAGCCTGGGGCAGCTGGGCTACTTTGTGTTGGCTTTGAGAATTGAGAAATAAAGGCCCAGAGGATGGAGGATCGTCCTCGCCCTGGTACAAAAGATACGCGCGTGGTCTCATCCCAGCCACGGAAAAGATACGCGAGGAACTCCGAAGGATCCGTGGGGACGCAGGTGTCTGTGCCCAGGCAGAGTGCTGGCCTGCAAGCCGACTGCTTTCTAGAGGGGCCGAGGCCGTCTCCCCTGCCCACCTGCCTCTCCGACCCGGCCCACCCTGAGTGCAGAGAGCAGACGGCTGGGCATAGAGCTCCGCATGCGGCGCCAATGGCCGGGCACAGGGCAGCCGCCTCCCCGGCGTCTGTCCCCTGCCCCGCGTCCCGGGGAGAAGCGCTCAGAGCAGCCACTGTGCACAGCGGGTGGGCAGTGTCCAGCAGGGGATGTGACCCTCCGGCTGGGGCCGCACGTTCCGGCCCTAAATGACGAAGCCTCAACAGAGAAGGAGCGGTGACGAGACAGCGCCCACTCGGCAGCCCCCAGCCTGGGCTGAGGTCACGGTCGTGGCTCAGCCCTCCGTGGGCTCAGCCAGAACCCCACCCACGCTGCACAGGAGGGGCACGGCTCCTGTTCTGGGGCTGCCTCCCCCCCACAGCCTCTGACGTCACCGTCGGCTCCCAGTGTTTCGGTGGAAGGCGGGGTGGGAGGGGGCCTGGCAGGGACTCCAGGGCAGGCGGAGGGCAGGACCCACCTTTCCCCACTTGCCTTCCAGGATGGGAAAAGCCAGGACGGGTCTCCTCCCGGGAGGGCGAGGACGAGAGCCCGGCTCTGGCTCCCAGCACCACACTCGCCCTGTGCTCTCTGCTCCCAGAGCGAACGCGCGTCTCCTCCCCAACACCTACCACCGCCGTGGCTCACGCAGCCACACCAGGGAGCACCTCAGTGGCTGCTCAGTGCCGTCCCTCGTGGCGGCTCCCCCTGCCCCGCACCTCGCCAAACGCCAGTCACACCCGCGGCGGGCCCCGGGCTGCCGGAGCAGACGCTTTCCAAGAAAGCCAGACTCCACGCCCTGATCCTTCTAGCACCTTCCAGGCGCCACAGAAGGTGTGACACAGCGAGCCCCTGGGTGTCTGTTTCCAGCCGGGTGGTTCTGGGTGACAAGGAGCTCCTGGAGGGAAGGGTGCTCGCTCTCCCCTCTTGGGTTCCCAGCCCATAACTGCACCCCATTACACGCATCACCCCACGATGCTCCGAGAGCCGGCCCCAAGGTGCACAGACACGGCACTCACTCCTCTCATCAGGTGGAGGAGACGGCGTGGAGGGGAGGAGACACGGGTGGATGGCGTGGGGAGGGGGCTGCAGCCAGAAGTTCACAAACACCAGGAGGCGGCGGCAGACTGGGCGTTTCGGGGCCCGGGAAGAGCCCCGCGGCGCTGGGAGAGAACGTGGGGAGCCCCACACGGCCAGGGCCAGCTGCAGGCGGGGACGTGGGGCGAGGCAGCCCCCCCAGGAGCACCACTGCTGCGGGGGTGGGGGGGTGTTCATCATGGCTTTTCCCTTCACTTGTTTAAAAACACAGACTCCCTGGCCGACGTCACCTGCGAGTCAGGTTCCATTTGTTTTCATAACAGAGCATCAGGCAGGAGGGTGGAGACAAACGCGAGTGACACCCACGGACACTGCAGGGGCATCGCGGGCCCAGGAGGAAGGCCCACAGCACAGCACGGCCTGGCACTCCCCGGTCCCCACGGCCTCGCCAGGCACCGCCCCGGCACTCCAGGTGGGACAGGCGCCCCAGATGCACATCTCCCTGATCCCACAAGCACGAGGCAAAGGCTGCTGGGTGCAGGCAGGGGGGGAGGGGCAAACCCACCAGGCTCTGGGGCCTTGGGCACGAGGCACCTCTGCCTGGTACCAGCAGAGGAGAGGAGCTGGCCGGGGCGCGGGGTGCTGGCTCGGGAGAGCTGCCTGCAGGGAGCGCAGACAGAGCCAACAAGGTGGCCAGGAGGGCCTTGTCTCCCACCACTGTCTGCTTCCCCCTCGCCCAGGACCAGCGAGCACAATGATCTGGCCGCTTCACCCCTGCTCAGGGCTGAGGGAGCCGCAGGGACCAGACCGTGGACCGTGCCCCGGAGGCCTCCTCGCAGTGGTCATGGTCACCTGCCCCTCCCGCTGGCCCTGGCGCGGAAGGCGCTCAGGGAGCCCTCGCCTTCCTCCCCCGCAGCGCCCCCAGCGGCCCCAGGACCGTGCGGGAGGCGCCGGGGTCGCCCCCCAGCCCTGGCTGCCTGCTGCCGCCCCCGCCGGAGGGGCCGTCATCCGCCCGGCCCTGCCGCGGCTCCAGCGGCGCTCACGGGGCCGGCGGGGAGCGCAGGAGGCCAAGGCCCAGCGAAGTGAGGACCCCCAGCTCCTGCGGGCGACCCACCGCCCGGAGCGGACAGGACTCTGCAGGCCCCCCTGCAGAGGGCGGGTCACAGCGGTCCCACGGCGGACGGTACAGCTGTTAGCACTGGGCAACTCCGGAGAGAACGCCAGCGGCCCCCGCGCCTCGCGCAAGCCCTGGCCTCAGCCCGCGGCCGCCTCCCCGACAGCCCCGAGCCCCTGCGGGCCTGCCCCGCTCCCAGCCCCGCCGGCGCCCCCGCCTCACCCGTTCCGGCGCCCGCCGGGGTCGTCCCTGGAGCTCCTGGCCGGCAGAAGACGGGTTAAGCCTGCTCCCAGGAGCGCGCGGCGAGCCGGGCGCCCACGCAGGGAGGCCTCCGGTCCCCGGGGAGGGGCGGGGGTGGCAGCTCGTCCCCGCCGCAGAAGGGAGTGCCTCGCCCGCCGCGGGCGGGGAGGGGGTGCGCGGGGCTCGGCGGAACCCCGGGGAGGCGCCCCCTGCCCCTCTGCGGCCTCGGGGCGCCCCCGGCCGCCCGCACCCGGCTTGCGTCAGGCGGCGCTTTCACTACAACTTTTCTCCCCCCTGCCTCGCCATTTCCGCTCACCTGGAGGGCCTGGTTTTAATTAGCGGAATGTCCCCCGCGAACCGCGCAGCCTAATTAAGACGTCCGCGCCGCGCCGCGCTGCGCAGTAACCAGCGGCTTCTGCGGCAGCGCTCACTTTCTTCGCTGGCTTTTTTTTTTTTTTCCCAGACAAGTAAAATCAAAGCCGGCCTCCGGAGGAAAGACCCCGCGACCCGGCCCCGCTCAGCGCGCCGCCTACCTGCTCCGGGCGCGGCGCTGGGGGCTCCAGGTGCGCGCCCAGAGCGCCCCGAGCCCCGCCGGCGGGACACCAGCGACCCGGCGGAGGGAGGGCCTGGGCCGGCGTTGGGTCCCGTCGGTGCCTGTCTCTGCCTCCACCGCGGCGCCCCTCTAAAAAGTGACCGTTGAAGAATCAACCGAGCCCCCCGCCCCCCACGCCAAGCTGCGAAGGCCGGGGAAGCAGCTGCGGCGTCCGCGAATCTCCCCGCACCACCCCCGCCCGTGCTCTCCGCGCGCGTCCCACCCCCGCCCCACGTGAGTCCCGGAATCCCAGGGCCGCTCCGAGACCGGACGGAGCCCCGCTGCGGGACGCCGCGCCCTCGTGCCCACACCGCCTGGGGGCGGGCCTCGGGCGGCGGGGTCGCTGCGGGGCTCCGCGCCCGGGGTGGGGAGGCTGCGCCCCAGGGCCCCCAGAGGACCGCGGGCCTCTCCGGAGGGCCGAGCCTCGCCGCCTCCCCGGGCCACCGGGGCAGAAAGTTAGGGCCAGGGCTGTGCCCGGCCACCCGGGCTGCGGCCTCCCTGGGGGGCGGCCAAAGCTCGGAAGAAGCAGCCGCCGCTCCCTCCGGGGCCTCTCCAACAACGCTCCGGAGACGGCCGGGGGCGCCCCGGAGACGGCCCCGCGCGCCGCTCCCCCGCGCACGCCCCGGCACTGCGTGGGAGCCCCTTCCTCCCAACAACTCCTTGGGGTCTTCAGCCCCTCCCTCCAGCGGCCCTCCCCTCAAAGAACCCCGCAGGGCGTCTTTGGCCTGGATCCCTCGCGGGAAGCACGCGACACCACTGCGGGGTCCCGGCCCCCGCGCTGCCACCCGCGCGGGCTCCGGCCGCCTCCCGGGATCTCCGCCCGCCTCGGCCTCCCCCGCCGGGAGTTCCCCGCGCCGGGCATTGTGCCGCCGCCGCCGCCGCCACGGCCACGCAGCGCGCGGGACTCCCCGGCGTCTCCAAGGAGCCGGATCCCGGGGCCTTCCCATTCACAAGATCGGACCCCGTCCCCGGAGGAGCTACGAGAACCCCGACCCCGCGAGGGGATCCCTGACCCCGAGGGCGCCACCCCTCCCCGAGCGCCCTCGCCAGCCCCGCCTCCCGCCGCGGGGTCCCAGGCGCCCCTCCCCGGGCCGTGCCCCCACCCCCAACCCGCTCACGGCCGTGGTAATGACCGCCGCAGGGCGAGGCGGGCGGCGCGGGCTGGGGTACTCACGGGCTCAGCGGTCCCCGCGGCAGGTGACGGGGGCCCGGCGGCCATGCCCCGGCCGCCGAGCGGGCTGCGGCGTCCCGGGGCCGCACGGGCACCGGCGAGCCGGCGGCGAGGGGCGCGCGAGGCCGGGCTCGGGCGGCTGCGGCGGCCGCGTCTCCTCCGACCACGCGAGCTGCTGGGGCCCGGGCCGTGGCCGCTGTCCGAGGAGGCTCCGCCGGCTCCGGAGCAGCCCCCAGGCTCGGCGCTCCGCTCTCGCTCTACCCTCGCCGCCTCCTCTCTGTCTCTCTCCCCCCTCTCCCTCCTCTCCCTCCTCTCCCTCTCTCTCTCTCTCTCTCTCTCTCTCTCTCTCTCTCTCTCTCGTTCCTCTGGCTCGCTCGGCTGGAGCGAGGAGGCAGCTGGGAGCACGCGGCGGCGGCGGCGGGGGCTCGGGCAGAGCGCGCGGCGCGCGGCGAGGGAGGGGGCTCGCGGCGGCGGCCGGGGAGGGCGGCGGGATGGGTAGCGCCGTGGCCCCGCGGGCTCGGGCGAGACCTCCTCCGGCGGCCTCCGGCGCCAGCCCCGCAAGGCAGGTGGGCCGTAGGGAGAGCGACGCGCCGGAGGACCCTGGAGCCCGGCGTCGCCTTGGGGGCCGGCCAACGCCAGCGGCGGCCCTTACCCAGACACTCGCCTGCGCCCCGGGGGTCCCTAGAAACGGGAGGAGGTCTGGAGCAGTGGAGGTGAGTCCTCCCTCCGACCTCCCTGGGCAGGGCTGCGTGCCTCTGTCCCCCACCCCCACACCCACCCACCCACCCCCACCCCACCCCCGGCCTTTCTAGGCATCAGTAGAGAAGGAAGCCCCCAAGGCCTTGGTCGCCCAGGGCCTTGGTCCAGACAGGCTTTGCCATGCCCAGGCTGAGAGCAGGGGCTGAGGGAGATGAGCTTAGGGTTTCCGAAAATCAGAAGAGCGGATGGCTTGTGTGGCTGCTGCCAGCATCCCCCAGCCTGGGGCAAGGGAGCCCGCTGTGGGGCCTGAGAGGGTCTCTCTTCTTGTGCGAAGGACCAGAGGATGGGGTCCTGGCTTGGAGACTCAGGGGGGCGGTGGGGTCAGCCGGCTGTGGTTTCCCGGGCGAGCCGTGGCTTGAGAAGCAGCACAAATGGGGTGCCCGGGCTGGGGGAGCTGGGCCTGCACCCTCAAAGCACATTTCCAGTCTAAAAACAGACAAGGAGGGGTGTGGAGGGTTAAGCCCCCCTCCCACCAGCAACGCCAGCATCCCATATGGGTGCTGGTTCACATCCAAGCTGCTCCACTTCCGATCCAGATCCATGCTCATGAGCCTGGGAAAGCACCGCGGGGTAGTCCAGTCCTTGGGCCCCTGCACCCACGTGGGGGACCCGGATGGAGCTGCTGGCTCCTGGCTTTGGCCTGGCCCAGCCCCAGCTATTGCAGCCATTTGGAGAGTGAACCAGTGGATGGAAGACCTAACTACTGTCAAATAAACAGATGCATCTTTAAATATGCACAAATGAGGAGCCCGTGCCCAGGGTGCAGGACCCTGTGGGTCCTCCCTTGTTCCCAGCTGTCCTGCCTGGCTGTGTGATGCAGAAGCCATGCCCTGGAAGATTGAGAGACAGTGCAGTGGGGGGCGGGGGCCCGGAGCAAGAGCAGAGTGTCCAAGACAAGTGGCTGCCGCCCTCTTACTCGCTTCCCGCCTTTCATATCTGGCCCTTGGGCCTGTCTGGGTTGTTCTACCTTGGCCGGTCCGGTGGAACTCCAAGTAAGCTGCCCGGCCCTGGAGCGAAACATCAGATAAACTCCTCGTCCCTGAGAGCCACAGCTGCCTCCCCGGCCCTGCTCCGCAGCCCTGACGCCCTCGGCCCCTTTGGCCTGGCCTCCCCACAGCGGCGGGACCCACCTGCCGCTCACCTGCCTCCCTGTGCCCACAGCGCCGCCTGTCGCTCCTGCTTGGCCTGGGCCACATGTGTTCTCCCGGGGGGGGGGGTGCTTTCTCTCTGGTGCATACCCTTGCCAGTTCTGTGTGTGCCGGTGATGTTCGGGGATGCTTGCCTGGCCGAGCCGTGAGCACCGAGGAGAAACACGCCAAGTGTAGGCCCTTGGGCTTCACTGCCCTGCGTGGTTCCGGGAGAGCCCCGGAGCACAGCACACAGCAGGCCCACCCATATGCCCTGCGTGCGCACCCACAGTGTGTCTGAGGCAGGGAGTGGGGGGCTGTGCCCCGGACCCCAGCAGCCGCGGCCTGGGGCTCTGGCTGGGAAAGGCTGCCAGGGACACAGTGCAGGTCCACGGAGCACCAGGGGGTGCATCTGAGCGAATTCTTTTTTAAGATTTTATTTATTTGAGAGGCAAAGTTACAGAGAGAGAGAGAGAGGTCTTCCATCCACTGGTTCACTCCCCAAATAGCCACGATGGCCAGAGCTGTGCCGATGCAAAGCCAGGAGAGCCAAGAGCTTCTTCCAGGTCTGGGGTGGGGCTCCAAGCACCTGGGCCATCGTCCACTGCTTTCCCAGGCGCGTGAGCAGGGAGCTGGATCAGAAGAGGAGCAGCCAGAACTCTAACCAGCACCCATGTGGGATGCCCATGCTGCCGACGGAGGCTCAGCCAATACGTCACAGCACTGGCCCCCGGAGCGGCTTTTTAAAACCTCTGACTTGGAAACTTGTTTTTAAAATTAGTAGCCAGGGAGGAACTGGGAACATCGCAATGAGCGCTAGGAACAGAACAAAGGCCGACGTGGCTGGGGGCTGGGACTGCCCTGACACAGCTCGCTGCACGGGCTCCCCAAACCCGCACCAGCCACAGAAAGAGACGTTAAAGGTGCGAGCCCGGAGAATCTGGGAGCAGCAGATCAGACAACCGCAGCCATGCTTCCTGCAGCACGTGGAGGTGTGGACGCCGGCCAGCAGGGCTGACCCCCAGTCCATCAGAGGGCGGCTGAGGACCGGGCCTGGACAGAGGGCTATTCCCTGGACAGCAGCAGAGGCTCTGCAGCCTGCTCGGGGAGCGCCCCCGGCCCATGGCAGCAGCGACCTGACCCGTACCCTCCAGGCGAGTGGCCAGCACCGAGGGAAACCCCGACGCGCAGAGGGCCCCCGGCGTGGGACGGGGCAGAACCAGTCGGGCTCAGCAGAGGCCGCGCTTTGACTTTTGGGTCTCCTCTGTCTCTTCCCAGGCTGGCAGCGAGCGGCTGCTCCCCCCGGTGAGGCCAGGCACAGTGGGCTTTGCTCTGTGATTGGTTCGGCCGTGGGTAAACCGAGTGTTCCGAGTACGTAGACGGTGTTCAGGGCCAGCTGTGGTGCTCCCCAGGCTACACATGGCAGGGACATTTTCTTTCTTTTCTGAGATGTATTTGTTTGTTTGAAAGGCAGAGTTATAGACAGAGAGGGAGAGACACTGAGAGCCCTTCCATCCGCTAGCTCACTCCTCAAATGACCACATCGGCTGGGGCTGGGCCAGGCTGACACCAGGACCCAGGAATTCCATCCCGGTCCCCCACGTGGGTGCAGGGGCCCAAGCGCTTGGGCCATCTTCCACTGCCGTCTCGGGTGCACTAGCAGGGAGCCGGGTGGGAAATGGAGCAGCCGGGGCTCGACCAGGCGCTCATACGGGATGCCTCAGCCGGCTGTGCCACACCCAGGTCCCCGTAGATGCATCTTCCAGAACACAACCCTGCCGCTACTGCAGAATTCCCAAGTCAAGGCGCACCTGTGTAGCTCCGAATCGGCCGGCCGGGCCCCACCCACTGCTTGGAACCTGCAGTCCACTTCCCAGGCCCTCACCTTCCAAGTGAGCAGACCCAAGCCCTGAGGCCAGCCTGTAAGAGGTGGGCCACCAGAACGAGCGTGGGGAGGGCGGGAACTCAGGAGTGAGACCTCGGGCAGGAAGGAGAAATGACCAGAAATAGCCGCGTTTAATCCCCTCCGCAGATCACAGGAGGCACCGCGTCCAAACCACGAGCAGGATGCTATTTTAGGGAGAGCGTTTAGAGAACAAAAGGGCTGGGAAATTAAAAGCAGGAGAACAGAATTTTTTTTACGAAGAATCTCGACAGACTGGCTGGAAGACAAAAGTGAGGGCAGGGCCGAGAGGGAGAGCAAGGAGGCAGAAGGAGGGAGATGAGCGCTGTGAGAACTCGGGATGGCCGGCTCCGAGGCCCGGCAGCCTCACCAGGGGCTCCTCCCCCACGTGGGAGAGGGAGATGAGGGGGCTGCGATCCCTGGCTACTTGATTCAGGAAATTTTCCTAGAAACTGGTTTCCAAATTCTCCACACCGTGGGTGGAAATTGATCCACGTTATCAGGACAAAAAGTTGTCCATAAACGGCTCCGGGAGTCTCAGCCGCAGCAGGGCCTCCGAAATGCCACAGGCCAGTGGCTTCCGGCCTGGAGGCCCTCACTTGGCCCAAATCCAGCCCTGTGTGAGATGAGAACAGAGACGCTTGCCTGGACAGGGTCTCAAAACACAAAAAGAACAGAACAGAACAGAAAACCCCACTGTTTCCCATGCACCGTTTCTCGGCTGTTCCAGGATGCGTTCCAGCAAAACAAGGGAGTAAAACATGAAACAGTAATGGGGATGGGCGCCACAGCGGATCCAGGCAGAGCCACAGGGTGGCAGGGGAGGTAGCCGTGTGGCCAGCAAGAGGTCACGGGTCCAGATTCCAGCAGGGTGGCCTCATGTCCAGCTGCCCAGTGTGCATATGTGCTGAGGGCTGTTGTCACCGAAATACCCCTGCCATCACAAGGCCCCTTCCTGCATTCCTCTCCGGGTACAGCCACCGGTACCGGCTGTAGCCCCGTCCCACCCCTCAGAAGTGTGCTTTCTTAGGAGGCTGGTGGGTCAAACAAGCCACCAGGCACCCTGGCTGGGGCCATCTGTCACCAGGGACATTTTCTTTCTTTTCTGAGATGTATTTGTTTGTTTGAAAGGCAGAGTTATAGACAGATAGGGAGAGACACTGAGAGCCCTTCCATCCGCTGGCTCACTCCTCAAATGACCACATCGGCTCACTGCCCCTCCAAGGGCTCTCATTGACTGTCCGTCAGCCGAGGTCCATGGCTGCCTCCACCTGAGAGCCGTAGCCCAAAGCAGCCCCGGACAGAAAGACCCCAGCCCAGGTTTTCTGCTAGCCACTGCGCTCCTGCACTTGTGTGGAAGCTGATGACACGGCAGTAAACTACACAGGGAAAACAAAATGGAGGGACTGCTCGTCCCATGTCCATCCTGAGTGCCCTGGTTAGCCCCATAGATGACCAGTCCTGTGGGCTTTGGAGGCCTTGTCTTAGTGCCTGTGCCTGGTCTTTGAACCCAAAGGAGTGAATTATAAGATGACCTTAATGCAATCATAATCTTGGGGCCGGCTCTGTGGCACAGAAGGTTAGTCCACTGCCTGTAGCAGCTGCATTCCATATGGGCTCCGGTTCAAGTCCCGGTTCCTCCAATTCCAATCCAGCTCCCTGCTGATGCACCTGGGAAAGCGGTGGAAGATGACCCAAGTGCTTGGGCCCCTGCACCCACGTGGGAGACCTGGAAGAAGCTCCTGGCTCCTGGCTTCAGCCTGGCCCAGCCCAGTCATTGTGACCAGTTAGGAAGTGAACCAGCGGATGGAGATCTCTCTCTCTCTCTCTCTCTCTCTCTCTCCCCCCCACCCTCTCTCTCATGCACACACACACACACACACACCCCTCCAAGTGTACCTTGAAAGATCTGTGGGAAAATGGAATGAAAAGATGAGTTTATTCTTGTGCCAAAAAAAAAAAAAAATTGAAATCCACGCGCAGTGTTTTCCATATCATGCTTTTCCCGTGACTTTTTACTGCTTTGACAGAGGGACAGAGATCTTCCATCTGCTCCTATAGTCCCCAAATGCCCTCAACAGCTGGAGCTGAGCCAGGCCGGGCTTGGGCTGGAGCCAGGAGCCGAGAACGCCATCCTGCCAGGTCTCCCATATGGATGGCAGGAGCCCAACTACCTAAGCCATCACCTGCTGCCTCCCAGGGCCCACATCAGCCGGAAGCTGGAGTCAGGCGCAGAGCTGGGACTGGACCCCCGGCTCTCCGGTGCGGGGCGTGAGGGTCCCAGCAGTGTCCAAACCCCTGGCCCTCCCACCACTTTTTAAAGTCACCCTCATTTGCTTGGAGTTCAAGATATCTTTGCAGCAAAATACACCTGCTTTTTCCTTCCGTGTCCGCGATGACCAGGAATGCCAGTCTCCCCCCAGGTGCCCTGGCCTGCCACCCGTCGTGCACAGCCAGCGTCTCCCCCCGGGCCATAGTCTCCCGCAGGACACCGTGGAGACCGTCCCGTCCCCTGGCCGAGAGCCCCGTGCCTGGTGGCCTCTTCCCCCGGAAGCCAGCGTCTCCCTCGGAGCAGCTCCCCGCCGGCACAGCTCCCAGCCTGCTCTCCCCCGCCTGCTGCCGTCAAACCCTCCCCTGACTTCTGTCTCCACCCAGAAGTCGGGGTGGCTTGCAGCCTCCTCGCCCATCTTTCTGCTCCGGGGGTCCCGGCCACCTGCTTTAGGGACTGGCCCTGGATGCTGCTCCTGCCCCAAGCTCCCTGCCTTCCCCAGTCGCAAAGCGCTCCCACCTCCACAGCAACACGTGCCTGACAGCCACGGACACGCTGCCCGGCGTCACCACGAGCAGCCCCACCGCCCGACAGCCCCCACTCCCTTCCTAGAAGCTTGTTCCTTGCCCTCTGCAGCGGCGTCGTCCTGCACCCGTCGTGTCCAAGGCCAGCGCTCGACGCCTCCATTGCTCTGCGGCCCAGGACTCCAGCGCCAGCCTCGCCCCACCCCTTCCCGATCTCCTCCTCCGTATTCTCATCACCCCCCACCCCGGGCTACAGGGCCGGGCGCCATCCTTGGGCAGCAGCTACAGAGGTCGCGTGGAGCAGTGCCCCCACACCACGATGACAAAACCGAGACCCGGGACATTCCAGGCTTTTGCCGGTGGCTCCAGCCCGGGGACCCAGCCTCTCACCTGCACACAGGGCGGCCGGCAGGTGCGGCGGCAGCACAGCACACGCCCGCCCAGGCTCGAGGCTTCCTTCCAGAGCGCATCTCGGTCTCGGCTCTGACATTTACAGCGGCCCGTCGCCCCCCTCCCGCGAGGAGGAGAAATGCCAGCCGCAAGTCCAGGCAGCTCGGGGTCCGAGAACCCAGCCCCCCCACCCCTCTCCCCCGGAAAGGTCCGCGGAGGGTCCCTGAGCCCCCGTCCACTCTGATCACCGGGGATGGGGGGGGTGGGGGGGTGGGGGTGGTGACTTGAGCCCAGAGCCTCCCAAGACCGGAGCCGCAATGCCGCCCCGCCCCCAACACGAGGCCCAGGCCCTCTTCCCCATCCTCTCGGCCCAGCTGGCTTTGAGTGGGACACGCGCCATGTCTTGGCGGCTCAGCCTGTGATTGCACAATAATACCCACCCGGAAAACAAATTAAACAGGAGAACCGCATCCCAGCCTTGTGCACGCAGGCAGAGCGGTGTCAGATTGCTAGGCAACCCCAGGCGCGCTGGGGGGAGGGGGCTGCGTCGCGCTTGCCCCCCCACCCAAGAGCAGCTCTTGGCCCTTTTGTGCGGATGTGCCCGGCCGCATCCCAGCAAAAGTCGCGGAGGGAAGGGAGCGGGGGGCTGAGCGCACCGAGGGAGCCATGTCCGTGTGCGCACATGGATTTTCTCGGGCACGGAGAAGAGACGGGCGCCCACGTGACGAGAAACATCTGGAAGCGCCTGGAAAATCGATCTGAACTCTGTTTCCCAAGCCCCAGGTGTTTGGAATTGTGTGGGTGAAACGTCTACATCTTAATAGACTCCTGACCACCCCACCCCCATTTCCTGCATCTCCCCAGCCAGAGGCAGGTGTAAAGGAGGCTTCCCCGAGGGGGGGGAGGAGGGGGGGCCCTGGGGGAGGAAGGGAAGGGGGGAGGGCCACAGGGAGCAGGAGAGCAGAGCTGGGAGGCAGTGGCGCCCAGCGAGGGAGAAGGAGGCAGGACAGGCTCCCCTGTCCTTTCTGCGGGCTGTGCAGGCCTGCGTCCCGTCCCAGGGTCTCTGGAGGTTTGCACCTTGACCGTGGCAGGTGATGGGGTGCGGCAGGTTAAGCCGCTTCTTGCAAAGCCCGCATCCCAGATCAGAGGACCTGGGTTCGAGTCCCAGCCACTCCGCTTCCAATCCAGCTCCCTGCTAACACATCTGGGAAGGTAGCAGGTGATGGTTCAAGTGCTTGGGCCCCTGCCACCCACGTGGGAGACCCAGATGGAGCTCCTGGCTCCTGGCTTTGGCCTGGCCCAGCTCCAGCTGCTGTGGCCATTTGGAGAGCAAACCACGGCTCGACACAGTGGCTGCAGCCAACAGCCTGGTGCAACACAGTCGTGGCCTGAGGGCCAAAACTGCAAACAGCACTAGTGGGGCCCAGCCCTGACACACGGGCCCCGGGAGCTCCCCAGCTGGCATCCCAGCCCCAGGGTGGGCAGGGCTCGGATGCACACGGGGCCACCGCCACCGGCCACTGTGAAGTTTGTCCCAGCTTTGCCACCTCCCTCCCGGGTCAGCTTTCAGCCACGTCATCCTTGCCCCCGGCTGCACCCCGAGGTGGACATCACCCACAAAAGGCTGAATCCAAGCCTGCGGGAAGCCCCTGTGGGGAAGGGGACCAAGCCCGAGGCCCTGCCCACCAGGGACACAAGCCAGGGCCTGTGTGGATCCACACGCCTGTTAGTAATGACGGTGAAAACTCACGGCCACGGCCACGGCCATGCTTTCCAAAGTCGCTCTGGCTGGCTTCCGCCGTGAGAGCTGGGAGTGGGCAGAGTCCCTCCACGGAGGATCCTGGCCTCTGCTACTCTCCAAGAACGTCTCGGCCACAGCTGTAGGGGGCGTCCTGCCACCACTGGAGCCGCGTTGGGCACACTGTGACCAGAGGCTGTGCCCTTCAGGGAGCAGGTGCAGACCCCCAGTCATGACCGCACACAGGACCCACGTGCGCCGTAGCCCCTGGGACCCCCAGCCCCCAGGAAACCCCTCAAGGGTTCAGATCAATTTCTGAACTGTCCTGCACAACCTAGTTCTTCCCAGAGGCCTCTGGGACATCGCACAGACTCACATCTCAGCTTCCCTCCTGTCCACCACCCATGGAGCCACAGAGTGGGCAGGGGGCTGCACCTGCCTCAGGGAAGATGCCCCCCACTCCGTCCTCCTGCTCTCCCTCCCTCTCCAGAGCACTGCGTGTGCACCGTGTCCGACGGCGCCTACAGACCTGTCTCACTCGGTGCTGCCCCTGCAGCCCCCCACCGGGCCTCTCAGTGGGAAGACACCGCCCCCACCCTCACCGGTGGGCACTGGGCTCACCTTAATTTTGCCCAAATCCCCACCCTTTATAAAGATACTGAGGACCTGAGGCGTAGGAACAGGGTGTGAGGGCGGCCAGGGGCCGTGTCCGGGGGTGTGGGGGCCCTGCTCTCGTGGACGCCCGCTGTGCACCTGTCACCTTTGCTGGCAGCACACTGAGATGCGTGCTGTCGGCGGGTGATCGTGTGCCCCCGAAGAGATATGCCCAAGCCCCAGCCTCCCTGACCGGTGGCCTCTGACCTCGTTTAGAAGCAGGGCCTTTGGGGCTAGTGAGCAGCAGGTGGGAAACACGCCTGGAAGTGCGCACAAGGACACGGTAACGTCGCCAAGGTCGGGGCCTGGCAGCATGTGGGGGAGGTGACAGAGGCCGTGGCCTGTGTCAGGTGGACTGGCACTGTCCTGATCTCACCACCCAGGAATGAGCATCACTCACAGACCCCACCCACAGCCCGAGCCCCTGTTGCTTGATGGCAGATGGGGGAGGGGAGCTGCACACCCAGCGGCCACACCCCTTCTGCCACGGGAGGACTGGACTCTCCCGTGGCCCCACAGCACCACCCATGCCCATCTACGTCCATTCCTTTCCCTGAACTGGAGGCACCCACGTGCCTGTCCAAGGTCAGGACCACACCTCCCAGTCTCCCTTGCAGCTAGGTGTGACCATGTGACTGCTTTCTGGCCAGTGGGATGTAAGAGGAAGTCCACAGCTCCTGGGCCAGGTGCTGGGGGGGGCACCCACTCATATTTCCTCCTCTGCCCCCAGGGTGGGGCCCTGGTGAACCAAGCATGCGGGGTGGGGGAAGGGCAACCCCCCGAGGGTGAGGAGCCCTAAGAGGGGAGGGGCCGAGGGCTCCAGAGGGAATTAGTCTCTGAGCCCTGGAGGCTCATTTCTGTCCTAACTGGACAGCGTCTGCATCTGTGCAGCGTCCAGCCTCAGAGCGTGGCCGGCAGACACCACCCCGGCACCTCCCTGGGTGTCGGCAGGCACCGCCCCGGCGCCTCCCTGGGTGTCGGCAGGCACCGCCCCGGCGCCTCCCTGGGTGTCGGCAGGCACCGCCCCGGCGGTATCACAGGGAATGCTTCCCGGATGCCCAAGCAAACGCCCCACTCACGGGTGGCCTCGCCATCACCTGCCAGTGTCTCCATCCATGATCCCACAGCTAACCAGTAATACAGCATCTCCACGGGGAGGGAACGTGTGCCGGATGGGACCGGAAGAGACTGCTCACAGGGAAGGCTTAGAAGTGACCCACAGCGGCCGACTGGTGGGTTAAACCACTGCCAGGGCCCCCGGCCTCCCAAACGAGCTTCAGTGCGAGTCCTGGCTGCTCCACTTCCGATCCAGCTCCCTGCTAATGCGCCTGGGAAAGCAGTGGAGGATGGGCCAGGTGCTTGTGCCCCTGCACCCATGGGAGACCTGGAGGAAGCTGCTGGCTCCTGGCTTTGTCCTGGACCAGCCCCAGGCACTGCAGCCATTTGGGGAGTGAACCAGCGGATGGAAGACCTCTCTTTCTCTCCACCCTCTCTCTGTAACTCTGCCTTTCAAACAAAATCTTTTTAAAAGAAGAAAAAGGACCCAAAACCGGGGAAATGGCGATCCCACAGCCAGCAAAGCACAACAAAACCACGGCTCCGCTTCTGCACCTGCCACCCTGTGCGAGCGCTGCTTACGCCCGGAGCCTCTCGGCCGGGCGCTGAGCCCCTCCCCCACTTGCTGGCAGAGGGCAGACTGGCACGTGGATCAGAGTCCCCCGGCAAGAACTCACCCCGAGGAGGAACAAACGCGGTCATCGCGAAAGGTGCGTGTTCCTGAATCTTTGCAGCATTGCTTATGAGGCCAAACGAGTGGAAGCTCCGGGTGCCCGGCCAATAACGGAGCGCTCACGAAAACTCCCACGGTGGGAGGATGCGTGGGACACCAGTGCGTACAGGAGCCCTGGACCAAAAGGTTTATGAAGCCGAATCCCCGCCTCGCAGCCAGGCTGCAAGGACCCTGCTCCCCGGGCCAGCCGCCACCCCCTCGGCCTATGCGGGGGACCGGCAGGTATGTTTTCTCTTTAAAATCCTATTATAGATCCTAAGTTGTCCATGTCAGGCCTGAATTACGCATTTGTAACCAGGAAACCTATGAAGAGTACTTTTTAAACAGCGACGTGTGGTGGAGGCCGTGTCTGCGCCCCACACGGCCTGCAGGGGAAGGGAGAGCCGCCCCCCTCACACGGGGCCCCCAGCAGGATCTGGGGTCTCTAACCCAGGAGCCCCACAGGGTCAGGGCGCCACACTGCAGGCAGCTCTCTCCTGGCCAGCGGCTGGAGGATCCGGACCCCGCCCACCACAGTGCAGGCCACGCCCCTCAACAGTGCAGGACACGCCCTCTGCCATCCTCCGCCCTTGTTGGGTCCCACGGTCAGCGCCCCCCTCTCGTCGTTGGCACTGAGGGGCGCAGCAGGCACAACCGTGCACCTACCCTGGGCTCCTCCGGGCGAGGCTCCCACCCAGCTGTATTATTACTGGAACCAAAGTTCTGGAAGCTTCTTCAGCTCAGACAGCCTGAGAGGGAGGTGTGAGACCTCCCAGCGAGGGGGCCACAGCCTCTAACTCACAGCAGGAGGCCAGCTGGGAGGTGGCGTCTGTCCCACAGCTCTAACATAGTACCCGGCAGGCTGCTTCCCAGGGAGAGGCTGCTTCCGGCTCAGGGTCTGGTGCTCCAAGGTCCAGCGGCCTCACCGGCTGCGAGCTCCTTGCTGGCAGAGTCCCGAGGTGGCACAGGACATCCCATGGCAGGACCAGAGACCATGTGTGTGCACACGTGTACATGTGTGTGCATGTCGACGCGGGCCCCAGTAACCAATTTGTTGAAGCGCCGTCCTGCTGTATCTTATCCATTTGCCACACTGCAACCCAATTTTCCTAGCCAGGGGCTAAGCTTTGTATTTGGTGATATTTTAAAATTTTTTAAAGATAACGCAGGTGCCCAAAAGTGCACATGTGGCAAGCGTATGCGCCATGGAAAGTCCCAGAGGACAACCCGTGCCACGGCCCTGAGGTCAGGAAATGTGACAGCACAGGTCCCCGGGGTCCCCCCCCCTCCACACACACACACACTCACACTCACATGGCTGCCCCTCCTCCCGCAGAGGACGCCGGGCAAGGCCCGCTGCAGCTCCCCAGGCTGCGAGCCCTGGTGCCACGCCGCCGTGAGGAGGCTGCAGCGTGGAGAAGTGCCGTCCCGTGTCCCAGGATACAGTGCGCAGTTTCCGTGGCCACCGCCACCCTGTGAGGACTGCGTGGTTCGGGGCTGGGAAAGCGGCGCAGCCCGGATGAGCCCAGGACTCCGCGGTGCACTGGGCCCGGATGCCTGGGCGGTGCCGGGAAGCGCAGTGGTCAGCTCGCGCAGGCTCTGCTGGACGGCTTCCCGTTCACAGCCCCTCCAGGGACGGCCGAGGGCCCCAGTCGGTCTCTGTCCTTGTCAACGCTCAGGGCGGCCTCTCTGTCCACATCAGCCGCTTCCACACAAGTCCGTCCTCACCACGGCCACCTGCTCCCGTGAGGGTCACACACCACGTGCCCACAGGTGAGGCTGTCTCTGCACTCTCTTCTGTCTTTATGGGCCCCTGGTTGATTCTTTTGTTTTTTTATTTAAGACCTTTGTTAGCAGGTGCTTGCAGTGTGTTGACTTTTTTGAAAAAATCAAGCTGTAAACTTTTATTACAAATTAAAAATGAAGTTCTTAAAAATCTCAACTTGACCAGATATGAAACAATTTAAAAACTTTTAAAGGTGTATTGAGAAAAACCAGGCTTTTTTAAAAAACACATTTGTCGTTACCAAAAAGAGACATCTTTAGGTAAAAATAATAAAAACCCCACGCTGCATAGGTAATGCAGACAGTTCTAGAAATCCGATCAACGGGCAAAAAGCAAGCCCCTAAGGTCTTCAGCTCCAATCTTTTGTTCATTCCTGATTGCTGGAATTTCATATTCACTTCTTCTTGTTGGATGACTAAACCGGATGATGGCAGAGCGTAAGCCGGCACTTAGGCAGCCCCGCCCTGCTCAGCCTCAGCTGGGGGATTGGCCACCCTGTGGTTTAGGGTTCTCCGGGCGTCTGCGTCGGTATTTGAAGTTGCGGCGGCACCGACGCTGAGGTGGCCGCTGACCCCGGGTCTCATCTCCTTGGTTTTCCTTATCTTCTTCATTGCCGTCCTCCCTAGGCTGTCTTTGGCAAGGAGGACCTCTGTGGAATCGTGGGCTGTAACCCCGACACATATTCTGTCTCACTGGTCGGCCTTGTTCTCCTGCACCCTGGTTGTCAGCGCCCTTTTCTCCTTCAACAACACCAGACTCCACAGTCTCCCCATCTCCTGCACGGCGCAGGGACTTCCTGGGGTGGTTATTCTTTGTGGCAGTCTGGGGTACAAATACGTCTTCCTTGGTGTCATTCCGCTGATGAAGCCATATCCGTTCCTTACATTGAACCATTTTACTGTTCCCCAAACCTTCGCTGTGATGACCTTCTTGTCCCCGCCGGCGGGCGCCGCCGATGTGAGGCCACCCTGGCCACCGCTCCCTGCGCTGCTGCCCGTGGTGCCGGGCTTGGTTTCGGCGGCGCTGAGGGTGGGGGCGGCTGCTGGGTTTCGGCCTCGCTGCTCATGGTTGCAGTGATGGTAATCAGGCCGGCGGCGGCGGTGGGGCTGCTCAGGGCTCTCTGGGGTCCGCTCTCTGCTCCCGCTACCGATCAAACTCACCCTGGTTGATTCTTGCATTAGAACCTTCTTTAAGATGTATTTATGTAGGGGGCCGGCACCATGGCTCACTAGGCTAATCCTCCGCCTGCGGCACCGGCATCCCAGGTGCTAGTCCCGGTCGGGGCGCCGGATTCTGTCCCAGTCGCTCCTCTTCCAGTCCAGCTCTCTGCTGTGGCCCAGGAGGGCAGTGGAGGATGGCCCAAGTGCTTGGGCCCTGCACCCACATGGGAGACCAGCAGAAGCACCTGGCTCCTGGCTTCGGATCAGTGCGATGTGCCAGCCGTAATGGCCATTTGGGGGGTGAACCAACGGAATGAAGACCTTTCTCTCTGTTTCTCTCTCTCTCACTGTCTAACTCTGCCTGTCAAAAAAAAAAAAAATACTTGTTCAGGGACTGGCATTGTGGTACAGTGGGTTGAGCCACTGCCAGTGACACTGACATCTCATATGGGCAGCAGTTTGAGTCCCGACTGCCCCACTTCTGAACCAACTCCCTGTTAATGAGCCTGGAACACAATGGAAGATGGCCGGGTGGGAGGCTTGGCGTGAGTTCCTGGCTCCTGGCTTCAGCCTGACCCAGCCCTGATCACTGTGGTCACTTGGGGAGTGCACCAGCGGATGGAAGACCTCCCTCTCTCCAACTTTGTAACTGAGCCTTTGAGACGAAATTTTAAAAAATATTTTTTAAAAGATGCATTTATTTGAAAGGCAGAGCAGCGGGAGACAGAGAGAGAGTGAGATCTTCCATCCATTTGTTCACTCTCCACATGACTGGAATAGCTAAGTATGGGCCAGGCCAAAACCAAGAACCAGGAAGTCCCTCCGGTCTCCCACGTGGGTGGCAGGGCCCCAAGCGCATCATCACCGGCGCATGAGCAGGAAGCTGGACTGGAAACAAAGCAAGACGCGACCAGTGCTCCAGTCTGGAACGCCAGTGCCAGAAGTGGGGGCTTAGCCAGCTGCGCCACAGCGCCCGCCCCCAGAATCTTCTCGCCCCCCTTGGAGGCCGCAGCGTGCAGGCAGCATTAGGAACGTCACACAGGTGTGCAGCTGTGCCGCGGCGAAACAGGGGGGACCTCGCGTGTGGGAAGAGCCACGGCAGCCGGCGAGAGCCTCTGCCGAGCGGGAGGGAGGGGAGCAGCCCGGAGGTGCAGACGCCCCGAGGAGCCCGCCCTGCTCTCCCCCCACTCCCCAGGCGAAAGCCCCAGAAGAAACCACAGACAGAAGGCACACCTCGTGCTCGGGTCACCAGCCACGCATAAGGAAACCGGGTCCACATTTCACTCCCAAGTTGCCACGGCACTTCCCGTAAGTAATGGCTGGGTTTTAATTAAACATTGATTAGCCGCTAATTACTCTCATGGCCGGCCTTGGGGAGGACGTGGGGCGGTCAGACTCAGAGCTTGCGACAAGGGCTCGGTGGAGGTTCCACCGCCACGTGGGCCCTGGCCGTGGCGCCTGCCGGGAGTCGTGCATGTGGGCTCGGCGTGCTGGGGCCCCCGGTGACCGACGCCAGGGAGATTAACTGAGGCCTTCTCGTCACATGCCAGCCTCTTACTGTAGCCGGGGGCCTCTTCCCGCCTGGGCAGGAATCCGCTTCTGTCTCCATGATGAAGTCGTCCTGCTCTGAGCTGCCCCCACCCCACCCCCTGCCCCCTCCCCCAAGACCCCTGTAGAAGGCTCAGTGCCAACAAGGACTTCCGAGCTGTGGGCCTAGTGCCCAGGCCACCTGTCCCTCGTCCTTCCCCTCTCTGCCCACACCTCCCTAAGCTGGCTCGGCTTCGGCGTTGTCCAAAAGCAGGATGCCCTTGGCGGGGACCATGCTCTGGGTGCGATGCGGTCAGCCCCCGTCCCCACCGCCAAGGCAGGGGGCGGCGCTGTGCGTGGCCCCGGCACGTGCCATTGCACGGGGAGCTCCCGGCGGTGAGAACAGAGTGGTGGGCTATCATCACCAGGGGGCATCTTCTGGGGAGTTCGGGTTTACCCTGTGCACCACAAGATCCCTATAGCAGGCACAAACGTGAAATCCAGAAATACAGGCCGGGAGAGACGTTTCTTGTGACAAACAGGGAGGCCGGGTCCTGGCCGACGACACCTGCCCACCTGGAAAAGTCCCCTCGGTGTCCGTGCGCGGCCCCAGCACCGCCAGCAGCACCCCCGCCAGCGCGGGAGAACCGGCCGGAACACTCACACGGAGGCGCACATCCCCCAGCGTCACGCCGCTCCGCTCCGGCCGCCCAGGGCTCCCAGCCTGGAACTCTGCCGGTGCCTGCACCCTCCCACCCGCGGGAGTCAGCCCCCTGCACCCTCCCGCCCGCGGGAGTCGGCCCCCTGCACGGGCCTCTCAGGCACAGCGCACGGGGCAGCGCTGCGGCGCCCCAGCGGGAGCTGCCACTTGCGGCGCCCACGTCCCACGCTGGAGCGCCAGTCTTGGCCGCTCGGCTTGCTTTGCTTCCTGCCGATGCACCTGGGCCCAGGACGGTCCAAGTGCTCGGGCCCCTGCACCTGCGTGGGGGACCCCGATGGAGCTCCTGGCTCCTGGCTTCCGCCTGGCCCAGACCCGACCGTTGTGGCCATGTGGGGTGTGAACCACAGATCTCATGTCTCCCTCACTCTGCCACGCTCCGGTGGAATCAAGCCCTCGGGCTCATCCACGCTCTGGGTTGTGCCAGACCCCTGCCTACCGCGGAAGGAGCCGTTCTCACCGAGGACGCTGGCTATCCACACTCCCACCCCTGGGCACGTGGGGGGTCCCCCTTCAGCCACGGGGGCGGGGGGATGCCCACACTTTCCGGCCCCGCGTGCAGACGCTGTGATTGGAGTCTTCAGGAGAAACAAGATGAGGTCAGGCCAGGCCCCGGCAGCTCCGCCCCACTCCTGAAACGGGGAAGGACGAGCGAGGCCCTCCCCTCCACGTTCTCTCCACGGCCCCTCCACACACCCTCCACACACCCTCCACGGCCCCTAAACGACCCATCCACGTCCCAACGTACCCTCCACACCCCTGAACGGCCCCTCCACAGCCCCCTCCACGTCCCCTCCACGTCCTCTCCAAGGCCCCTCCATGGCCCCTCCATGTCTCCCTCCATGTCTCCCTCCACGTCCCCTCCACGTCCCCTCCACGTCCCCTCCACATCCCCCTCCACACCCCCCTCCATGGCTCCCTCCACGTCCTCCCCTCCACGTCCTCCCCTCCACGTCCTCCCCTCCACATCCCCCTCCACGTCCCCTCCACGTCCCAGGCCCTGCCCTCGACCACGTGCCCAAGAGACGGCTTCCCTGAGAGTTCACGCCAGGGTCCACATGGCCCTGTGCGCTCCTGAGCGCCAGGAAGTTGGGGCACAGAGCTGGGGGTCACACGTCTGAGACAGCTGGCACCCAAAGGCTTTCTGCGCCCAGAGGCGGCGGCGTCCCACCCCACTCTCACTGCCAGGTGCCGAAGAGCAGAGCGGGCAGAGGGCTCGGCTGAGGCCAGTTCTGGGGACAGGTGCAGCCCCTCCGGCCACACTGGGCGGCACAGAGGCCCCAGGGGATTTCCGGGTGGGGGTGGGGTAGGGGGAGTGAGACACCGGCTCGTTCATGTCCTGACTGCAGCCCAGGGTCCACAGCCCTGCCGTCAGCCATCTCTGGGTGGAGACTGAGTTTCGGGGCTGAGCAGGTGCACCTGCTGCTCTGTCTCCTGCCCCACACAGCACAGCGGCTCACCCAGAGATGATTTCACCGCGACGGATGAGCTCTGGGCACATCCACACCACCTCGTGGGAGGGTTGGAGCGACTGCCAGGCAGGAGGGGGTGGCTCAGTGACGCCCCCGGCCCCCCCTCCCCCAACGGCAGCTGCCTTACTGGAGAGATTGATTGGCAGCATGGACTCGGGAGCGCTCTGCCTCTAGGGACCTTGGCGGCAGAGGGGGGACTCACGAGAGCGCCGGGGCTGGCTCGCTCACTCTTTCCTGGGGGCACCCACGCTGGGTCCGTGCCTGCTGCCACCCCTGGGGGACGGGCACCTCCCGTCTTCTCCACACCCAGGTACCACTGGCAGGACCCCAAGTCTGCGTCTTCCCGATCCCCCACCTCCACCTGGCCCATAGACCACGCGCCACGCTGCTTTCTGAGGTGCTGCTGTCCCTCAGCATCCCGGGCGCTGCTCCTCCCCGCCCAGCTCCTCCTCCCTGCCCAGCTCCTCCTCCCTGCCCAGCTCCTCCTCCCTGCTCAGCTGCTCCTCCCCGCCCAGCTGCTCCTCCCCGCCCAGCTGCTCCTCCCCACTCAGCTGCTCCTCCCCGCCCAGCTGCTCCTCCCCACCCAGCTGCTCCTCCCCACCCAGCTACTCCTCCCCGCCCAGCTGCTCCTCCCCGCCCAGCTGCTCCTCCCCACCCAGCTCCTCCTCCCCGCTCAGCTGCTCCTCCCCACCCAGCTCCTCCTCCCCGCCCAGCTGCTCCTCCCCGCCCAGCTGCTCCTCCCCACCTAGCTGCTCCTCCCTGCCCAGCTGCTCCTCCCCGCCCAGCTGCTCCTCCCCGCCCAGCTGCTCCTCCCCGCTCAGCTGCTCCTCCCCACCCAGCTCCTCCTCCCCGCCCAGCTGCTCCTCCCTGCCCAGCTTCTCCTCCCCGCCCAGCTCCTCCTCCCCACCCAGCTGCTCCTCCCCGCCCAGCTGCTCCTCCCCACTCAGCTCCTCCTCCCCACTCAGCTGCTCCTCCCCGCCCAGCCGCTCCTCCCCACCCAGCTGCTCCTCCCTGCCCAGCTGCTCCTCCGCGCCCAGCTCCTCCTCCCCGCCCAGCTGCTCCTCCCCACTCAGCTCCTCCTCCCCGCGCAGCTGCTCCTCCCCACTCAGTTTCTCCTCCCTGCCCAGCTGCTCCTCTGTGCTCAGCTGCTCCTCCCGACTGAGGTTCCCTGATCTCCCTGCCCTGTCCTTGGGTGTCACCTGGCCTCTCCCCAGCCCAGGAGCCCCGCCCAGCAGGTCCCCTCCGTGGGTGGGCGGAGCTCTGGCTGCAGACCCGGGCAGGTGACCACAGTCACCTGTGCAGCAGAGACCCCTCTCTGTGTCCCTCCTCCTCGGGCCCAGCGACCTGGGAAGCCACAGCACACGAAGAGCCTGGCACAATCTCCCCCCGGGCTGAACGCAAACCCGGACCCCAGCCCTGCCCAGGCCCTGGGCCAGCACGTCCCTGTGGAACAGAGACCGGGGCAGCCCTCAGCGCCTTCCAGCTGCCCAGCACCGAGCTGAGTACAGCCTCACGGTGCTGACCACAACAGTAATGACGGCAGCGATGACCGGACGCCGTCCCTGGGGCCGCGCGGATCTCCTGCTGCCCAGCCAAAGGCCAAATGGGTGGACAGCAATGAACTTGATCCTGCTCTGTATTTGAGAAGCACAGGTGTCCCGAGCTCTTCACCTTCAGCAACGCCTGCGGCAGCGAGAAGCCAGAAGCTGAGGTCTCCCTCGGGGGAGGCAGGGACCTAAGTACTGAGCCACCCCTGCTCCTCCCAGGGCGCTCGCCAGCAGGAAGCTGGAACGGGGTGCAGAGCGAGGACTGGGCCCTGGGCGCTCAGATACGGAGTGCGGGCCTCTGTGGGATTGTTGGTGCTCGGGGGTCTCAGGACCCCCACCTACCCCCACCCCTGCCTCCCCTGCTTGGCAAGGCCCTCCTCCCTCCAGCCCCAGCCTCAGCCCGCCCACTGCCACCCAGGCTTGGCCCTGGCCCCAGCACTTGGGCAGCTGGGAGGAGGCGGCTGCGGGGGCCCCCGGAGCAGCACCGAGGCCAAGGCTCAGGGAGGTGGACGCCCCCACGTGGAGCAGTGGGCACCGAGGCGTCGGCCGCCACACCCGAGTTCCCCATCCCGAGACCCAGCCCCGGGGACATGGACTGTGACACCGCCTCGTCGGTGGTGCACCTGCTCGGACTTCAGCTCCTGTCCTTCCGGTGGGCGGCCCAGCATGGTGGCCCCACTGCATCCGCTGTAGGAAGTCACCCAGAGGCGCCTCAGCAAAAGCCCTGCCCAGGCCAGCGTCCGAGGCTCGCACTTGTTCTGCCGCTGCTGTCCAGGCCTGGGCCCTGCCTCAGGCTCCATCCCATGCGGCGGCTTCGCGGGTGATGTGCAGGGGCTCTGGGTCATCCCCCCCGCGAGCCGGCGCCCACTCCTCCCAGCACTGCTTACCCTAGTGTGTGTCTCTTTTAATTTTAAATGATCATTTTAAAAGATTTTAAAAGACTCTGTGGCGTAGTGGGTAAGGCCACTGCCTGCAGTGCTGGCATCCCATATGGGCACCGGTTTGAGTCCCGGCTGCTGCACTTCCGATCCAGCTCTCTGCTGTGGCCTGGGAAAGCAGTAGAAGATGGCCCAAGTCCTTGGGCCCCTGTACTCGCGTGGGAGACCCAGAAGAAGCCCCTGGCTCCTGGCTTCGAATTGACACAGCTCCAGCTGTTGTGGCCATTTAGGGAGTGAACCAGTGGATGGAAAAATCTCTCTCTCTCTCTCTCTCTCTCTCTCTCTCTCTCTCTCTCTCTGCCTCTCCTTCTCTCTGTGTGTAACTCTGACTTTCAAGTAAATAAATAAATCTTTAAAAATAAATAAAAAATATGTATTTGAAAGACAGAGGGAGAGACAGAGACATCTTCCAGCCTCTGACTCACTCCCCAGATGACCACAACGGCCAGGGCTCACCCAGAACAGAGCGAGGGGACTCCGTCAGGTCTCCCACGTGGTGCAGGGTCCCTGGCCCTCGGGCCATCTTCCGCTGCTTTCCCAGGCCACAGCAGGGAGCTGGATGGGAAGGGGAGCAGCACTGTCGCCCATAGGGGATGCCGGCGTCACAGGCGGCAGCTTAACCCGTTATGCCGCAACGCCGGAGCCTAGGGATCCCCATTTTGAAAATTAAGCTGCATCCCACCCCACACCACAAGAAGCTGCAAAGGAAAAGATTGGCCATCTCCCGCAGTAAAGTAAGAAGGCCATTTTCTTTAAACACACAAACCATAAAGGAAATAACCAAGAAAATCTGAAAACAGTAAAATTTTATGCAAAGCAAATCAGGTGGGGAAACGAGTCACAAACTGGGAGGTGTTTTCAACCTGCGTAGCTGTCAGAGGACGGATAGGCTGCTTCTAGGGCCGGTAAAAACCAGTGCTTACAGGAGGTGGGACGTGGGCCGGCGCCGTGGCGTAGCGGGTAAGGCTGCAGCTGTGATGCCGGCATTCCATGTGGCCGCAAGTTCGAGTCCCGGCTGCTCCACTTCCCATCCAGCTCTCCGCTTTGCATCTGGGAAAGCAGCAGAAGATGGCCCAGGTGCTCAGGCCCCTGCACCTGCGTGGGAGACCTGGATGGAGCTCCTGGCTCCTGGCTTCAGCCTGGCTCTGCCCTGACTGTCGTGGCCATCTGGGGAGTGAACCAGCGGATGGAAGACCTCTTTCTCTCTCTCTCTCTCTCTCTCTCTGTAACTCCACCTCTCAAATAAATGACTAAAACCTTAAAGCCAGGGGCTTCCTCCCATCTCCCAGCGCTTGCAGAGTCACTGGGCCGCCTCCCTCCTGACCCTGTTGCCCTCGCTTCTCCCCCACAGCTCCCGGCCTCACGGGGTCAGACCCTCTCGGAGCTGTTGGTGACGTCTCCCCAAGGCCCCCAGGTTGGGGAGACGGGCCAGGTGCAGTCCTCCACCCCGCCCAGTGCCCTCCCCACCCAGCCCCCAGGGGCACCCGTGCTGCCCTGGCCGTCCCCCTACCCCCCACGGGGCCGCTGTGTCCCCGTCCCTGGGAGGGGCCCTGAGAGCCAGAGCTGCTCATCTCCCCTCCCACCTGGCCCCCCTCTGCCCCCTACACACCCAGTCACCCACGGCCTCGGGGGAGGAGAGGCCACTGCCTGCCACCTGTCTGCAGGGGAGGGGTCCCAGCTCCCCCTCAGCCCCGGCCCCAGACTTCGTGGCCCTCACTGGGCTCCCAGCCCTGGAAGCCCACACAGCAGGGTGAGACTCCCAAGCCCCCTCCTCACCATACGCCCAAGGAGATGCTCACAGGGACCGGACTCCGCCCTCCTGTCCCCTCGGAGGTCACAGGTGGGCACACGGACACCGGGTAACATCAGGATCTCTGCATCCCAGGGCAGAGTGAGCCGTGTCCCGGAGGGGTCGCCGCCTCAAGGACAGGGGAGGCCAAGACACGCCCACGACCCGACCACCAGCAGTCCAGCGTTCAGCACCACGGACAGCCAGCCAGCCGAGCCCTGACACAGCCGATGCAGGGCGCCGAGCACCCCTCATGGGGGCCGGAGGACTGGGGAGGCTGAGATGTGCGCCGGGTGGAAACGGATGCCCAGGCTGTTGCGGGCCCAGGGAGCCGGTGCACAGGCACGAGGCTGGGGGGGCGGTGCCTGGAGGAGGTTCACATTGCCAGGAAGCTGGAATCAGGCACAGAGTGCAGTAGCACCAAACACCCGCCCCTCACCCCACAGCTCTGTGCCGGCCTCTGACTATACCCAGCTGCGGTAGCTCCCTGTTCAGGCCTTCTGTCCCGGAGCGGCTCCTGGCCCCAGACGGGAAGTGGGCATGGTCTCTGACCTGTGAGCCTTGCCTCCCATGGCCTCCTCCACCCACAGTCGTGTAGTGAGAGCACCCTCATGTCTCGGGGGAGCAGCAGGCTCACCCACTGTCCAGTCAGGCTGCCCAGTCAGGGGTCTCCCTGCGGCCCCGTCCCACCCGTCAAAGTTGAGCTGGACTTAAAGGCTGTTTCCGGTGGCCCAGGTGTGCGCCTGCGTGGTGGACTTGGTCAAAGCTTCCCCTCGGGTCCCGCGGGGCATCACCCCTAGAGACGGGCTCATGGCTGCCCGGCAGTCTGCTCTGACCGTGCCCAGCGCTGGGCCGGCTGGAGCCAGCAGGTGAGGCCTGTGGGCTGTGGTTCCAGCCTGGGATAGTGGCAGGGAAGTCGAGGCACAGCAAAGAGACCCAGGCGGACTCAACTGCGTGGGCAGGGCCCGGTGTCTTCAGCCTGGGCTGGCCGGTCGCTGACCCACATGGCACGGTAGATGGCAGCTCACCAGCAGCCTCAGGGGGAGGGGAGGACAGGGGACAGGGGGGTCTCCAGGTCCCTGGCCCCACCTTGGGCAGAGGCCACGCCCTGGAGTCCTCACAGCCCAGCGCCCCAGTGGCTTCTGCCTCCACCCACTGATGGGGTCTCTGGGCCATGAGACCGTCCACTGCGACTCCTTCAGGGTCACTGTGGCCCCACATGTACACACACACATGCACACACGTGCACATGGGCATACTCACATGCACACATGTGCGTGCACACACATACATGCACACACGTGCACGAGCACCCAGGCTTCCTCGGGTCCAGGCTCCCAGAGCCACTCTGCCCTGTTTTCTGGGCCGGCCTTGGTTTGAACCAGCAAGGGAGGCCCGGCCTGGCAGGGTGGGGCAGCACCGTGGCACCCGCGTGACGGTTCTCTGCCATCAGACCAGCACGGAGTGACCCAAAGAGGGCAAGTGTGGTGCCCGGGGCCACCTGGCCGTCCGCCGAGGCCACCGGGTGCAGCTCCCTGGCTCCCGGGGGCACCAGAACCATGACAGCCAGTGTGAGACAGGGGCTGGTCACGACTCCAGGGAGCAGGCCGGGAAAAAGGAGCTGTGCACTGGCACAGGGAGGTGGCCGCGGGGCGAGGCCACCGTAGCCGGTAACCCCGGGGGAAGTGGATTATTCTAAGCCAGCACGCCTCCCCTCGCCGGCCAGCCCGCCTCCCCTCGCCGGCCAGCCCGCCATCGACACGTGCTTGCCTAACTCTAAAGAAGGGAGGAAAAAAAAAAAAAACATGGCGAGGCCGGCGCTTGCCATGCAAGCGCCCAAGTGCACGGCGGCCGGCTGTGCAGCGGGCGCGCGGCCAGGGAGTATTCTGGGACTGGACCTCTTCCCTCGCCCTAAATTTAACCAGCTGGGAATCTTTATTTAAGTTGCATCCTATTCAACCTCATGGAATAGACTCGCCTCTGCATGGCAACGCGTCCTCCAGCGTGCAGAAGGAGCCGGCACCCTTGGCCGGACCCGGCCTCCTGGCTGCAACCCAGGCGGGAGCGGGCGGGGGTGCGGGCGGCGCTGACGCGAGGCCACTGGCCCTGGGCTCAGGGGACAGTCTGAGATGATGGCCACGGAGGCTCCCGAGACAGCGCAGGAAATTAAAAAGCAGCGGCGAGGGAGCCAGGCCGGCCAGGAGAATGAATAAGACGTCGCTCGGGTCCGGTTCACGGCAGGGTCGGGCGCGCCGCGGCTGCACTGCTGTCCCTGATGGCCGCCCGCTCCGGTGGGGGCTGGGCGCAAATCCCGCCCGTCCCCCCCCGGCCATGCATGGTGCCTCAGTTTCCCCAGCTGCCCGCCGGCACTGCCTTCAGGATAAGGGAGGGCCCGGGTGTGTGTGGTGCCCCCCGTGGTAGGAGCGCGTGCCCCCTGCTGTTGCTGTCTCATCACTGGGAGCAGAGGCGTGAACGGGGAAGAACCGTCGACTTGGGGTTCGGTTCTGTGGCCCGGGTGCCAGGCGGGTTCCATGCGGAGGGGCGGGCACTGGTGCCGCTTGGGACCCGGCATCTCCTCAGGGTGCCTGGTCTGAGTCTCAGCCCCCCCAACTTCGGGGCCGGCTTCGCACCCTACGAGGCAGCTCGAGGCCTTGGGTCCCTGCTGCCCCCGTGGGAGACCCACATCGAGGTCTGGGCTCTTGGTGTGGACCTGGCCCAGCCCAAGGGTTGTGAGCTTTTGGGGAGTGAACCAGCAGTTGGAAGGTCTCTCCACCTCGCTGGGGGCTGAGACAGAGGTGGGGGGTGGACCCCAAAGCAGGGAGTCGTCAGGGTAGACGCAGCGGCAGGAACGAGCCGGGAGTTGTGCAGGGCAGATGGGGGCCCCCAGCGTGGGGGAGCTCGCATTCTAAGACGTCCAATGGTGGGGACCCCGGGAGGGGCTGGGCAGAGGAGAAAGTGGGGCCCACAGATCCCAGGCTCTGCCACCGCCCTGCCCCCCTGCTTCTGTTGTTGGGGATGGAAAGGGGAGTCAGCGTGAGCCCCGGGAGCCAGCCCTGCTTCCCCAGCCGTCCTGGACCCTGCCCCCACCCCGGTAGGGAGCACATCCCACTCTGACCACCTCCCGCTTGGCCCCCGGCCCCCAGCCCCCTGCGCTTTCTGGGGCGGCCACTGTGTAAGCACAGGTGTGCCCGGGGCTCATTTGTTAGTCTCATGAACTCATCCTCACCTTCGTTCTGTGTCTGTAACCTCGCCAGGCCTGACCCGGCCTTGCAGGGAGGGGGTGGGGCGGGGCCTGCAGCCCCATGCACCCCCCTGACCCAGCTGTGCACACCCGGGGGGCATTGGGGAACACCCAGCCACTGAGAACCAGGGCGGAGGAGCCTCACCCCGGGAGACTGCGACTGCCAGGCCCTTCCGCGCCCACCCCCAGCCGCCAGCCGGCCCGGTGCCTCCATCCCTACTCGCTGTTGTGGTGGGTGCACAGGAGGGGAGGGGCTCCAGCTGCCCGTCCAGGCTCCTAATGCGGTCCCCGCTCCCGGCCTCCGGGCCTGTGAGGAGGGCTCCGATCCGGGGCCACAGCTCCCCATCTTCCTGCCGAGCGAGGAGCCTCGGGGGCGCCGGCCCTCTGCCCCCACCGAGCACTCGCCAGTGGCTCCAGGGGCACCTGCCCGCCCGCGGCCCCAGAACAAAGGCAGACACTGATCCACGGCCTCGCGGGCACCATCGAGGCAGCCTATGAGCGCCATTGCATCCTGCAGGTCCCGGGAGCTAGGCCCAAGTGAAGGGCCCGGGACCCAGGACGGACAGGGGAGGGCCCGGCGGGACCCCAGGGTGGGGGCAGCAAGCCAACACCCCTCCCAGCAGACCGCCGGGAGCACCAGACACTCCAGGCTCCCGGGCAGAAGCTGCTGGACAGCGGCGCCCCCTGGAGGCAGGGGAGCCAGGAGAACTGGCCGGCGGGGCCACCCCAGGGGCCGAGGCTGCCCGGCGCCGGGGCCCTCCAGCAGCTACAGCGGCACCGGCTGCTGAAAGTCCAGGACAGCGTCCGGGAGGGACGTGGCCACTCGGGAGACCCCCGGCCACAGGCACTGCTGGGATGCGTCAGCCCGGACCCACTTCCTGTCCATCTCCCCTGAGGCCAGGGTCCAGGAGAGGGGTCAGGGGCCTCTCAACGGTGGGGGAAGCACTCCCTGCCCCCACCCTTCCACAGCACTCAGGAGCTGTCTCCAGCTGAGGGTGATGGATCCCCGCACCCCCCCACCCCTGCAGCTGTGTGACCTCGGGCAGGCCGCCTGGCCTCTCTGGGCTCACTCAGAGGCCCCAGGAGGGCTGGAGAGAGGCTGGAGGGCTGCCGCGGGGCGTTCCTGAATGTGCACACTGGTGCACACGTGTGCTTGTCTGTGCACGCGTGTGCGGTCCTCAGCCTCGGGATGGTGATGACGGTGACGAGAGCCAGGTGCAGGAGCTGGGGGCCCACCTTGCTCCTCTGGTCCCAGCAGTGGGGGGACCCTGAGAGTCGGGACAGTGTCCACTGCTCGCCGAGCAAGGGGCCGCCCCCCGTCCCCACCGGGCTCCGGCAGAGGTGCCAGGGACATGGGCAGGCTGGGGGAGGTCAGAGCTGCAGGCCGCAGGTGCAGGGCCTCTTTCCCTGGGTCTCTCTGGGTCCCCCAGGTCCTAGGCAGCACCCAGGAGCCACCCCTGGCCTGGGAGCTGCACAGACCTGGGTCAGGTGCCAGCCCCGGTGCAGGGGCCATGGGGGACCCTGGACCACTCTGGCCCCCACTGTGAAACGGGGGCGCAGGCTACCACTGCGCATGGTCACACCCACAGCAGTGTCCCCAAACTGTCCCCAGGGGGCAGATGCCACAGACTGCTCTGGACCTGAGGGGCCCTGGGCCCCTCCCATGAGAACGCAAAGCCCCCACCGTGGGCTTCTAGACTCACCAGGGCTTCTCCGGGTGGGGGAGCCGGGCCAGGGGCGGCTCCAGGAGCCCAGGGCCGGAGGCAGGGCTGAGCAAGGGCCCCGGGTGACACTCACAGGACCAGGGACGCCCTGGGAGTTCCCAAGGGAACCCGGAAGCCCTGGGCCAAGGCAGGGCAGCCGCGAGGAGCTGCGAGCAGAGACGGGAAGTGGGGGAGGAAGGCGGGGCCTCAGGGACCGGCTTGGAGGGAGGGCTCAGAGGCCCTGAGAGGGGACGGCGGGGTGGCCAGCCTTGGGGTCCCACACAACCCCCGGCTGCAGGAGCAGGAGCGAGCCCGGGAGGCGGATGAGGTCTAAGAATGCGCAGACCCCAGAAGGACCCGGAGGTGAGAGGGGGGACGTGGGCAGGTGCCCGGGGGTGGGGGGACCCCGGCCCGTAGGCCCTAGCCGCGCCATGGCCTGAAGGTGGCCGCCTGCCACAGCTCCTGGCTGTACCTGGGGAGGCCTTGGTGCACAGCCCCCCCACTGAGACGCAGCCCCGACCACCCCAGGCCTCTCACTGGGCCAGGCCGGCCACTGCCCACCCTGCGCCCATCACGACCCTCAGACTCATTCCCTGCCGGTCTCGGAGCCGGGCTGACGCCCCTCTGTCCAGGGCCTCTTTGTGCCCCCTCTCCAGTGGGAGGGGTGCTCAGCACAGGCACCCCAAGCCCTGAGGGGCCCCTCCAGTGTGGGCAGCACAGACTGTGGGGCCCCAGATGCACACCAGGCAGGGGACGCCCAGCCCTGAGAGTGCCTGGCGGGCTGTGAGCCGGCCTGGGCCACTGCCACCACTCGGCCTTGTCCCAGCTCAGCCCGAAGCGGATGAGAGAAGTCCCACCAGGGGCCGGGGCAGATGGGCAGGCTCCGGACCCCCGCCCGGCCGCCATCTGTCCCGACAGTCGGTCCGTCTGGCTGGGCAGCCCCCCCTCCCAGCCCACCATCTGCCAGCTCCGCCAGGCCCCGGGGAGGGGACAGAGCAAGACCGGAGCCCAGGCCTGGCCGCCTCCAACTGGCACCACCTGGCACCTGCAGGAAAGAGGCCGTGGGCAGGGGATGGCCAGGGGGTCAGCTCCAGGCGGGCAGAGGCAGGAGCACCCGCCGAAGCTGCAGGGGTACGAGAGCCGGCGCCCCTCCTCATCTGCCCAGGTGACCGGGGTGTCCCCACTGGAGATGCCCGGACCAGGCTTGGGCCCCGCTCCTGGAGGCAGCGCCTCCCCCTCTTAGGACCCCCGTGCCTGAGAAGAAAGAGGAGCAGAGCCGCTGGGGTCCCCTTGGATTGCAGGCCCCCAGGAGTAGGGCGTACGGACAGCAGCACCCCAGCTCTGCCTCCCAGTCCAGCTGCCTGACTCAGGCCCTGACACCGGCCAACCCAGCTCCCTGGCCGGGCGCTCAGACGCCAGGGACAGGAGCAGATCTCCTGGGCTCAGCACAGGCACGGGCTCCGGGGAGGCCCGGGGCCCGAGGGCCACATTGGTACAGGCACCCCAAGAGGGTGGGGTAAGCAGAGACCTGCGTGGAAGAAGGGGCGCCCCCCCCAACACCTATGTCAGGACCCCCAAGGCCGTGCCTCCTCTCTGACCCTCCCCGCAGGTGATGGGAAATGTCAGGGTTGCGAATTCCAGGTGGTGGGGACAGGTGCGGGTCCCTCCCTGCGGGAGACAGAGAGAGCCCCCTCCTTACCCCTCCAGTTCGGCCTGAGCCCCCAGCGCTGCCCAGGTGCAAAGCTGCAGGATTTACGGCTGGACAGCGCCACCTGGTGGACGTGTGAGAGCCTGCCAACACCGGGGAGCTCCTGGGCCTGGGCTCCTCGGGTGGGATTTCTTCCCTTCTCCCAGCAGGGGCTCTGGGCGCCCCCAGGAGCTGCCTAGGCATGGCCAGTTTCCACAGATGCCCAGCCCAGCCCCTCAAAGGAGCCGCTTCTCTGCAGGCCCCGTCACTGCCGCCCAGGTCTCTGACACGGGAGGCCCCTCTGGCCAAACCCAAAACAGATCTCACCCCAAACAGCAGCAGCGGCTGCCCCTGGCTGAAGCGCCCTAAGGGCGCAAAACCTGGAAGCAGATTTAAAGGGACAGAAAAGACGAAACCCAGCTTTGCTGGAGACCCAAAGAAGAGACCCACCAGGGCCCCCCTCCACTTGGGACAGCACAGAGGAAGCGCGAAGGATTCCCCTCCTGAGCCTGGCGGGGCCGGGAATGTCACCACCTTGCAGCGGCCGATGGGTCGTCACTTCTGGGCGGACAAGGCTACCGGAAGGAGGTGGCCTGGGCTGTGGCCGCCTGGACCTGCCTCGTGGGTGTGCCCCCGTGGCTCCCACAGCCCCGCCCACAAGGGGCCCTGGCCAAGAGACCCAGCTGAACATGGATGCTTTGCGGAATCAGCTTCCGCCCCTCTGTTTCGGGGGACGCGGGTGCTTCTCTGTGGCTCCGGTGCCCAGGGGCCCGTGGGCTCTCCTCTGGGGGTCTGCGCACCTGAGCGGGGCCCCTGCCTGGTCCAGGACGCTGGGCGCCACCTGTCTCGGGCTTCCTCCCTCTCTTCACCACTGCCCTGGGTCTGAGTACAGCAGAGACGCTCGGCGGGGGTCCGGCAGCCCCCACGCCGCTCTCTGTGGCGGGCAGAACCCTGCCCCCCGGATGTCCACGCCCTCACCCCCAGAGCCTGTGCTCCAATTTGTGCGTGATTTTCAGCCACTAGATGGGCAATCTGATCTCTAGAGAGGTCACCCTGGCCTCGTGGGCCCCGGCTCCAGCCCCTTGCGCGACAGGTGCACGGGGAGGCCTCTGGGCAGGGCTGCGCCCGCCCCCAGGACCCTCGAGGACCCCCCCCAGACAGCCTCACCCAGTGCTATTCTGAGCTGTGGCCTGTCCCCTGCCCGCCCCACCCCCAGTGGGCCAGCCGTGGGAGAGGCCCGGGGCCCTGAAATCACCAGGACACGGAGAAGCAGGCTGCTGCCCGGTGCTGAGTGGCCCCTGAGCCCCAAGGGACTTGATGACCTGGCGCCATCTTATCTGCACCCATCTCAGGTTAGGCGCGGCCGGCAAAAACGGCGGCTCCACCCGCCAGAGCGCCGTCTCCTCCCGCCAGAGGCCCCGGGTCCCCGCAGCCGAGCCCAGAGACAGCGCCTGTTCCAGGCACAGCCGAGGCACCCCTCCGACGCCTGCCCCGTGGCCTCCATGGTGCCGTGGGCCCTCAGCTAGCCCAGTCCCTCCGCATGCCAGCCCTGTGCAGAGCGGGAAGCAGGCACGCGTCTGTCCTCCTGTCCACGCAGGTGCACATAAATGCCAGTGGGAGGGGGCGGCCCCAGAGACAAAGAAGCTGAGCCAGGAGCCCCCCAAGTCGTCCACGCATAGGAGCCACACCCAGCGCGACAGCACAAGGCTGCAGTGTCCCAGCCGGGTTGCGACCCCTATGCCAGCCCCCATAGCTCCGGGCGGCCTGCAGTGCAGCCCAGCTCAGCCCCAGGGAGGGTGGGATGGAGCCAAGGGTGGCCGTGGGACCCGTGAAGGGGGCTTCCTTCCAGGGACGGCCCCACAGAGCCAGCCCCCCCCCCAGGAGATGCTGCCCCAGCTGGGGATGAGCTGGGAGCCGCCTGGGCCGCACAAGCTGCCGTTCCCTTATCAGCCCGGCGTGGCCAAAGGTGGCCCCTTATCTGGCGCACTGCTGTCGCTTTCTCCGTACCAGGCCACGACAGACACCCAGGCTGTAAAGGGAAGATCCCGTGAGAGCAGGGATGCCCGTGCGTCTCCCTGTGGGCCACGTGGTTCCAGAAGGATCCACCCCGCCCACCAGGGGCTGATGGAGGGGACAGGATACCCAGACGCCGCCTGCAGCCCAGACCCCTGGACGGGTGCAGCCGCTCTCCCCAGCTGCCCAACAGAGGCAGCCTGTTCGTCCACACCCCCAGGACAAGCCCTTCCAGAGAGTTCCAGGCCAACGGGCCAGGTGCCCTGGAGTCCACACGGGAGGCAGAGTTCAGCGAAGATAACAGTGAGAGGTGCAGCCCTGAGGCACCAGCTGACGAGCGACCAAGCAGTTCCTGGGATCCGGGGGGTGGGGGGCCAGCGGCGGCTCCCCCTGCAGAGAGGGTCCCACCCAGCCCACCAAGTGGGCTCCGAAGCCAGGAGCCAGGTGCTTATCCTGGTCTCCCATGCGGGTGCAGGGCCCAAGCACTTGGGCCATCCTCCACTGCCCTCCCGGGCCACAGCAAGAGAGCTGGACTGGAAGAGAAGCAACCGGGACAAAATCCGGCACCCCGACTGGGACTAGAACCCGGTGTGCCGGCGCCGCAGGTGGAGGATTAGCCTAGTGAGCCACAGCGCTGCCCCCCCCCCAGCACTGTTTTATTTCAAGACTTATTTATTTTGAAGCTCAGAGTTACACAGAGAGAGGAGAGACATCGAGGTCTTCCATCTGCTAGTTCACTCCCCAAATGGTCGCAACAGCCTGGGCTGGGCCAGGCTGAAATCAGGAGCCGGGAGCTCCACCCGAGTCTCCCATGTGGGTGCAGGGACCCAAGCACTTGGCCGTCTTCCACTGCTTTCCCAAGCGCATTAGCAGAGAGCTGGATCGGAAGTGGAGCAGCCGGGACTCGAACCGGCACCCACATGGGATGCTGGCAGTGCAGGTGGAGGGACACAGCCAGGGAAGCGCTCGCCTACAGACCTGGCCCCACTGAGACAGAAACCCAAATAGGAACTGGATCAAGACAGGCGTGTCTCCTCCCTGGGAGTGGCTGCAGCTGAGCCGTCCAGGACCCCTCAGGGTCCAGGCTGCTCCCGCCCACACCTGCGGAGCTCAGGAGCGCCAGGCATCAGATGGAGGAAGATTCCGGAGAGGAGGCGTCAAACTAGCTCCAGGAAGAGGCGCTGGACTGTCACGTGACATGCAGCTTTTGTCCCATTGGCCACATATGGTCACATGGCCATGGCACACTGCATGGGATGCTGGGAGATGTAGTCTTTCTCCTTGGCAGCCATGTTGCCATGAAGAAGACCCCCGCATCAAACCCAGGCCCCTCCGCCCCCATGGCCCACAGGCCCCCGCTGACCCCTGCACGTCTCCGAGCCCCAAGCCTGACCCCTCCCCTCCGCCTCCTCACCTCCCTGTGTGGCCCCCGGCCAGCAGCCTTCCTGCCCCAGCTTCTCCTGGCCCAGGCCTCCTGCCTCAGCCCGTCAGATTCCCCAAGACCCCAACCCTGAGGAGCACGAAGCCCCCACCTCCTCTCCCTCGGCCTGCAGCTCCCATGAGCACTGGCTTCCCGTGGCATCCCTGGCCCCCAGGGAGGGGGCCGGGCCGTGTGCGTGCTGGGCCCGTCCTGGACGGCCGGCCTTCAGGGCACAGAGGGAGGGCTCGGGACGCCGGCCAAGCAGCACTGGTGGGATTCACAAAGCTGAGGCCGAGCAGGACGTGGCAGGCCTGTGGCTCGGGACGTCCACGGGGCCACGCAGGTCTCTCCCCGCGTCCCCAGACAGCGCAGTGGCACCTGCCCTCAGCAAAGCCTGCGGAAGCCACCCCAAGCCCCACGGCCACCATGCACGTCCTGCTAGGACGCGGGCAGTGTTGGCTCCACCCATGTCCACCCCGCCCTCCTGTAGGCCACACCCCACCTGCAAGAGGAGCCTTAAAAAAACAACACTGAGGCCGGCGCCGCGGCTCACTAGGCTAATCCTCCGCCTTGCGGCGCCGGCACACCAGGTTCTAGTCCCGGTCGGGGCACCGATCCTGTCCCGGTTGCCCCTCTTCCAGGCCAGCTCTCTGCGTGGCCAGGGAGTGCAGTGGAGGATGGCCCAAGTCCTTGGGCCCTGCACCCCATGGGAGACCAGGAGAAGCACCTGGCTCCTGCCATCGGATCAGCGCGATGCGCAGGTCGCAGCGCGCCTACCGCGGCGGCCATTGGAGGGTGAACCAACGGCAAAAGGAAGACCTTTCTCTCTGTCTCTCTCTCTCACTATCCACTCTGCCTGTCAAAAAAAAAAAAAAAAGAAAAAAAAAACAACACTGAATCAGCCGAGGCCTTTGAGCTCCCCCCCAGGAGCCGCCGCCACCCACCAGCCTCCCCCCACCGCCCTGCACCATGGTCTTTGTTGGTCCTGTAGACGCGTGTGTCCCCAACCAGGGGGTAGAAGTCAGCCGCCTGTTTCCTTCGTTTCTGGGTCTTTGAACCCAGAACCCTGCCCGGGACAGAACCTGATTAATAGTACTGGGGAGGGAGGGGAGGCGGTAAGAGAGACGGGGTGGGGCGGGGGCGAGCTGCGCACTGCCCTCCTCCCTCCTCCCTCCTCACACAGCACGTCCATCAGGGAGAATGCCCCGCCCCCGAGAAGGAGGGGCTACAGGGCTCCCCGCCTCCCAGGTGCACCTCCCACAGCAGGGAGTCCAGCAGAGGCGCAGGCCGGCGCCCTCAGGGACAAGGCCAGCCGACCCCAGAGGCCCTCACCCAGGCAGGCCCGAGGACCCCAGCTACAGGCTGGAGACGGGGCCCTCTGTGTCCCACTGGTCTCTGGGGTCTGAGAGGCACGGATGGACCATGCAGCTCCGAGGCCTGGGGAGGGGCCAGCTGCCGTCCTGAGTTCTGAGCTCCTGCCCCAGCTTCACCCCAACCCACGAGGGCCGGGACCGAGGGTGGCACAGCCCCAGGGCGGCCCAGCCGCCTCCCGAGACTGCCAGGCCGACCCTGGGACTTTGGTCACCTCCTGGGCAGGAGCCAGCCCCACGCACCTGTCTGTCTGAAGAGCCCGGCATGCGACGCCTGGCCGTCCTGGTCGCTGTGGCTCTGGCCGCCCTCCTGGCCCCTGGCTCTGGGGCGCCTGTCCACAGGCGGGGCTTCCCTCCCGGCCCCAGGAACAAGCTGCTCCTCGTGTCCTTCGACGGCTTCCGCTGGGACTACGACCAGGACGTGGACACCCCCCATCTGGACGCCATGGCACAGGATGGTGTGAAGGCACGGTACATGACTCCCGCCTTCATCACCCTCACCAGCCCCTGCCACTTCACCCTGGTCACTGGTGAGTGCTGGCCTTGGCACGGGACGCCCGCTGGGAGATGGGTCGTGGCCATGGCCATGGCGGGCCCTCACTGCAGGTGCACCTGGGCCCAAAATGGCCAGTGGGCTCCTTAAACAGTGCTCCCAGCAGCCGCCAGGGCTCCAGGGCAGGCGAGTGTGGTGGGAGGTGGGGAGCAAAGACCCCCCAGGCCTGTCCCTGCCCCCAGCTCTGCCCCCGCCTCGTCCCCCTCAGGCTAGCGCTGTGGATCAGGGGGTGAAGCCACCTCCTACAGTGCCGGCATCCCATATGGGGGCCAGTTTGAGTCCTGGCTGCTCCACTTCTGATCCAGCTCTCTGCTAATGTGCCTGGGAAAGCAGCGGACAATGGTCCAAGTGCTTGGGCCCCGCACCCACCTGGGAGACCTGGACGGAGCTCCTGACTGTGGATTGGCCCAGCCCTGGCCATTGAGGCCATTTGGGGAGTGATCCAGAGGATAGAAGATCTCTCTCTGTCTCTACTCTGTCTTTCAAATAAATCAAGAAAGAAAGAGAGAGAGGGAGGGGGGGGAGGGAGGGAAGGGGAGGGGAGGGGAGGGGAGGAAAAAGAAAAAAAGCAAAGCGAAGAAAAGAAAAAGAAAAAGTCAACTCTCCAATACCCCATGCCTCGCCACTGGGTTGACCCAAACCCCAGCCTGGGATTCCTCGGGGGCGGGGCTGGGGTCACGTGGGCGCCGCCTCCCGGGATCCACCTGGGTCTCCCCAACTTTGACTGCAGCTGAGGTCCCCAGGTACACATCGCGTCGTGGGCACGGGGCTGCAGGACTCAAAGTCCACGCGCAGGGGCGGGTTCCCACTGGGTGGGAGCAGTCCAGATCCCACCCCCCCGGGCCCCTGCACCCCTGCTTGCCACCCACCACCGCCACCGGAGCCCGGTGCATCCCCACCCCGCGCTTCTCCCACAGGCAAATACGTGGAGAACCACGGCGTGGTGCACAACATGTTCTACAACACCAGCACCAAGGTGAAGCTGCCCTACCACGCCACGCTGGGCATCCAGAGGTGGTGGGACAACGGCAGCGTGCCCATCTGGATCACGGCCCAGAGGCAGGTAACGCCCCTGCCCAGGAGCCCCCGGGGGAGTGGCAGCAGGACAGGGGAGGGCGCGGTCCCCCAGGCTGCAGCGCTGCCCCGCCCCCCGCCCCCCAGGGCTTACGGACCGGCTCCTTCTTCTACCCGGGCGGGAACGTCACCTACCAAGGGATGGCCCCGACGCTGAGCCGCAAGGAAGGCGTGCTGCACAACTACGGCAACGAGAGCGAGTGGAGGGCGAACGTGGACACCGTGATGGCCTGGCTCGCCCAGGAGGACCTGCACCTGGTCACGCTGTACTTTGGGGAGCCGGACTCCACGGGCCACAGGTACGGCCCCGAGTCCCCGCAGAGGAAGCAGATGGTGGCACAAGTGGACAGGACCGTGGGCTACCTCCGGGACAGCATCGAGCGCCACAACCTCTCGGCCAGCCTGAACCTCATCGTCACGTCCGACCACGGCATGAGGACCGTGCAGAAGGCGGCCAGCGACCTGGTGGAGCTCCACAAGCTCCCCAACTTCACCTTCCAGGACATCGACTTCGAGCTCCTGGACTACGGCCCCAACGGGCTGCTGCTGCCCAAGGAGGGGCGGCTGGAGAAGGTGCTGGCCGCCCTGCAGCACGCCCACCCCCGGCTGCACGTGTACAGGAAGGAGGCCTTCCCCAGGGCCTTCCGCTATGCCGGCCACCCCAGGATCACACCCCTGCTCATGTACAGCGACCCCGGCTACGTCATCCACGGGGTGAGGCCCCTGCGGGGGGGGGGGGGGGCGGCGTCCCTATCCCAGCTGGTCCCCAGGTTGAGGGGTGCCAGACACCCCAGGGACGCAGCCACGCCTTGCGACAGCAGTGCGTGTGCAGGGGCACCGTGTGCACGTGTGCAGGGGCAACGGCTGAGTGCATGTGTGTGCATGTGTGCTTTGTGCGTGTGCACATGTGCACACGTGCGTGCAAGGACTCCTAGCGCCCCCGTCCTCACGGCGTGTTCACAGAGCCTGTGCCTCCGCGTCCCACGCACGCGTCCCCCCCCAGGGCTCCAGTGGAGCGGGCGGGGGTGGGGGTGCCCGCGGCAGGGACCCAGGAGCCCCGCCTTTGCCCGGCAGCGATACAGCGTCCAGTTCAACAACGGGGAGCACGGCTTCGACCACGAGGACGTGGACATGAAGACCATCTTCCGCGCCGTGGGCCCCAGCTTCAAGGCGGGGCTGGAGGTCGAGCCTTTCGAGAGCGTGCACGTGTACGAGCTCATGTGTCAGCTGCTGGGCATCGAGCCCGAGGCCAACGACGGGCACCCGGGCGTGCTGCGGCCCCTGCTCCGCTCCGGTGAGCCGCCCTGGGCCGAGCACCCTGGGCACCTGTGCGTGTGCCTGCCCACCCCAGTGGGGCCGCCTGCCCTCTCCCAGCCCCGCCTTCCCCTCAGCTGGTGTGGGAGGGGTCAGCTGCCTCGCTCACGCAGTGCCCGGGGTTAGAGGGGGAAGCAGTGGTTTGCCCACGGCCGGCTGTGTGCGGCCACCTGCCGTGGGGTTCCTGTCTGGAGCCTTCCACGCACACAGGTGCACACGTACACACACACGTGCACACACACCCCTCACTCCCAGCCTGACCCACCTCCCGGCAGAGGTCACCTGGACGCTGACACGGGCAGGGGCCTGGCTGGAGAGGGGCAGGCCGCAGGAGCAGGGTGGGGTCAGCAGGGAACCAGGCTCCCCCCACCCGGGGTGGGGGGAGCTGGGGCGGGGCGGCCCCCACCCTCCCTCACTGGCTCTTCCCACTTTCCACAGGGTCCACTCTGCGCAGCTGCCGCCCCCGGTGATGGGGCTGCTGGGGTCGCGCTTCTGCTGGCCAAGGCCGCGTGACGCCCCCTGGGCTCCAGGTTAGAGGCCCGGGGTGGAGGATGGGGGAGGGGCGCCTTGCTCCGAGTTCCCCAGCCCAATGACCCCCCCTCCAGCCCCTCTGCGGTCGGCTTAGGGGCGATCCCTAAGAGCCAGGGCAGTGCCAGCCTGCCCAGGGGCCTGGCTCCCGTGATCCTCTGTCCCGTGGAGTCACAGCCCTCCCCCCACATGTCACTCATGTCTTAGGCTCCAAACGCGCCCCTCCCCTCTCCCTCCCTCCGACAAAACCCGCCCCACCCACGAAGTGGCGCTGCCGTCTGCGGCCACACGGGGGCGCGCGGAGCAACGCCGGAGCTCCGGCCACGGGCGGCAAGGATGCTGTGGTCACTGCCCAGGGACCCCGGAGGGCGCCTGCCCAGGCACGAAGCACCCGCGAGACGACGAGCCCCGTGCCGCCTCCATCGCTCGGGCCAGCGGCCCCAGCGCTGAAGGAACTCCCAGCTCCTCAGACGCCAGCAAGCCCGGCTCCTCCCGCTCTGCAAGGGCTGCCCCCAGCCCCAACCCGCACCCCGGGGTCCCCAGGCCTGGCTGGCGCCGGCGTGACCACGACCCCTGTCTCCAAGAGAGGCCCCGCCCTGCTGGGACCCCCGGTCCCTGCCATGTGTTTGCTCCGTGAGCCCCCCCCCCCATCCCGGGACTGAGCCGGCATGGACTTTATAAAGGAGAAGAGAGACAGGAAAGAGGGCGGGAGGAAGGCGCGAGAAAGGACCGGAAGACGTGTGAGCCTCCCCAGCTGTCTCATCACTCAGGGCCTCTGGCGTCCCCGTGACCGCGACCCCTCCCTCCACGGGCGGCTGGGGTCAGCACCGCCAAAGCACACGGCCAGGATTCAAGTCCAGCTCCCGCCCTGCACCCCAGCCCTGGGCCTTGGCTTCCCAACCTGGGATCCTGGGGAGGAGTGGGGGCCGTCTGGTGGGGGGGGGTGGCCTGGGATCCCTGGGAGGAGTGGGGGCCGTCTCAGAGGGTGGCCGGCTCTGGGATCCCGGGGAGGAGTGGTGGCCTTCTGGGGGTGGGGGTGTGGCCTGGGATCCCCGGGGAAGGAGTGCTGGCCGTCTCAGAGTGTGGGCGGCCCTGGGATCCAGGGGGTGGGGGAGTGGTGGCCATCAGGGGGTGGGGGGTGGCCTGGGGTCCCGGGAGCGACTGTTGCACACTGCCACGAACAGGGCCTGCGTGCTGGGCAGAGACAGGGTGCCCCTCCCTCTGAGAAAGTCCCACCCACCCACCGCTTTTCAGTTCACCTTTGAGTGCCAGCCAGCACAGCAGGAGCACCCATCCCCCCCATGTCAGAGTGCAGGTTCCAGCACAGCAGGGGGCACCCACCCCCCCATGTCAGAGTGCAGGTTCCAGCACAGCAGGAGCACCCATCCCCCCCATGTCAGAGTGCAGGTTCCAGCACAGCAGGGGGCACCCATCCCCCCCCCATGTCAGAGTGCAGGTTCCAGCACAGCAGGGGGCACCCATCCCCCCCATGTCAGAGTGCAGGTTCCAGCACAGCAGGGGGCACCCACCCCCCCCCATGTCAGAGTGCAGGTTCCAGCACAGCAGGGGGCACCCATCCCCCCCCATGTCAGAGTGCAGGTTCCAGCACAGCAGGGGCACCCATCCCCCCCATGTCAGAGTGCCGGCCAGCACAGCAGGGGCACCCATCCCCCCCCCCATGTCAGAGTGCAGGTTCCAGCACAGCAGGGGCACCCATCCCCCCCCATGTCAGAGTGCAGGTTCCAGCACAGCAGGGGGCACCCATCCCCCCCCATGTCAGAGTGCCGGCCAGCACAGCAGGGGCACCCATCCCCCCCATGTCAGAGTGCAGGTTCCAGCACAGCAGGGGGCACCCATCCCCCCCATGTCAGAGTGCAGGTTCCAGCACAGCAGGGGGCACCCACCCCCCCCATGTCAGAGTGCAGGTTCCAGCACAGCAGGGGGCACCCATCCCCCCCCATGTCAGAGTGCAGGTTCCAGCACAGCAGGGGCACCCATCCCCCCCCCCATGTCAGAGTGCAGGTTCCAGCACAGCAGGGGCACCCATCCCCCCCCATGTCAGAGTGCCGGCCAGCACAGCAGGGGCACCCATCCCCCCCATGTCAGAGTGCAGGTTCCAGCACAGCAGGGGCACCCATCCCCCCCATGTCAGAGTGCAGGTTCCAGCACAGCAGGGGCACCCATCCCCCCCATGTCAGAGTGCAGGTTCCAGCACAGCAGGGCACCCATCCCCCCCATGTCAGAGTGCCGGCCAGCACAGCAGGGGCACCCATCCCCCCCCATGTCAGAGTGCCGGCCAGCACAGCAGGGGCACCCATCCCCCCCCATGTCAGAGTGCAGGTTCCAGCACAGCAGGGGCACCCACCCCCCCATGTCAGAGTGCAGGTTCCAGCACAGCAGGGGCACCCATCCCCCCCCATGTCAGAGTGCAGGTTCCAGCACAGCAGGGGCACCCATCCCCCCCATGTCAGAGTGCAGGTTCCAGCACAGCAGGGGCACCCATCCCCCCCATGTCAGAGTGCAGGTTCCAGCACAGCAGGGGGCACCCACCCCCCCCATGTCAGAGTGCAGGTTCCAGCACAGCAGGGGGCACCCATCCCCCCCATGTCAGAGTGCAGGTTCCAGCACAGCAGGGGCACCCATCCCCCCCCCATGTCAGAGTGCAGGTTCCAGCACAGCAGGGGCACCCATCCCCCCCCATGTCAGAGTGCAGGTTCCAGCACAGCAGGGGGCACCCATCCCCCCCCATGTCAGAGTGCCGGCCAGCACAGCAGGGGCACCCATCCCCCCCATGTCAGAGTGCAGGTTCGAGTCCTGGCTCCTCCACTTCCAATCCAGCTTCCTGCTGACGCAACCCGGAAGGCGGCAGATGGAGGCTCAGGTGCTTGGGCCCCCGCCCCTGCGTGAGAGACCCAGATGGAGCTCCTGGTCCCTGGCCCCGCCTAGCCCAGCGGATGGAAGATTCTCTCTCTCTCTCTCTCTCTCTCTCTCCCCCTCTCTCCTGCTCTGCACATCAAGTAGATGACAATAAACATTCGAATTTGCCTTGGAGCCCACTGGTGCTTCCAGAAAGATCTGAACGCCTGTCCTTCGCGCACAGGGGGTCGGGCCCTGCACTGCAGCCACTGGTGATGTCTGTGTGGCCATGGGCGATGCTGGGTCTGTGCCACCAGCTTCCCGCCTGCGTCACAAAGGTCGGCTTAAAGACAAGTGTGGATTTCCTACAAATGCAGGAGACTGGGCCAACGCTCGTCGGCCCAGGAAGCTTCTGGAAGACCCCTGCCCTCGCCCGGCCCCTCTGTGGGGATGCACTGTGGCTCCCAGGCGCCTTGCCCCTGCCAGGCCAGCAGTGGGGAGCGCAGGCCCCGGCTGGCCCTGACACCACACTGCCCCGTCAGCCCCACAGGCCCAGCTACCGCGTCCCGAGGCCACGGCCAGGGCCAGGGACGAATCACACCGGACATTGTGCCCCCGCCAGGCTCCGCCAGCCCACGGCCACCTCTGAATCGGTCCATCCAGGCACAGGTGTGCTCCAGGGTCCCGTGTGGCCAGGTGAGCCCCCCACAGAAATCCCCCTTTGTCCAGAGGCCCCGCTTCCGCGCGGGCTGTGCAGGCTGTGTGGGTCTCCAGGAGGGGCGCCCGGGCACGTGGAGGAATCCCAGCTCCCCCCTCCCTCTGCTCCGGCTCTGATCTGCCGTGGGGGCCTCGCTGTCTTAGACGGAGAGCGGGGAGTCGGCACACGCCCGTTCAGAGAGGAAACGGAGAACTTCCTTTGGGGCCCACGAGGGGAGGGGCTCCCGCAGCCGGGGCCGAGAACCAGGGCCGCCCCGGACCGCGGGCTCACATTTCAGTGTTAGACCACCTCGTTAGACCAGGCATGCATGTAACACGGGTGCACACACACAGACCCGGCAGGCATGCAACATGCGTGTACACACAGACCAGGCAGGCGTGCAACACGAGTGTACATAGAGGCCAGGCAGGCGTGCAACACGTGTGTACACACACAGCCCAGGCAGGTGTGCACGAAGCATGTACACGGAGACCAAGCAGCCATGCAACACACGTGTATATACAGAGACCAGGCAGGCGTGCAACACGTGTGTACACACAGACCATGCAAGCGTGCAACAAGCAAGTACACACAGAGACCGAGCAGTCATACAACACGTGCACACCCATCAGACCAGCTCTCGGGTGGTTCTGTCGCCGCTGGCCTGGATGGGACACTGTGAAGTCACCGCCCTTGACAGCAGCTGGGAAAGACCCAAGTCAGAGGGGCCGCGGCCACGCCGGGGTGGGCTCTGCACCTGCAGAGCTGCCCCACGCTGCCACCCCGCTGAGCACAGTGAGCGACCCTGCTCCCCTCCCCCACGCCGGCCGCCCATGGCGCAGGGATGCAGGCGCCTCTGTTGCCATGGTTACGCGCAGCCCGGGGTTCCCGCGCCACCCGCTGCGGCGGCTGCAGTCCTCGGAGCTGGGACCTCGCACACCCCACAGACAAACGCACAACACGCGCCGCATACACGCACCCGTATGCAAATACGCACGCACCCAACACCGTGCACTCCTCCCGCCGCCTCACACACACACACACACACACACACACACTGAGATCCCCGAGGACCCGCGCTCCGAGCAGGGCCCCCGGGGTCTGAAGCCTGCAGTGCGGGCAGCAGCTCCCTCAACTCCCGGCGGAGCCCGAGCCTGTGCGGTCACCTCCGGGTGCAGTGGGTCCTGACCTGCACCGCCAGGGTCTGATGCCCACGCAGCCATCAGGGCGCAGGGGCCCAGGACTCCTAGACCTCAAGGCTGTCCTGGATGGTGGGGGGGAGGGCTGGAGGAGCGACCAACCACTCTCACGGAGCGCCCATCACTGGGCCCCAGGATGTGGGTGACACAGAACCCCCCACTGCCAGGCGTGGGCGGTTTTTCTCATCATCCACTCCGACAAACATTCAAGACCGGTGTAGACGGGATCCTGACCAGTGTAGACGGGATCCTGACCTGCTGGGATGACCCGCAGGTTCACCAACGGCGCAGGAACCATCTGGAACGCACTGCCGGTCCCTCCGAGTAAGTCAGGTGTCCGACAACCCGGGGACTTCCGTGTTCCACACAGACATTTTCCTGTATTTACACGGATGGGGTCAATCAATCGATTGTATTGATCACTCAGTCCAGGTTCCAATGCCGGGGATCTCAGGGTCCCAGGGATCCAGCATTTTAAGTCAACGCTCTGTGCGTGGTCGGAGTGCGGAGGCATGGTTGGGTGAGCAGCAAATTACTTAAAAACATACAAACAGTTTTATCAGAAGAAAGTTCTGGGGCGCCTCACATCACGGCTTCCCGCCATGCACACCCGGGAGGCGGCGACAGCTCAGGTGCCCGGGCTCCCGCCATCCAGTGAGTTCCCGCCCCGGGCTCCAGCCCTGCTGGGGAGCGAGCCGGCAGACTGGGCGGCGGCGGGGGGGGGGGGTGTCTCTCTCTATGTGCTCCTCATGAATAATGTAAAAGATTCTTATGGGGGGGCGGTGTTGTGGCGCAGCGGGTTATGCCGTCACCTGGTCACCTGCGGCACTGGCATCCCTCAGGTCAGCACCAGTCCAAGTGCCAGACGCGCTGCTTCCACTCCCACTCCCTGCTAAGGCGCCTGGAAGGCCGCAGGTGATGGCGCAAGTGCTCCGGTCCCTGCCTCCCACAGGGGGGACCCGAATGGACTTCCAGGCTCCTGGCTTTGGCCTGGCCCAGCCCTGGCCACTGCAGCCATTTGGAGAGTAACACAGTGGATGGGAGAGCTGTGTGGGTGTCACTCTGCCTTTCAAATATGTTTTTTAAAAGAAATTTATTTGTTTGAAAGGCAGAGTTACAGAGAGGGAGAGGCAGAGGCAGAGAGAGAGAGAGAGAGAGAGAGAGAGGTCTTGCATCCGCTGGTTAACTCCCCAAATAGCCACAATGGCTGGAGCTGGGCCGATCCAAAGCCAGGAGCCAGGAGCCTCCTCCAGGTCTCCCACGTGGGTGCAGGGGCCCCGGCACTCGGGCCGTCCTCCACTGCTTCCCCAGGTGCATTCGCAGGGAGCTGGATTGGAAATGGAGCAGCCGGGGCTCTAACAGGCTCCATATGGGACGCTGGCAGCTGCAGGCACCAGCTTTACCTGCTGTGCCACGGCGCCGGCCCCTTAGAAGCTTTTAAAGAAGGAAGTCCTGGCGTGTGCTCCAGCGTCCGTGAACCTTGGAACACCCCGCCAGGCGCAGGAAGCAGGCACAAAGGGCTGCGTGTTGGAGGATCCCAAGGAGTGCAAATCCGTGGGGGGAGGAAGTGGCTGCAGCTGGGGCTGGGGGTGGGGGTGGAGCTGAGGCTGGGGGTAGTGGTTAGGGTGGGGGTTAGGGTGGGCTGGGGCTGGGGCTGAGGCTGGGGGTGGAGCTGAGGCTGGGGGTGGGGCTGAGGCTGGGGGTGGGGCTGGGGGTGGTGGTCAGGGTGGGGGTTAGGGTGGGCTGGGGCTGGGGCTGAGGCTGGGGGTGGAGCTGAGGCTGGGGGTGGAGCTGAGGCTGGGGGTGGGGCTGAGGCTGGGGGTGGGGCTGGGGGTGGTGGTCAGGGTGGGGGTTAGGGTGGGCTGGGGCTGGGGCTGAGGCTGGGGGTGGAGCTGAGGCTGGGGGTGGGGCTGAGGCTGGGGGTGGGGCTGGGGGTGGTGGTCAGGGTGGGGGTTAGGGTGGGCTGGGGGTGGAGCTGAGGCTTGGGGTGGAGCTGAGGCTTGGGGTGGAGCTGAGGCTGGGGGTGGGGCTGAGGCTGGGGGTGGGGCTGGGGGTGGTGGTCAGGGTGGGGGTTAGGGTGGGCTGGGGCTGGGGCTGAGGCTGGGGGTGGAGCTGAGGCTGGGGGTGGGGCTGAGGCTGGGGGTGGGGCTGGGGGTGGTGGTCAGGGTGGGGGTTAGGGTGGGCTGGGGGTGGAGCTGAGGCTTGGGGTGGAGCTGAGGCTTGGGGTGGAGCTGAGGCTGGGGGTGGGGCTGAGGCTGGGGGTGGGGCTGGGGGTGGTGGTCAGGGTGGGGGTTGGGGTGGGCTGGGGCTGGGGCTGAGGCTGGGGGTGGAGCTGAGGCTGGGGGTGGTGGTCAGGGTGGGGGTTGGGGTGGGCTGGGGCTGGGGCTGAGGCTTGGGGGTAGGGGTGAGGCTGGGTGTGAGGGTCAGGGTGGGGGTTGGGGTGGGCTGGGGCTGGGGCTGAGGCTGGGGCTGGAGCTGAGGCTGGGGGTGGTGGTCAGGGTGGGGGTTGGGGTGGGCTGGGGCTGGGGCTGAGGCTTGGGGTAGGGGTGAGGCTGGGTGTGGGGGTCAGGGTGGGGGTTGGGGTGGGCTGGGGGTGGAGCTGAGGCTGGGGGTGGAGCTGAGGCTGGGGGTGGGGCTGGGTGTGGGGGTCAGGGTGGGGGTTGGGGTGGGCTGGGGCTGGGGCTGAGGCTTAGGGTAGGGGTGAGGCTGGGTGTGAGGGTCAGGGTGGGGGTTGGGGTGGGCTGGGGCTGAGGCTGGGGGTGGAGCTGAGGCTGGGGGTGGTGGTCAGGGTGGGGGTTGGGGTGGGCTGGGGCTGGGGCTGAGGCTGGGGGTGGGGGTCAGGGTGGGCTGAGGCTGGGGCTGAGGCTGGGGCTGGGGGTGGGGGAGCCGCCGCTCAGGGCGCGGGGACGGCGGCGCGGCTAGGGGACTGTGCCAGAAGCCACCGCACCGCACATTTCTGAGCGACAGAAATGGTAACTGGAAACTTGGGAGTATTTCACCACAACTGAGAAAACAAAACCAGGTTGTGGGACTCCACCAACGGGGACACACAGTGGGAGGCTGGACAGTGGCCACGGCGTCGCCGCAGCGCGTCTGTGCCAGGCTCCCCACAGCCAGTCCCTGTGCTCTGGTGGTTAATAAGTGTGGCTGCTGGAGTCAGGCTGGTGAGGGGAGCCAGGGAGACAGCACCGTGTGTCCCCAGCACGGACACTGGCGCTGCCCCACCACGGGGATACCCGCCCTGCCCCCACCACGGGACACTCGCCCCCCCCCGCCCCGAGGACACCCCCCCGCCCCCACCCCGAGGACACTGGCCCCACCCCTACCACGGGGACCCCCGGACACCCAGCTGCCCTGCCTTCCATCCTCTCTGGGCCGGGCCACATGCAAGGCGTCGACAGACCCTGGTGAGTCAGCTGGTGCGGAGAGTGACACCTGTCAGTCACAGCCTGGCGCCCCATTGGATTGCTGGCTTTCCCCTCTCCCCGCCTCCCATTTGTATCAGACTTGAGAAGAGCGGCTTGACACCTGCAGCAGGGAGCCTTGAAGAGCTGAGCATGCTGGCCGCAGGTGTGGCTCCTCCGGGGTCACCAGAGGGCCACGTTCACAGAGTGGAGGGTCGGGTGGAGGCTGCCGGCCGGGGGTGGGAGGGGTGGGAGGGGGTTGGGATGGGGGTGGGAGGGGGGCACGGCTTCTGCTTTGCAAGTGAGGAAGTTCTGGCAATGGTGGTGGTGGTGCACGCAACCTGGCGAACACAGGAGGTCCCAGCGGGGGCCACACGTCATACCTGGCAGCCACACGTCACACCTGGCAGCCACATGTCACACCTGGCAGCCACATGTCACACCTGGCAGCCAACCACTGGAGGGGGGGGTGGCCTGGCTCCTGGACAGCGCTCGGTGCTGCTTAGTTTAAGAAACATCACTTGGGCTGGCACCGCGGCTCACTAGGCTAATCCTCCGCCTGCGGCGCCAGCACGCCAGGTTCTAGTCCCGGTCGGGGCGCCGGATTCTGTCCCGGTTGCTCCTCTTCCAGTCCAGCTCTCTGCTGTGGCCTGGGAGGGCAGTGGAGGATGGCCCAGGTCCTTGGGCCCTGCACCCGCATGGGAGACCAGGAGAAGCACCTGGCTGCTGGCTTCGGATCGGCGCAGCGCCAGCCGTAGCGGCCATTAGGGGAGTGAACCAGCAGAGGGGGGACCTTTCTCTTTGTCTCTCTCTCTCACTGTCTATAACTCCCTCTCTGTCTCTGTCTCTCTCTGTCTCTCTCTCTCTCATTGTCTAACTCTGCCTGGCCAAAAAAAAAAAAAAAGAAAAAAAGAGAGAAAGAAATATTACTTGAGGTTTTCTTCTTTAAGAAAAAAAAAAGATTATTTCTTTAAAAGTCAGTGTTACAAAGAGAGAGACTGAGAGACAGAGAGAGGTCTTCCGTCCACTGGGTCACTCCCCAAATGGCTACAATGGCTGGGGCTGGGCGAGGCTGAAGCCAGAAGCCAGGAGCTCCAGCCGGGTCTTCCATGTGGGTGCAGGGGCCCAAGCCTATGGCCCATCCTCCCCTGCTTTCCCAGGCCATAGCCGGGAGCTGGGTCGGAAGTGGAGCAGCCAGGACTCGAACTGGCACACATAAGGGAGGCTGCATCACAGGCATCCGCTGTCCCAGCTACGCCACAGCACCGGCCCTGGTGTTTTGGTTTTTCAGCGCCGTGTGTAGCCGGTAACAGGAGAGAGAGCAGGTGTTCACGCTGTGTGCGCCTGTCCACACCCACGGAGGAAGTGAGCTGGCAGCAGGCGGGGTGCGCCCGGGAAGGCGACCGCAGCCAAGCCACGCGCTGTGCCAGCCTGGAGGTGTGCCCCGCCTAGGCACAGTCTGGTCACAGCCAGCCGAGGGCGAAGTGAAGCCGGAGGATTACTGGGAAGGATGTGGGGAACCCCGGGCCGTGCTGAGTGGCTGCGGGAGCAAGGCTCGGCTTTCCACGTGGGGATCGCAAAGCCACTGGAAGCGGCAGGGCAGCCCGGGCAAAGGAGAACGAACCGGCCAAGCAGAGGGTGTTTCCGCCCTCGGCCTGGAGAGACAGGGTTCAGCAGGTCTGCAGCTGACGCCGGGGCGCAGGCCCGCTGGGGACGAGGCAGGACCCCTGTCGACAGCCAGCCCCTCTCTGAAGCCCTGGGAAGGCCCTCGTGCGGACACGAGGTGGGGTGAGAACCAAAGACGCGGTGGACACAGGGTCCACTCCAGCATCTGGAGCCGCTCCCCGGTCCCCGGCACGACGATGCCCACGATCGGAGGTGGCAGTGCGACCCGACCTGCTGCTCCAGGTGCTGGCCCTGCTCCGGGTATGTTTCGTATGCAGAGGAACCAGCTCACTCCTAATGTGCCACGGGGGTGCAGGGGCCCAGGCCATCTTCTGCTGCTTTCCCAGGCGCATTAGCAGGGAGCCGGATGGAAGTGGAGCAGCTGGGACTCGAACTGGCTCCCTTAAGGATATCAGCATCACACACGGTGACTTTAGCCGCTACGCCACAGTGCTGGCCCCCAAATAAATGGCATTTTAAAGATATTTTGTGGCATCGACACTTCACGGCAAACCCCTCAGCGATAAAAACGAATTCTCTGAATCACAGAGTCCGGCTGGGAAGAGGCTGGGAGAGGTTCCATCTCCAGGAAATTCTAAAGCCGGGGAGCCAGCGCCTAGGGCGGCCGGCAGAACACAGCTGACGGCAGGGGGTCCGCAGGCGCCTCCTGTGGGTACTCCTCACCTCCAGCTGTCTGCAAGCCTGGGTTCAATCCCCGGCTCTGGCTCCTGCCTCCAGCTTCCTGCTAAAGCAGACCAGAGGAGGCAGCGGTGACGGCTCCCGCAGCCGCCACCATGTGGGCGCTCTGCACCATCCCCGGCTCCAGTTATGGCACAGCCCCCACCGCTCCCACAAAGCTGTGCAGGTGTCCGGAGAGTGAACCAGTGGGTGGGAAATCTTCTGTGTCTCTCTCTCAGTCTTTCAAATAAAAATGAAAATATGTAACAAGAGTTTAAATTTAAAAGTACACACCTGATAGAATTAAAAAGGAGAGAAGGATCCAACATGGGAAGTGGGATACACAGCAGGCTCATAGAATGGCAGATGTCCTAAACAGCACTCTGGCCTCAGAATCAGCCCTTAAGGCATTCGGATCCAGCTAAAAAGCCCATGAGAGTATTTCAGGCATGGAAAGCCAAGACACTCTGGCAAAAAAAAAAAAAAAAAAAAAAAAAAAACACACACACACACACACCCTAAATGAAAGATCTCTGTGAGTGAGATCCCAGCAGAAAGAAGGGGCCATCAAAGAAGGAAGTACCTTTTTCTGAAGGGAGGAGAGAACTTCCACTTTGACTATGGCCTTGTCTAACTAAGATCAGAGTTGGTGAACTCAAGAGGCGTCCATAGCCTTGGCAGCTCATGACAAGAGCCTTGGCTGATTACTGACATCATAAATAAGAGTATCAATTGTTAAATCAACAACAGGAGTCACTGTGCACCTACTCCCCATGTAGGATCTCTGTCCTTAATGTGTTGTACTATGCGAATTAACAGTATAACTAGTACTCAAACAGTACTTTATACTTGTGTGTCTGTGGGGGTGCAAACTGTCAAAATCTTTACTTAGTATATCCTTAGTTGATCTTCTATATATAAAGATAATTAAAAATGAATCTTAATGAAGAATGGGATGGGAGAGAGAGTGGGAGATGGGATGGTTTGCGGGTGGGAGGGTGGCTATGGGGGGAAAAACTGCTCTAATCCAAAAGTTGTACTTTGAAATTTATATTTATTAAATAAAAGTTTTTTAAAAATTAAAAAAATAAATAAAAGTATACACCTTAAAAATGAGAAAAAATTAATGGAAAAAATTTTGCAGCTAAATAAACATTTTCATTCCACTTTGCCATGAATTTTTTGAAATATCTTTGTATTATACATGCAATAGATCACGATACCTCCTTGAGATCCATAATATTTAAGTATGTAAGTTAAACCTCAAATTTAAAAACTATTTTTGCCATTAGCATTTGTTGCTTTTATATATTCGCAAAACAAAACATGAAAAAAATTTAAATGCACTATAAATATATTTTTACCATGAGCTTATAGTACTATTTATGTATGGAATACACAATGTATTCAAATGTAATTCAAGTCTACTAAATGTATAAATGTTGGAATCAGAACGTGAGCCTCTTTCTCACACTGAATGTACACTGCCTTTGTGTACACGGAAAACACAGTACCTACGGAAGGTACAAGACACAGTCTGAAATACCCGGTTTCCCTCCCCCACTCAGTGTACAAACCGGGACCCACGCCCAGCCGGGCCGAGCCCCTTCCTGCCTCCGGGTCACCGCGGGGTAGAGCCAGCTGCAGATCTGTGGAAAGGAGCAGCCGGCCTGGGGCCTGGGCGGGGCCCAGCCAGTCGGACAGGACTTCCTGCAGTTGACCGAAGTGGCCGGGCAGGAGCGCGGGGCCAGCCCAGGCAGCCCACGGGGGACCCAGCTGGTCTGGGCAGAAGCCACCTTCCCAGCTGTTGACCTGACAGCTGCAAAGTCCAAGCCTGGCAGGCAGGAAGGGCCGAGTGCCCAAAGCTGGGCCGGGCAGAGGCAGTACCACCGGCAGCGGTGGGGGTACCAGGAGGGCGCACACCGTCTGGGGTGGCAGGTGAATTGCTGGAGGGCTTCCTCCACTCCTTGTCGGTGACGTCACTGGGTCCCCTGGCTTGGTCCAGGTGGAAACAGGGATGCAGGCGGGACAAGCAGGCCAGCCCGGCTCGCGCCGTGGGAGGGTAAGGGCCGCTGGGCACGCGTCACCTGCCCGTCTCAGCTGGAAGCCATCTCTGCTCTCAGAGCCACTGCAGCAGAGACCTGGGCACCTTGTCCACACCCGAGGGTGCACATAGCTGCTCAGAGGCCCCCAGGCACCCTGCAGCCCAGCCCATGCCCTGCACAGCCCCATCCAACCTAGACAGGCCCCGACTCTACACAGAGCCGGACCAGGAGGAGCAGGCATGGAGCGGGGGTCTGGGGGCCGGACAATCACATTGTGATGCTCGGGACAGGGAGCCCGCGGTGGAGCCAGTGAGGCTGGGGTAGGTACTTGGAATGCCACGTTCGCCGTCCGTCCTGCTTTGTTCAGGGTCCCCCTCGTCCTAGCACCGAAAGCCTCGACCCGACACTGACCCCTGGTACACACTGACCCTGGCACACACTGACCCTGGTACACACTGACCCCTACCTCTGGCACACACTGACCCTGGCACACACTGACCCTGGCACACACTGACCCCTACCTCTGGCACACACTGACCCTGGCACACGCTGACCCCTACCTCTGGCACACACTGACCCTGGCACACACTGACCCTGGCACACGCTGACCTTGGTACACTTTAGCCCTGGTACACTGACCCTGGCACACACTGACCCTGGCACACACTGACCCTGGCACACGCTGACCCTGGCACACACTGACCCTGGCACACACTGACCCCTACCTCTGGCACACACTGACCCTGGCACACACTGACCCTGGCACGCACTGACCCTGGCACACGCTGACCTTGGTACACTTTAGCCCTGGTACACTGACCCTGGCACACACTGACCCTGGTACACACTGACCCCTACCTCTGGCACACACTGACCCTGGCACACACTGACCCTGGCACACACTGACCTTGGTATACTTTAGTCCTGGTACACTGACCCTAGCACACACTGACCCTGGTACACACTGACCCTGGCACACACTGACCATGGTATACTGACCCTGGCACACGTTGACCCTGGTACACTTTAGCCCTGGCACACTGACTCTGGCACACACTGACCCTGGCACACACTGACCCCTGGTACACTGACCCTGGTACACTGACCCTGGGACACACTGACCCCTGGTACACTGACCCCTGGTACACTGACCCTGGTACCCTGGGACATGACTGCGGAATGCAGCTGCAGGAGGCAGTGGGGACCTCGGTTCCCCCACTACGTGAATGGCTCAGGTTCGTGTGTCTTTGCCACCCGGGGACTCCTGCCTTTGCCTGGCTCAGTGCTAGATGCTGTGGGCATTTAGGAAATGGACCAAAGCATGGAGGATCTCTCTCTCTTTCTCACTCTGCTTTTCAAATATAAAAATTAATACATCATCTTTTTTTTTTTTTTTTTGGACAGGCAGAGTAGATAGTGAAAGAGAGACAGAGAGAAAGGTCTTCCTTTTGCCGTTGGTTCACCCTCCAATGGCCACCGTGGCCTGTGTGCTTCGGCCAGCGCACCGCACTGATCCGAAGGCAGGAGCCAGGTGCTTCTCCTGGTCTCCCACACGGGTGCAGGGCCCAAGCACTTGGGCCATCCTCCACTGCACTCCCGGGCCACAGCAGAGAGCTGGCCTGGAAAAGGAGCAACCAGGACAGAATCCGGCGCACCGACCGGGACTAGAACCCGGTGTGCCGGCGCCGCAGGCAGAGGATTAGCCTACTGAGCCGCGGCGCCGGCCACATCATCTTAGCAATAATAAAAACTCCCAGGAAGGGTAGGAGTTTGGCCTTGTGGTGAGCCCCGCTGTTAGAGTGGCCTTGTCACATCACACACGAGTGTCTGCAGTTGGTCCCTGGACCCAGCTCCCTGCGAATGCACCTGGCGGGTGCAGTGACGCCTCAAGGACTTGGGCTCCCGCCACCCACATGGGAGACCAGGATGGAGTTCTGAACTCCCGGCTTTGAAAAAAAGTTTTTTGTTTATTTGAAAGGCAGGGTGACAGAAACAGAGAGAGAGGACACAGACATAGAGAAAGGGAGGGAGGGAGGGAGGGAGGGAGGGAGAGGACACAGACATAGAGAAAGGGAGGGAGGGAGGGAGGGAGGGAGAGGACACAGACATAGAGAAAGGGAGGGAGGGAGGGAGGGAGGGAGGGAGGGAGAGAGAGAGCATCTGCTGAATCACTCCCTGAAGGGCCACGGCAGCCAGGGAGCCAGGACCCCATCCTCGCCTGGCGCCATAACCTGTTGCCTTACAGGTGCATTAGCGGCTGGCAGGGCTGGAAGTGGAGCATCCAGCGCGGGAGCTGATGCTTGGGTGTGTGACGCCAGCGTCCCAGGCACACAGCAATGCCCACCTCCCCCAGCTCCCAGACATGATGAACTTGAGCTTTAAAGGGTGATGAAGTCCAGTTTGTCAAATTTTAATAATAATTGGGGCTGGCACCGGGGCACAGTGGGTGAAGCTGCTGCCTGCAGTGCCGGCATCCCTTACGGGCGCCGGTTCAAGTCCCGGCTGCTCCTCTTCTGATCCAGTTCCCTGCTACGGCCTGGGAAAGCAGGAGAAGATGGCCCAAGTGCTTGGGCCCCTGCACCTGCGTGGGAGAGCTGGATGGAGCTCCGGGCCTGGCTCCAGACATTGTGGCCAACTGCGGAGTGAACCATCAGACAGAAGATCTGTCTCCCCTCCCTCCAACTCAGACTTAAAAAAAAAAAAAATTGAAATCCATGCATAGTTTTTTCATAATATGCAATTTCCATGAACATTTTAAGAACCACCCCCCATACAAGGTTAACAAAATGTAAACAGCTCCCAGGCCACGGACGGATGAGTGCGATGCTCTGTGCCGATGCTGGTGCCGGGGTCTCCTCCTCCACCAGCACGCGGCCCTCAGACAACAGGGCCTGCGGGCATCCATCTTTGGATCTTCACAGATGGAAGCAAAGATCTCGAGAGGCAGTCACCCCGCACTCAGCGCCCTGAGTCCAAGGCCTGCGTCTACACAGGAGACAGGAGGGAGAGACGCGGGTGGTAGCCACCCCTGCCCGCACAGCGCGGCCCAGCTCACACCTGGAGTTCAGATGTGGCCTCCATAACTCTGAGAGTCCTTTCCGTCGTTTGAAAGCCACCAGGAGCTGACGTCATGGCGCAGCGGGGTAAGCCGCCACTCGTGACGCCTCGACCTCCTGTCAGAGCGCCGCTTCCAGCTCCCTGCTAATGCACCTGGGAAAGCAGCAGGGGCGGATCCAAGCGCTTGGGCCCCTGCACCCACGTGCGAGACCTGGGAGAAGCTCCTGGCTTCAGCACGCCCATCCCTGACCGCTGCAGGCATTTTGGAGGTGAACCTGTGGGTGGAAGACCGCTCTCTCTGCAACCCTCTGCCTTTCAAATAACTAAATTAATTGATCTCTTTATTTTTAATTGAAGGACCCACTCTGTGATACTTTGTCACAGCACAGAAAGCAAACGCCAGATTGTTGCGAGCTGAGGCTAACAATTAGGAACTCCCTCCCCTTCTGGGTGGTATCCCCCATTAGGGGTAATTCATAGTCCAAAAACATTAGATGGAAACTTCCAGAAATACACAATTCCTGTCTGGACTATCCCGCCATCTTGCTCTGTCCTGCTGGTATCCAGTGCGGCCACTCTGAACAGCACCCGCCTGTCGGTACGGCTGTGTCACAAAGCTGACGCCCACAGCAAACCTCCTGCTTGTGTAGCTGAGACATACAAGACACGAGGCTTCCACCCCCAGGAGGAGCGGTCCAGACAACGCACCAGACAGCGGCCAACGCTGCCCTCGTGGGAGCCGCTACTTCCGAGTGCACACGGGGTCCACTAGGACACCTTACTCCCAGCAACTGGAATGAGAGAACTTCCGACCCGGGGCTGCGGGGCCGCGGCTGTGCCTCGTGACGGTGTGGTGAACGGTGTGGGGGCCAGCCTGCCAGTCTGCAGCCACCAGGGCGGCCGCCACTGCAGACCGCCTCTCTCAGTCCAGTGCACAGACAAACTTGTTTGTTTTGAACAAGTGCACCGTGATGCAGCACAGGCTAAGTCGTAGAAGCCACTCACCCTCCGCTGGCCGGCGGCTCCCCAGAGAAACGGCGGTGAGCCTGTGGAAAGGCTAAGAGGGTGGCGTCGAGTCTGTGCACCTGCGAGGGAGCGAGCTTGAAGCAAGCCGGCCAGGGCAGCGTGTATGGGACAGGAAGAAGCCGGCAGGAGGGCAGCTTCGAGACAACAGCCCGCATCCTGGCCAGGACAGGCATTCTGCCAGTAGGGAGCCCAGGAGTGACGGCGGTTGTGGTCTCCAAGTAGAAAGTGGGCTGCTGGGAATGGGGAGGGGAGGTCCTTTCAGAGTGGCATCCTGGGCCGGCCCCTCTCCCGGCTGGGTCCACAGCCACAGAAGCCCGTGTGGTGGAGAAGCAGAGATGGCGGGGTGGGGCGGGGGAGGGGAGGCATCGGCCACCTGGCTGCTGGCCAGTGGCTGCCTTGCACCACTGGGAGCCGGCTCAGGCCCACACCCACGCAGCCAAACTAGACATTGTCTGGGCCCCCCCGTCCTCACGTTCTACAATCCCTCCACCCTCCAGATTGCAGTTTTTACAATTTTGGAAGTTTTTTTCTGATTTTGAGATCTTGGGGACGGGGCCCAAGTCCAAACACAGCGTTTATCCATGTTTCATATGCACCTTATACACGTAGTGTGAAAGTGATTAGGACCAGCTCTGTGGCACAGCGGGCTAAGCTGCCACCTGTGATGCCGACATCCCATCTGAGCGTTGGTTCGAATCTCGGCTGCTCCGCTTCCAGTCCAGCTCCCTGCTAACGGCCTGGGAAAGCAGCGAACGATGGCCCAAGTGCTTAGGCCCCTGCCGGCCCCGTGGAGACCTGGATGGAGTTCCTGGCTCAGCGTGAACCAGCAGGTGGAAGACCTGTCTGTTCCTCTCTCCCTGTAACTCTGCTTTTCAAATAAATAGTTAAAAAAGGTAATTGTATACTTTAAATAATTTATGACATGAGACAAAGCTTCATAGTGTAGAACTGTCCGCTGGTAGTGCTAGGTCGGTGCTCAGAAATTGTCTGAGGGGTAAGCTGTGGGCACAGCGGCCAGGACAGCTGTGCTCAGTACCAGCCTGGCTGTCTGGCGCCAGCTCCTGACCCCCGCTTCCTTCTCGCTCAGACCCTGGGAGCAGCGGTGTTGGCTCCAGCAACCAGGTTCCTGCGGCCCGCACAGGGGACCTGGATTGGATTCCCACCTCCGCTCCCAGCTTCAGCCCAGCCTGGCCCTGGCCATTCAGGTCTTCAGGGAATAAACCTGCTGGTGGGAGAGCCTCTGTGTGTGTGTGTGTGTGGCACTGGCCTCACAGGGGGTCTGCCACGCTGTCTCTGAGGGTTTACCTCGAGGACCAAGCCCGCCTCCAGCACGGGCAGAGCAGTGAGCCTTCCGGTGAATTGTGTGTCTGCTCACCACTCGGAGTCCCTGAACCAATTATGTGGTTGGAAATAAGCGCTCCTCCTTAGATTTTAGACTTAAGCAGTTTATAAATTGTGACTATAGTGCATCTCGAGCTGCCGTTGTAGCACAGTGGGCAGAGCTGCCGCGTGCCCTGAACACTCTTTTTTGAGTCCCGGCTGCTCCACTTCTGATCCAGCTCTCTGCTAATGCACCTGGGAAAGCCGTGGAAGATGGCCCAAGTGCTCGGGCCCCTGCACCCATATGGGAGACCCGGAGAAGCTCCTGGCTCCTGGCTTTGGTGTGGACCAACTCGGGCCGTTGCAGCCTTTGGGCAGTGAACCAGCAGATGGAAGATCTCTCGCTCGCTCTCGCTTTCACTCTCGCTCTCTCTCCATAGCAATGCCTTTAAAATAAATATATCAGAAAGAAGGCAGGCTGGCAGGCACCTCACCTGGGAAAGCTGCCCTCATCCCACTGTACCCTGTGATGGTTCTGCACCAGGCAAAGCTCTCGGCACAAAGCCGCTGCGGAAGATGGCACCGCCGTGAGGACAGGGTGTGCAAATGCCCCTATGTGAAGTGTGCTGTGCACTGGGACGCCCTGGCCACACTCACAACTGCGGCGCACTCACAAGAGCTGACCGAGGGGACAGAGGCAGCCCCGGCCGCCTGGGCACAGCCTGGGGGACAGCAGAGTGGCAGTGGCACACACACCCGGCACACACCAACATGAGCTGTTTGCCACTGCGTGCTTTGCCACTAAGCAGCTGGAACCAGGGACAGCGGCTGGCAGAACTCACACAAGGCACCGCGTAAGAGACAGCTTCGTGCAACTCACGCCCCCACGAAGGGTTCTCATCTGTCTCGCAAGAGGTCAGCTGTCCACTTTCCACTTCCCACTTCCTGTACCTGTGTTCCTTAACCGGGGGCCAGGGTGGCGGGGGTGGGCTCCGATCTGGGCAGGGTGCTGGAGCAGGACTGTCCCTGGTGCTTATGCAGCACGCAGCGGCCACTTCTGCCACAGTGGACCCCGGAAGGCCCCTTGGCCAGCCACGGCGCCGCTCCCCAGGGCCCTGCTGCCTGCCCCAGGCAGAGGGGAAGGGCGGCTCCCAGCCTGTACCTGCCACAGCTCCAGGTTCAAGTTCCCTGTTAAGCTTTGTAAGATGTGGTCTGAACAGAGGGCGCCACGGGTGGGCCCAGGGGTCAGGGGCTCAGGGCGGGGCCCAGCTGCTCTCAGGCAAACCCGCAGCCTGAGGAAGCCCCGAGGCGCCCGGGTGCTTATTTTTACTTGAGTGCTGATACGTAAGCACCACCTGTCGGTGCGTATAATATTTACCCTCGACATACACAGGAAGGGCGGGACACGATGCGGCCAGCTCTGAGCCACACCTCTGCCTCACACACGTGGAGGGGAGGGGCGGTGACTGCACAGAACACGGGTGTGCCGCGTCCTCAGACCCGGTTGCCACAAGGGGCTGGCTTCTGGCCACAGGTGCTCTGAGTACTAGGCTATGTAAGGAGTTCCGGAGGCTCCCACAGCCCCGTCCAGCCCCCGCCCCCCGCCCTGTGCTAGTGTCAATCACAGGTCTCTGCCCGCTGCCTCCACAGTGGGCACGCGGCCCCCGACCTTGGCCCCTGATGGTCAACCCACAGGCGTGGCGTCCACAGACCGCTTTCCAGGTGGTGCCTCGGAAGCCGGAGCCGTGAGGCCACCACTGGCCCACGAAGCCGCGTCCACGTCCCGCCAGCTGTGCCTTCTGTCGCTGCCTGTGCGCTTCGTACCTGGTGAACATCCTCCCCTTTGTTTATTCGGGGGGGGGGGGGGGGGCTGGACTCTGCTAGACGAGGGGCTAGGAAAGCAGCGTGTTATCCACGCAAGCATCAGGCGGAGCGGAGAAGGTCGCGGGCCCGGCTCCTTCCTCTCCTGACTCTGATCCCCAGCTGTGCCAGCCACAGCGTCCTGGACTTGGACTCCGAGCACCCCCGCCCCAGCGCGCCCGGGCCTCTCCCTAGAATGGGCCCTGCGAAGCTGCAGCGGCCCCCAGCCCGCGGAGGGCTCCCCAGCACCTGGCCACAGCTGCAGCTGGGATGCCTGCACCAGCCAGCACCGCGAGCATGTCCATTGGGTGGGCCGCGCAGAGCGGCCGAGCTGGCTCCAACGGGATCGTCAGTGAAAACAGCCTCAACTTTACGTAAGCACACGTGTGAGCACAGGTCACCCCCCCACATGTACGCACAGAGACGCACACACGGACATACACACACAGACACACACACACACGGACATACACACACAGACACGCACACACATGGACATACACACAGAGACGCACACATGCACACACACATGGACATACACACACAGACGCGCACACAGAGACGCACAGAGACGCACACACACGGACACACACACACAGACACGCACACACACATGGACATACACACACAGACGCACAGAGATGCATAGCGGCGCCGGCACACCGGGTTCTAGTCACGGTTGGGGCGCCGGATTCTGTTCCGGTTGCCCCTCTTCCAGGCCAGCTCTCTGCTGTGGCCCGGGAGTGCAGTGGAGGATGGCCCAAGTGCTTGGGCCCTGCACCCCATGGGAGACTAGGATAAGTACCTGGCTCCTGCCATCGGATCAGCGCGGTGCGCTGGCCGCAGCGCGCCAACCGCGGCGGCCATTGGAGGGTGAACCAACGGCAAAGGAAGACCTTTCTCTCTGTCTCTCTCTCTCACTGTCCACTCTGCCTGTCAAAAAAAAAAAAAAAATTTGGTAACAGGGCTGGCGCCGCGGCTCACTAGGCTAATCCTCCACCTGTGGCGCCGGCACCCCGGGGTTCTAGTCCTGGTCGGGGCGCCGGATTCTGTCCCAGTTGCTCCTCTTCAGTCCAGCTCTCTGCTGTGGCCCGGGAGTGCAGTGGAGGATGGCCCAAGTGCTTGGGCCCTGCACCCGCATGGGAGACCAGGAGAAGCACCTGGCTCCTGGCTTTGGATCGGTGCAGCGCCAGCCACAGCGGCCATTTGGGGAGTGAAGCAACGGAAGGAAGACCTTTCTCTCTCTCTCTCACTAACTCTGCCTGTCAAAAAAAAAAATTTGCTGGCGCCGTGGCTCAACAGGCTAATCCTCCGCCTTGCGGCGCCAGCACACCGGGTTCTAGTCCCGGTCGGGGCACCGATCCTGTCCCGGTTGCCCCTCTTCCAGGCCAGCTCTCTGCTGTGGCCAGGGAGTGCAGTGGAGGATGGCCCAAGTGTTTGGGCTCTGCACCCCATGGGAGACCAGGATAAGCACCTGGCTCCTGCCATCGGAACAGCGCGGTGCGCCGGCCGCAGCGCGCTACCACGGCGGCCATTAGAGGGTGAACCAACGGCAAAAGGAAGACCTTTCTCTCTGTCTCTCTCTCTCACTGTCCACTCTGCCTGTCCAAAAAAAAAAAATTAAAAAAAAATTGACAACAGTTAAAATTCAGCTCCTGGGCTGCACCAGCCACACCCCCACGCGCCCCAGCCACCGGCCGCTCACGGCTGCCGTCCTGGGCAAACCCCCTGAAACCAAACCGCTGCCCTGGCCTCTCACACGGCATCTGCCGCTGCCTGTATGCTGAGCAAAGCTGAGTGGATAACAAAATATTAGTTCTGACTTGTAAAAACTCCTGTATTTAAAGATTTACTTGTTTATTTGTTTGAAAAGCAGTTGGAGAGGCAGAGGCAGAAGCAGAGAGAGCGAGAGAGAGGTCTTCCATCCACTGGTTCACTCCCCAGATGGCCGCAATGGCTGGGGCTGGGGTGATCCGAAGACAGGAGCCAGGAGCTTTTCCCAGGTCTCCCATGTGGGTGCAGGGACCCAAGGACTTGGGCCATCTTCCACTGCTTTCCCGGGCCACAGCAGAGAGCTGGATCGGAAGTGGAGCAGCTGGTGCCCACGTGGGATGCCAGCACTGCAGGTGACAGCTGTACCTGATACGCCACAGTGCTGGCCCCTGTAATAATTCTTTTTTTAATTTATTTTTTATTTTATTTTTGACAGGCAGAGTGGACAGTGAGAGAGAGAGACAGAGAGAAAGGTCTTCCTTTACTGTTGGTTCACCCCTCAATGGCCGCTGTGGCGGGCATACCGCGCTGATCCGATGGCAGGAGCCAGGTGGTTTATCCTGGTCTCCCATGGGGTGCAGGGCCCAAGGACCTGGGCCATCCTCCACTGCCTTCCCGGGCCACAGCAGAGAGCTGGCCTGGAAGAGGGGCAACCGGGACAGAATCTGGCGCCCCAACCGGGACTAGAACCCGGTGTGCCGGCGCCGCAGGCGGAGGATTAGCCTAGTGAGCCGCTCCACTTCTGATCTGGCCTGTGATAATTCTTAAGATGCAACAGAACCCTGCATTTTTACACAACTGATCGGAGGGGCTCTGCCTCACCGCCCCTCCCCAGCTCTGTTCGGGACACTTCCCACCCTTCCGATCATGCCCTGCTCTGGTTATCTGATGATTTCAGTCCAGTCCAATCCGCCATATTTGTTTCTTCAAATGAATTATCCCTTCTGGTACCCGACTGGGCACTCAGAATCGGAGAGGTGATGTGTGTGTTAAACCTTCCAGGACATTCCCTGCCCCCAATATGTGATTATCGAACCCGAGACAATTTTATTTATTTATTTATTTATTTATTTTTACAGGCAGAGTGGACAGTGAGAGAGAGACAGAGAGAAAAGTCTTCCTTTTTTGCCGTTGGTTCACCCTCCAATGGCCGCCACGGTAGGCGCACTGCAGCCGGCGCACTGTGCTGATCCGATGGCAGGAGCCAGGTGCTTCTGGTCTCCCATGGGGTGCAGGGCCCAAGCACTTGGGCCATCCTCCACTGCACTCCCTGGCCACAGCAAAGAGCTGTGGACATACAGCAGAGAGCTGTGGCCTGGAAGAGGGGCAACCGGACAGGATCGGTGCCCTGACCGGGACTAGAACCTGGTGTGCCGGCGCCGCTAGGTGGAGGATTAGCCTAGTGAGCCGCGGCGCCGGCCAATTTTATCTCTTAGGGGAAGAAAGAACCCCCCCCCCCCTTAAGCTTTTCCTTAAGAAATGAAGGCAGGCAGGTGGGAGGGGATAAGCTGGCGTCGCCCGCACCGCAGACCAGGAGGACACTGGACGCGTCCAGGGCAAAATCCGACACCCACAGAGAACTCTGCAAGGAAGCGGGAGGGGACACTGTCCAGCCAGGGGCCAGCGACCTGAGGACTCTGTGTGCACAACCCACAGCACGCTGCCCAGTCGCTCAGGCCGGGACACCAACGGGGCTGACCTGCGCCGGCTCTGTCACCCAGAGGCCAATCTGGCCCCCAAACCAGGGCGCGCCCCGCCCAGCTCCTACTGCCCACTCCGGGCCCACGGCGCTCTCTCCAGGGCACCCGGCAGAAGCGGCCTCTGGCCGGCTGGACCGGCGCACGCTCTCCACCAGCGCAGCGACCCAGCACCAAGACGCGGCTTCTCCGGGCCCAGCACCGCACGCAATGCTCCTACAACCGACGCGGGAAAGAGGCTTTTCCGGAGCGACCCCCGCGTCGGTGCGGGGAGGCCGAGGCTAACGGACCACCCCTTCGCTGGGCAAGGGCCACGCTCCAACTCAAAATGCGAGCAGCTCCGAGGGACGACGCTCGCACGCACCCGCACTCCCGGCCAGGACCAAGCGTGCCGGCGGGCTGGCCACTGCCCACTCCCGAGTCATCAGCGGCCCCGTCCGCCCGTGCGCGGGCCCGGCTGCCCACCGCGGTGCCCGCTGCCTCGGGAGACTGCCTATCCTCTCCCGCCTTTTTTTTGGAGAAGGGGGCGCGCTCCGCTTCTGTAGCTCCGCGTCCCCCGCGCTCCCCCCCTCCCTGCCCAGCCCCCGCCCCGCCCCCCCCCCCGCACTCCCCCAGGGAACCCGGGGTCCACTCGCCGAGAGCCGCGCGCCCCTCGGGCCATAACAGCGTTTTTCTGCTCGGAACGCGGAGCCCAGACGGGACCGCGCGCGCTCCGGGGGGCCTAACGGCGCTCGGTGGGTGGGGGCCATCTCGCAACCCCGCGCCCGGACCCCGCGCGCGCCCTCGCCCCGGCCCCGGCCCCGGCCCGCGCGCGCGAGGCCCAGCCCGCCTCGAACAATGCGCGCCCCGCCCCGCGCCCGCCCCCGCGCGCTCATTGGCCCGGCTCGGGTTCGGGCCCCGCGCGGGGCGGGCGGCGGCGCGCGTGCGCGGGGCGGGCCTGCGCGGGGCGGGGGCGGTGCTTTGTGTGCGGCCGGCGGGAGAGCGGCGGCGGCGGCGGCGGCGGCGGCGGCGGCGGTGCGGGGCGGCGGGCGCCGCGGCGGGCGGGGCGGGCAGCATGGAGGAGCTGAGCAGCGTGGGCGAGCAGGTCTTCGCCGCCGAGTGCATCCTGAGCAAGAGGCTGCGCAAGGTGCGTGCGTGCGGCCCCCGCGCCCCGGGCCGCCCCCGGCCCCGGCTCACGCGCCCCTCTTCTCTTCCGCAGGGCAAGCTGGAGTACCTGGTCAAGTGGCGCGGCTGGTCCTCCAAGTGAGTTCCCACCACGCGGCGCCCGCTCGCCCCGCCGCGCCCGCCGGGGGCCGGGGACGTCCGCGCGCGGGGCGGGAAGTTCGCGGAGTTCCCTGGGCTCGGCGGCGCCGGGGCGCCCGGTCCCTCGGGGGCCGCCCTTTGTTTTCATCCCCGCGGGGCGCGGGACTGGGCGGCCTGGGGCCCGGACTCCCCTCGGGCCGCGGCCGAGCCCCGCGCTGCGCGCGCCGCTCCGCGCCCATTTGTTGCATGCGCCCCCCGCCCGGCCCAAGCCCCCTCCTCCCGTGCATATTTCCCCGCTGTAACCTGAGCTTCCTATTGATGGATGCGAGGCCGCTTTTTTTTTCTTTTTTTCCTCCTCTCTTTGAATGGAGGGGAGGGAATCCGGTGTCCCCGGAAGGGGCCGTGGCAGCGGCCGCGGCACCCGACTCCGCGCGTCCCCCGCGGCGCCCCGGCCCGCGCCCGGCCACATTGTTCTCGGTCCGGGCCGCGGCGCGGTCGCCTCGGCCTCCCCGCCCTGGCTCCCGGCCAGGCTTTGGGGATTCCCTCTCTGCAAGTTTGCGTTTTACGGGAACGTGTTCTCCTCGCCGGCGCAGCTGCGGGAGCCCTCTTGTGGCCTGTTTTAATTGGGGGGTTGGGGTGGCAGCGAGGGCCCCCGGGGCCTGCGGTTGGGGACCGCCGCGGCGCCCCTGCCCTCAAACCCGTGGCTGCCCGGGGTCCGAGGGTCGCAGCCGGGGTCTGACGCGCCCCCTCCTTGCCTTCCAGACATAACAGCTGGGAGCCGGAGGAGAACATCCTGGACCCTCGGCTGCTCCTGGCGTTCCAGAAGAAGTGAGAAAGCTCCCGGGGGGCTGGGGGGCTGGGGGGCCGGGGGCGGGCGCGGCTGAATCCGAGGTCGCCGCGGCCAGCGCCGTGCGGTCTTGGGCAGTCTGGGCTAACACTAAGAACCACTGGGATGGTAGACGGCCCCGCCCCGCCCCTCTGGGAGGGGGCTCCCCAGGGCCTGTCCCGGGCTGCAGCAAGTTCCCGCAGAAACTGAATTAAAAGAGGAGTTGCTTTTGGTGCAGAAAAGCTTCTTGAGGTGCGTGCGTGGTGTTTGGCTTTTTTTAACTCTCACGCACATTTCCCATGAACTTTATTGAAGATCCTGGGTGACCCCCTGAGAGCCGGCTTGGGGCTGGGGTTCCAGGTGTTACGGCCATTGTAGAGAGCGGTGGTCCAGGGTGGGCAGTGGATGCGCTGTGCGGGTGCCTGGCAGGGGGATCGGCCGAGCCGGCAGGCGTGCTCTGAGCTCTGAGTGGTGTCGGCTGTTTGCACAGACCGCTCCCTGGGGACGCTGGAAGCTGGACATTCGGGTCTCCCAGAGGCCCACGGTGAGGGTGCGCGAGCGGGGTCTTCAAAAACTCCGTAGGAGATGCCTGTTCCCCGGATGTGTGGATTTTTAAATTTTTTCTGAATGCAGTTGATCTTCCAATTCCGTTTTTCCAGGCAGTTTGACATAACTGGCACCTTTGTGTCCGTGCCTCTGGTAAAGTCTTCCCAGCAGCTCCACTGTCTCCCGTTTAATTTACAGCTTGGGTGCTAGGAGCCTCAGGGGCGGGGCTGTGGGTGTTTAAGGCAGGATCCTGGGGGGGGGGGGGGGGTCCCTGACCTGCCTCCCGGCGGTAGCAGAGCCGCGAGCAGAGGTGTCCAAGAGATGCCCGCGAGGAGTCTGGGTTGCATCTTGGAGAAAGGGCAGTGGGGTTGGGGTGTCCTGCCCTCCGCCCACCAGAGCGCCCTCTGAGCTTGCCCACTGTTGGGTGCAGGGCAGACATGGCCTTTGTGCGGAGGGGGAGGTCACAGCTTCCAAGCCTGCCGTGCACAAGGCGGTATCCGGGGGCTCACAGCCCCATCGTCTTCCCGGAGATCCCAGGTCGGGAGCCACGGCTGTGGGGAAGCCTTGCCTGGTGTGTGAATCGGATCCTCGGGAAGTTGCCTTCCGGACGGCCCGAGGCGCCTCTCTCGGCTTCCCAGTCTTCAGATCGGGCCCCTTCCCAGGACCGAAGTCCCAAAGACAGGCTCGCTGGGGGCTGGGGCTGCACCAGGGGCATTGTGTGGGGCGCCGGTGTCCGTGGCCACTTTGGGATCTCCGTTGAGAGCAGTAGGAACAGGGGTGTTGGGGAAGGGAGACGGGGAGAGCCACGGGCGGCGTTGGGGCTGGTGCTGTCCCTGCTCCCGGGGCCAGTGAGGGCTCAGGTGCACAGGTGTGGAGGGGAGTGCGGGCGTCTCCCTGCCCCGAGCTTCCTTCTCCTGTGTGGACCGGGGGACCCCAAGGGCTGCGTCTCGTTAGCCCGCGGTAGGCTCCCCGAGACATGATGTTTTTTATTTCTCGGGCTCATCTTTACCCGAGTTCGAAGGGGATAGGTTGGCTCCCAGAAGGGCTCCACGAGGCGTTGCAGAGTGGGGTCTGGACTTCCACCGGGGGGTCGTCGTGCTGTTTGCCGGGTGTGTCTTCCCGGCCATGCCGATGGCCAGGGCTGGGCCGTCCGTCAGGGAGGTGCCAGGAGCCGTGGGGCTCCCGTGGGGTGGGGGGCTCTGCACGTGCCCCACTCCCCCCCTACTGTGACTGGTGCTGTGTTTTCAGGGAGCACGAGAAGGAGGCGCAGAACCGGAAGAGGGGCAAGAGGCCGAGGGGCCGGCCACGGAAGCACACGGTGATGTCGGCCTGCAGCCGGCGCGCCAAGCTCAAGGTGGGTGCTGCGGGCTGCGGGCTGCGGCCTGCGGGAGGCCCCCCGCCCTGCGGCCGCTGTGGACATCTCCCCAGCCCACTCCGGAGCCGCTTCCTGCTGCTGTCGGTCCGCTTTCTGCCCGTCAGCAGGGTCACGCCTGGCGGCTGCCCGGCCCCAACAGCTGACCAGGAAACAGGAAGCAGGTGTGAGTGTGGCCTAGGGGCCCTCACGGGGCAGCCGGTGGAGCCAGGACGCTGGGGCCCCAGGCCTGTCTCCGGTGCATGGAAAGCAAGGCTGCTTGCACCCAGCGCTGCCTGCCAGCGTCCCCGGCATGGAGGGTGGGGTGGGGGTGCACGCACCTCCAGTCTGAGGCATTGCTCCTCCCGATGCTGGTGACGTGGCGAGGCAGGAGGGGCGGGGTCCTGGCCCTGGTCCCAGTGTCCCCTTGATTGCTTTCTCCAGGCCGCTGCCTGGAGACCACAAGCCGAGCCACTTAGAAAGACCCCCTTCTAGGAGAGTGTGGGTTCCCTGTCTTAAGGTCTGTGGCTTCGTTTTGTCTTTGAAGTGGATGTTCCAGCAGGATGGTGGGGGTGCAGGAGTCCCGCTGTGTGCGGGGCCCCCCTGAGGCCTGGACCCTCCTGGTTGGATGAGGCAGCCCCTGCCTGCTCTGAGCTCTGGGGGCAGCGTGGGGACCTCGCTGGGGGGAGCAGCGGCAGGTGCGGAAGGCAGTACTCTGCTGACCTGGGGGCTGGCAGGCGCTGGGTGGCCGGGGCTGGCCGCGGGACGGCCGGCGTGCTCACGGCTGCCCCCAGAGACGGGAGTCTTGCAGCTACACCTGCATCCCCGTGAGAGCCGGGCGTGGGCGGGACATGGGGGGGCCGTTCCCCTGCCGTCTCCAGTGCCATCTTTTTCTATAGTTGAAGCCTTTCCTGGAGCCACCCGGCGGCGAGCCGCTCCTCGGCTGCCCACGTGAGGCGCTGGCCTCCAGGTGCCCGGGGCTCGGGGGACCGTGCGAGCAGGCAGGGAGGCTGAGACGCCGTCCGATTTCCCTCCAGGAATCCGACACGCCCTGCAAGTCCAAATCCAGCAGCTCCTCCTCTTCCTCCACGTCCTCCTCCTCCTCCTCGGACGAAGAGGACGACAGCGACCTGGACGCCAAGAGGGGCCCCCGGGGCCGCGACACCCACCCGGTGCCTCAGAAGAAGGCGCAGATCCTGGTGGCCAAGCCGGAGCTGAAGGACCCGGTGCGCAAGAAGCGGGGGCGCAAGCCCCTGCCCCCGGAGCAGAAGGCGGCGCGCAGGCCCGTGAGCCTGGCCAAGGTGCTGAAGACGGCCCGCAAGGACCTGGGGCCCCCGCCGCTCAGCGCCCCCGTGGCCGGCCTGGCAGCCCTGAAGGCCCACACCAAGGAGGCCTGCGGCGGCCCGAGCGCCGTAGCCACCGCAGAGAACCTGGCCAGCCTGATGAAGGGCATGGCGGGCAGCCCCAGCCGCGGCGGCATCAGCTGGCAGAGCTCCATCGTGCACTACATGAACCGGATGAGCCAGGGCCAGGCGCAGGCCGCCGGCAGGCTGGCGCTCAAGGCCCAGGCCGCCACCAAGTGTGGCCTCGGGCTGGACCTGAAGGTGAGGACACAGAAAGCGGAGCTGGGGCTGAGCCCCCCAGGAAGCAAAGTCCCCAAGGTCCCCAGCGGCGGGGCCCCAGAGCAGAAAGCGGGGAGCGCCGTGGGGCCCCCCCACGCCCACGGCGGTGGCAAGGTGCCCGCTGGGTGCCCCGGTCCCCAGCCAGCACCCACGCAGGAGCTGAGCCTGCAGGTCCTAGACTTACAGAGCGTCAAGAACGGCGTGCCCGGGGTGGGCCTGCTCGCCCGCCAGGCCGCTGCCACCAAGGCCGGCCCCCCCGCTGCCTCCAGCCCCGCCTCGGGGAAAGGCGCCGGGGGTGCCCCCACAGCAGGCAGTGGGGGCAGCGTGACCGCAGACGCCAGCAAAGGTGAGAGGCTGGCCTCCAGGGCTTCGGCTCTGCCCGCCCCCACGGGCAAGAGGGACGGGGTCAAGGGCAGCGTCACCCCCGGCGGGCAGGATGGCCACGCGGCCCCTGGCGAAGGCCGGAAGGCGGCCGCGCTGTTGGAGATGAGCACGGGCGAGGAGAACAGCAGCTCCGACTCGGACCCTGACTCCGCCTCGCTGCCCAGCGCCGGCCACAACCTGTCCGTGTCCGTCCAGACCAGCCAGGACTGGAAGCCCCCACGCAGCCTCATCGAGCACGTCTTTGTCACTGATGTCACCGCGAACCTCATCACTGTCACCGTGAAGGAGTCCCCCACCAGCGTGGGCTTCTTCAGCCTGAAACATTACTGAAGCCCCCGCGGCCCAGCTGCCCCGGCTGCCGGCCCGCAGCCCAGACCCCCTCGGGGACTGTGTCAGGAGGAGGGTAGGGGGCTCCTTTGGGCAGGCTCACAAGGGACTTCTCCCTAGACGCCCCCTGACCTGGGCTTGGGGCAGGGCTGCAGCCCCTCAGCGTCCTACCTCTCTGGGCCCCTGCCTTGCTTCACCCTTCCACTCAGGAAGCCTGGGCTGCCCCGGCAGTCTGTGCGGCAGGCGGCAGCCCACAGCCCGGCTCCCGATTGCCGGAAGGGGGTCTCCTGGCCCGGCCCGACGGCTGTGCCCCAGGGTGGAAGAGAAGGGGGTGGGGGTGGGCTTATGCAGGAAGGGTTCTGCTGGTGGTTCTCCAGGCTCTAGAGGGTGGAGCAGGGGTGACCCCTCCCCCTTCCAACACGGTGCCTGGGCAGTCAAGGGCAAGGGGGTGGACCCTGTTCCTGGCAGCCGAGGGCCATGGCCTGAATGTCAGGACGGTTGCTGGCAGCTGCTGGGGTGAGTTCAGGAGCCGGAAGGGGGTGGCCTGGGTGCTGTCTGTCCCCAGCTCAGGAGAGCACCTGCAGCCCCAGCCCTGTTGGCCCACAAGTCCACTGAGGGTGAGGGGGCGGCTGGTCCCAGGGCTCTTCCATCTGAAGAGCGGCTCTGGGGACAGAACAGATGTCACTGCCGCCTCTCCTGCTGGCCTGTGCCCCTGCCCAGGGCCCACTGGGGCGCTTCTGGGTTCCAGGATTGGGGAGGGTGCACAGCTCTGCTGGCTGGGGGCAGTGGTTGGGCCTGGACTGGGCTGCGAGCGGATCTCTGTGGCGAGTCTTCCTCCAGCCGCTGGGTTCTCCCCGTGACCCCGCAGGCTGGCCCCGAGGCACCGGAAGACAGCAGTTGCGGGGCTGTCCTGCCGTCCGCCAGCTCCCAGAGGTGGTGCAGGAGTTTGCTGAGCCAGACGAGCCAGTCCTTGGATGCCGCCTCCCCTGACAATCCCCCCACCTTGGGGGTTCATTTCCTGCTCTTCACTGAGAGGCCCTGTCCCTGTGCCATCTGGGGGGCCCCCTGGCAGAAGGTCCCCAGGGAGACTGGCTCTATCTGCCAGCCGTGGCACTGAGGCCCTTATCACCCCTCCCGGAGAACGGCAAGTGCTCAGGACCGAGCCTCTTCCCAACTGCCCCCCACCAAGATGCCTGTGTTTTGGGGCCACCCAAGACTGGTGTCCGAGTTGCTGTCCCGAGAGGCCAGCTTGGGGCAGAGAGGTAGTCCGTGGGTGGCCTGGAGACTGGAGGTGGCAGCAGAGGGCAGTCTGGTCACTGGGTCTCTGTGATGCCAAAAAGAATGGCAGGGCCTCACCTGCAGGCCCCGCTGATCCCTCACCCTCCATGCCAAATAGCAAGAGGTGGCCTTGGTGAAGCCAAATTGAGCTCAACGGCGTGCCTTTGTGGACAGACCTTGTCCGTGACTGCATCGAGGGCCGTCTGGGCGCAGCCCCCTGGTCTGGTGCCCCTGTCTGCAGACTGGAGGCCTGGGGGTCCTGATAAGGAGGCAGCGAGGGCCAGTTGGCCCCTGTGCTGTTCTGGGGAGAGACCAGCTCACTGTGTGTCCTGGGAAGTGGATCCAGTGGCCTGGGCTCCTGGCTCCCGACAGCCAGTGCCTCGCTGTCTTTCTCAAGGGAACTGAACCCCAAGCTTATGGCGTGTTTCCTGCCATGGCGGCCCCAAGGCCAGGGGAACAGCTCCCTGCCACGCCCTCGGGTCTCTGAGCTGTCAGGGAAGTGGGGGTGCCTGTCCCCACCGGCCACCTCCCCTGCCCTGATTTGGTGCCTTTGTTTACCAGCTTCTGCAATCCCAAAGTTTGAGTCTGCGAACACCTTACCCCCAGCCACTTTGCCTTCTCACTGCGCCCCGTGTCTTCCTGGCGCTGTGGCCAGCAGGTGCACACACGGCCCCAGCCTCTGCCAGGGCACTGCATCAGATGCGCAGTGGGATGTCTGTGTTTACCAATAAATAAAAGTAGTACTTTTTGTATTTTTATTTGCTGCTATCTGTGTGTAGCTAGGCATCGGTCACCCATCTGATCTGCCGTGTCCCTCCCTGGGGTCCTAGGTGAGGCTTAGCACGGTGTGTGTGCGTCGAATACGTTCCTACCCCATCTTGTCTTTGTTTGCTTCTGTATCATGTAGGAAGAAATGGCTCGTCTGTCCTGTTCCTTAGAGGGTTCAGATATTTTTATATATATATTTTTGGTACCAAAAAAGAGTGTTGCTTGCTTTAGTTACACTCAAAATCCTGATCTGACTAGCGAGGGCGCTGGGCCTGACCTTTCAACCCATGCCAATCACTGGCTGGATTTGTGGTTTTTTAATTAAAAAAAAAAAAAGCCAAATCACCCATATAGGCCACATGTAATTGCCTTAAACTGTGGCTGTTTGCTTCATTGCCTTGGGAAAACTTAAGAGCTTCGCTGGAAGGACAGCAGCCCAGCGTGGTCAGCACCAGCCAGTCCAGGGCAGTGTGCCCCCCAGGGAGCCCCTCACGGCTTGGGGAGGGGGGAGGCAGTGCCTACACGAGCAGACTTTCAAGTGCGCCTCATGACCCTAGAGCTTTCTGAGTATTTGGGGGGAACTAACACTAGCATAGGTGCAGCTTCTTTAGGGCGATGTTAATTTATTTTTGCTGGAGAAATTAGCAAAGGGTGTCACAGGTTTGCATCATTTTGTTAACTCTTAGATATCAATAAATATTTTTTTTAAAACTTTGCTGCCTGGCGTGCCTTGTGTGTGACCGCTGGGGACACGGGGGACCTCACGTTCCCTTTCTTGAGGTGGATTGCCCACGTGGCCCTGGACGGGAGGGTGGTGCTGAGCAGAACCAAAGGCTTGGGCTCGGCCGATCGGCCGGGTGCCAGGAAGGTTCTGAGCAAAGGGCGGCGTCCCTGTGCCAGTGGCCCCCCGCCAGGACAAGGGTGTCCCAGTGCCAGTGGCCCCCCGCCAGGACAAGGGTGTCCCTGTGCCAGTGGTCCCCCGCCAGGACAAGGGTGTCCCAGTGCCAGTGGCCCCCCGCCAGGACAAGGGCGCCGTGGAATCCTGCAAGGCACAGGGCAGACCCCCCACCACAGCGGCCCAAGGGGCTGTGGGCGTGGCTGGGTCTGGTAGGGGAGGGAATGGCCTCCCAGCGATGGTGAGGGCGAGGGAGGAAGCTTTGCCGAGCCCAAGGGCGGTACCTGCCCCTGAAGACAGCTCCCTTCCGGAGACAGCTCCAGCAAATCGATTCGCCCGTGGCACCCGAAGGCACCGCTGGGAAGATGCTCACGCGTGGCAGCACTTCAGATGGACGCAGCTGTAAAATTCCAGGGGAGTCGCAGGGGCGCCCCTGCGGGGCTCCCAGCGGAGGGGTTTGCTGGTGGCCAGACCCTTCGTGGCCGGCCCACGCAGGGAGGACCAGGCTGCTCTGAAGTGGAGCGAGAGGTTGGGCTTTCGCCCCTCGCCCAGTCGGTCGCCCCGGGGAGGCCTGCGCGTGCTGGGCCGGGAGGACCCTCCCACTAGAAGCAGAAACACAAGCCCCCAGCCCCGCCAGCCCGGAGACACCTGCTCAGCTGAAGTCGCTTCTTCACCTGCGGTTTTGTTTAGGAGGAGAGCAAGCGTGGCCAGCACCCAGTGCTGGGTCTGAGAGCTGCCGCCGGGGGTTGGGAAGGAGCGAGCCGGCCAGCAGGCGCCCGCGTTGCCCTCCCCCAACCCCCACGACGACGGCTTCCGGAGAGAGAGCCCCTTTCCGCGGGGAGGGACCCGGCACAGGCCGGCCTTTGTGCGTGTCCCCCGTCGCTGCCATGGCACCAGCTCGAGGGCGCTCAGAGGACAGGGACGCGCGGGACTGGACACTCCCTCCTCTCCGCCACCCCGAGGCTCCAGGGCGCCCCCCGCCAACGCCCGGGCCGTGAGCCTCCTTGCGCCCGCGCCTGGGTGGAGGGAGCCGGGGCCGTCGCGGCCCCGCGTCGGGAGCCAGGAAGGCACTGGCCTCTGGGGAGGGGGCGGGCGTCGCCTCAAGGGGGCGCGCGCGTCCCACGAAGTTGAGGCCGCGGGCGCCTCGGACCTGCGGGGTTGGGGGGAATCGCAGGCGGGGAGTGGGCGCGACCGCACGGAGCCTCGCCTGGGCCGTGAGCTGCCCCATCTCGGACTCGGGCTGCGCCTGGAGGACTTCTCGGGACGACGGGAAGCCCAGTACCCACTCGGGCGGGCCCGCGGGCCCCTTGGCCTCCGGCGCACGGCAGAGGACCTCGGCCAGGATCCGCGCGCAGCAGGCGTCGGAGGCGCAGAAGATGGTCCCGGCCGACGGCCCGGGAAGAACCCCAGGCCGCTGCTTGTGCTGCGCCAGGCTCCGGGGCGCCCGCGCCTGACACGGAGAGGTGCGGGGCAGCTCCGGTCGCAGCCACGGCTGGTGATGCGGGCAAACCAGGAGAAGCGGCGGGGCCGGCGCCCTCTCGCCTCCCCTGACGCACGACCCGGCTCCGCAGCCCTAAACGCTGAGAGGACGCGGGAGGGCAGAGCGCCGTCCGGGCAGCAGGACCGCGTCTGCGGGGCCGGCCGCGACCCTGTGGAGCCACCCCAGTCACCGGAGAGTCCCGGGCAGAGGTGACCCCACCCAGGACGCGGGACGGACCCCTGGGGGCTTGCGTCCGCACCCGGCCCGCGGCGCAGGCAGCTTCCGTCCGAGGGGCACTGGACGAGCCGCGGCCCCCCCACACCAGGGCCAGAGCTGGGAGTACAAGTTGGGGAGCTCCACCAAGGCGGGGCCGCCCCCCTCCCCGACTCCCCGGCCAAGGTGAGCGGCGCAAGGGCGCCTTGGGCCGGTGTGCCCAGCACGCGGTTCCGGCGAGGGGGGCTGCGGAGGGGGACCTCCCGGGAGGTGGCTCTCCTGCGCGGGTCTCACGGGCGCCCTGCACTGCCCTCGGCCGCTCCTGGCCCAGCCCCGCGTGGACGGCGCGGCGGCTGCGGGCTCGCTAATCACATCAGCGCGCTCTGCGCCGGCTCCGAGCCGGCTGTTGCCTAGCAATGCCCGCGAATTCAATTCCTCAATCAATAGGCGCGAGGCTCTGCCTTTCGGGGAGCGCCGCTGAGGCTGGGCGGGTCCCGCGACCGCGCTGCTGGGGTGCAGGCCCTTCCGGAAGCCCAGCAGCCAGGTCCCCCGGGCCTCGGAGGCCGTCGATGTCCGTTCTGGGGGTGGGGCACGCGGGGGTGAGGGGAGCCCCGCCACTGGAAAGGGGAACCCCGAAGGGTCCCCGACGTCGGCTTGGGGAAGTGCGGTCTTGGGTGAAGAAAGACACTGCCAACCCCGCGCCCACCCTGGGGAGGCAGAGGAGTGGGACCCCGCCCCCTCCCAAGCCCGCCGGTGTCCCTCCTGGGTGGCGTCCGGCCCCAGCTGACCCAGGGCCCCTGCGGGGAATCGCTCCGGGTCCGAGGCGACCAAGGGGGCGACGGTGAGGGATGGGATGGGCAAGTAGGCAGGAGGGAGGGGCCCCTGTCTTGCCCTCCGCCTGGGGGAGGCGAAGGGTGAAAGGAACGAAGCCAGGCCGCGTGTGTATTTACAAAGTATATATTTGAACACATAAAAAGCCGCATTGATACAGACATTCACCACCGAAGACAGGTACCGAAGCTTCCCCCGAGCCGCGGCGGGCGGCGGCTCGAGATTTGCACACATCTTAAGAATTCAAGAAACCCAACGCGCGCACGTCCGCAGACCCCCCAGCCGCTCGGCCCCTGCCCTCCCACCCCCTAGGTCAGCGCCGCGAGAGCGAGCGAAGGATACACACGCACTGGACGCACAGACGGCGGGACGCAGGGCACAGGCCAGGGCCACCGTCGGCCGCGAAGGGCGCGACGTGGAGCGAGGGGAGGGGCGGCCAGGGACGCCGCGGGTCCCCGAGTCCCCGTCCGCTCCCTGCCGTGACGTTACGTCGGAAAACTGCGTCGACAGGGAAAGACACACTCGGTCAAGGGCTCTTTGTACAAACAGAGGCTGACACACCAGGCTTACAAACGTGAGCAGACCCAAGTCCCCACGCGGGGGCTTCTCGGGGCGGGCGCCGCCGAGCTCAACCCAAACCCAAGTACCTTTTTCTCTCTTGAAAACCTGTAGGAGACAGAGGTCGGGCAGCCCGAGGTGGAGGGCGCAGACGACAGAGGCTGGGGTTCCCGCCTGCCCCCCAGCACCGCAAAGCTCCCACCTCCGGGCCACGCCCTCTCGCCGGGGGTGGGGGTGGGGGGTGGGGGTGGGGGTGGGTGGGGGTCTTCGCGTCGTCCGCGCCCCTCCCCCGAGAATCCTTGGGAATGAACCCTGGACCGGCCCCGTAAGGGCGCACGGGCAGCCACTAGACCACTGCTCCGAGGTGCGGGGGGCGGGTGCGGGTGCAATTTGTGCTTTTGAGCCAAAAGAGAGGCGCGCGGCGGGCCGAGGCCGCCGGGGCGGGGGCGGCGCGGGACCCGCCGCCGCCGCCCCCGCCCCCCAGCCCGCGCTCCCCACCCCCCGCCCCGCTTTGGCGGAGTTTGAAAGTCGAGTTCAAATAGAGAACACTCCGCGAATCGAAAAGGCCTATAAATTATAGCTTTTGCTTTTAAGAAGGAGGGCGGGGGTGGGGGGGGAGGGACCAGCCAAAGTTCTGATGCGCGTTCTTGGAAGCAAGGCGCGCCTCGACCTCCTTCCACTCGGCCCGCCGGGGCGCGGGGCGCGAAGCCTGGAGCCCCGGCCCCGCGCGCACCCCTGCCTGGCCGCGCCAGGGCCCCGGAGCGCAGCCCCCGCCTCCAGCCGCGAGCCCCCAGGGTGGGCCGGTGCGTCCTTCCGGAGCGGGCTGCCCGCCCTCCCTGAGGGCGAGGGGGGGTGGGGTGGGGGGAGCGCTCCTCCAACTCTTCCTGCGAGGCGGGGGCCGCCGTCTCCTGGCGAGACTGGAGGACTCGAGAGGGAAGCGTCCACCCGAGCGCTTTTCTTGGAAAACAACTGCGTCGAGGTCTGGGCACCGCCGCGCAATGCTCCCAATTTATCCTGGCATTTCGGGAATGTAAACACATTCGCTGCATTTCGTTTCTTTCTGCGGAGCAAGGAGAGGAACGGAGGGAACGGGCAGAGTTCATCCACCCGACGTCCACCCGGCCTGCGAGCGTCCCGCACACACACGCGCGCCTCCCGTAAAGTGCGTTTCCCGGCGTGGTCCCGGGAGGACACCTCCTGCGCCTTTTTAACTCCAGCGTCACACACGAAGAAGTTATGCTAGGTAATACTCCCCCCCCCCCAACAGATTTCTTAATATTTAAAAAAGAAAAAAGGAAAATCAGACTGATCCCACCCCCCTTTTTTCTGATTGGGGAGCCAACCTTTTGTTGGCCTGGCTGGCCAATGGGAAGAGAGCAAAGACCCGGGGCCCTGCCTCGGTGCCCAGAGCCTGGCAGTGGGCTTGGGGAGGGGGTGGAGGGCAGAGGTGCGCAGGCCGAGACCCCGAGACGCCCTCCGAGGGTGCCCCTAGGGGGGCTGGGGACCCCTCCTGCCCCCAACTCGACTTGCCTACCCCCGCTAAACCACACAGAGTCTCTTTCTCCCTCTCTCCTTGCTTAAATAAAACAACTTCAAGAGTTGAAATATATATATTTAGATATTTTTTCTTAAATAACATATTTACATCTAATAGAAAATATAACTCTAGAGATCACGTTTCCAGCCAAAACTGATGAGGGAGGAAGGGAAGGGGCTACGCTGGGCACAGGACCGGCCAGAGGGACGGGGCCCACCAGAAATCAAAAGCTCTCTGCCAAGGGTGCGCTCGCCCCCGCCTGCTCTCCCGTCCTGGGGTCTCCCACCCAGGTATTCATCTTTTCTCCTTAAAAAAGCCTTGGTCCGTGTTACTTTCCTTGATGGTGACGGTCAGAAAGTTTGAGGTCACGTCGGTGACAACCACCTTCTCCAGATTGGTCAGGGAGGGGCTCCATGACTCCTCCTCTGGGTCCCCCAGGATTCTGGCCACTGGGATCCTGGCGATGAGGGAGGGCCTTCCTCCCTGTGCCCCCACGTCCCGGTACAGGCCCCCTCCTGAGCCAGGGGTGCCAGAGCCGTGCCGCACCTTGGGGCCGCTGGAGTCCAGGGCGCCCTGGCCTTTGGCCTCCAGGAAGGCGGCCCTGTGCTTTATGACCCTGGCCGGGAAGGTGTCCACAGCCAGCTTCCCGGTGGCCTCGGCCGGGCTGGGGCCGGTCACTCCGCACTGCACCAGGTCCGAGTCTTGCCTCCGGGCCAGCTGGATCACGCTGTGGCCGGCGGGGAACTTCCCCGGCCCAGAAGGGGCATCGTCCAGCTTCCTGCCCTTGAGATACTCCGCCAGGCCGTCGCTGGCCTCCCCTAGGGGCCTCTGTGAGGGGTCCAGGAGCTCCTTCCGGGGCTTGGGGCCTCGCTTCTTGGAGCTGTCCCCGGGGGAGCTGGGCTTGTCGTCCACACGGCTGGCGCCCCGCTCTCGCTCTCGCTCTCGCTCTCGCTCCCGCTCTCGCTCCCGCTCCCGAGGGGGCTCCGCTCGGCAGGTGCTGCTGCTGCTCCCTGGTGGACACAGACCCATGTTCCGAAGTCCCTCGCGAGCCCGGGAGGTGGAGGCCAGGTCCTGGGGCGAGCGGCCGGGGTAGGGGATCCGGATGCCCCTGGCGGAGTCGCTTCGGAACTCATAGGTCTTGGCCTTGGCCTTGGCCTGGGCCTGCGGAGGAGAGAGTGGTGTCAGGAGCAGGGCTGGGTGCCTCCTTCAGGGCCCCTCCTCCACCCCCGATCTCCCCTGAGGATCTGTCCACAGCTGGGCAGGTGGTGGGGCTTCTGTGTGGCATCTGGGGAGAGGGGAAGCAGCCGCCTGCAGCCCAGGCCTCCCTCCTGGACGCTGGGGCTGTTCTGTCCAAAGGGATTCCAGCATGGCTGAGCTGCACCCCGGCCACCCCTTGCTGCCCCCACAGACAGGACGGCACCTCCTCGGGGACTTCCTCTCTGCCCAGTCACAGAGAGGCCCCGTCCAGGAGCTCCGGAGGCCCCAGACACCACCACACCGCTGCGCCCTACCTTGAGAAGGAAGGTTTTGGGTTTGGGTCCTCGCTTTTTGGGGCCGTAGAGCTCCATCTCTCGTTCCCTGGAGAAAGGAGGTGGGGAGAAGGGGAGCGCGAGTCAGGAGCAGGTGGGGCGCCAGTCCGGGCTGGACAGAGGCCCCGAGTGGGGGGGGGGCTTCCAAGGGGCTGTACCTCTCCTCGAAGGCTGCCAGCAGGCGGGCATCCAGGATGTTCTCTTCGGGTTCCCACGTGCTGTACCTACAGGGGGGCAGGAAGGCGCGGAGGGCGTGAGTCCTGGGAGCAAAGGGCGCGCGCGTAACTTTTCTCGTGGCATTGCATCGCATTTCCACGGCAAGGGGGGAACGAGGCAGAGAGACACCTCCCGGGGCCCCCCGTGCGCGGCCCAGGACCGCACGCCGCCTACTCACTTCTGCGACCAGCCCTTCCATTTCACGAGGTACTCCATGCGCCCCTGCAGGAGCAAAGGGGGGCGTTGTGGGCGGGTGTGTGTGTGCGTGTGTGTGTGTGCGCGCACACAAGAGACCCTTGCGCAAATGCATGCACCCGATGCATGCTCCCGCCGCACCGCCGCTGCACAAAGTGCACGCCCCGGCCACCCTCCCCGCCCCGCCCCCCACCCACGCAATCTGCGCATCGCTGCAAGTCCAGGGCGAGCGCCCGGGCTCCGAGCCGCCGCCGCCGCCGCCGCGGCCGGGGCCGGGGGGAAGGGAGGCTGGGCTGCAGCCCGGGCCCGGAGGGAGGCCCGGCCGGCCGGGGCCCGGGGCCCGGGGCACCTACTTTGCGGATGCGCCGCTTCAGGAGGGCCTCGGCCGCGAACACCCGCTCCCCCACCGCCGAGAGCTCCATGTTGACTCGCCGCTTCCCCCCTCGGCCGCTTCCAGGAGCAGAAAAGCAGCAGCCAGCGCACGACAGACCATAATACTCTCCCGCTGACGTCAGCTCTCCTCCCCCTCCCGCCGCGCTCGCTCCCCCCGCCCGCGCCCCCGCGCTCGGCTCCCTCCGCCCAGCGGCCCGGCGCTTCCTCCCGCCCCACGTGTTGCTAACGACGTTGCTAAAGCCGAGCGGCCGAGGCCTGCTCCCCCGCGCGCTGATTGGCCGCGCGCCGGGCCACGCCCCTCTCCCTGTCGCCCCCGCGTTGCTACGTGACCCGCGTTCCAATCGCCAAGGGGCGGAGTCCGAGGCCACTCCGGAGACCCGGCGCGCGGAGGGGGGGGCCGCCGCCGGAAGTGACGCCGCGGGGAGGCCGGGCCTGGCCGCTGTCAGTCTGCCGGGCTGGCAGGGGGGGCCGCTTGGCCTCTGTCCTCACCCCAGCCCCCTCCCCCGCCACCGAATCGTCCCTCGGGTGCTCGGGGTCCCCCTTACAGCTCTCGCTGGGACCCCCCGCGGCGGTGTCAGCCAGGCCCCGCCCCCTCGGCAGACCCTGGCCCGCCCCGCCCCCACCGCCCGGGACTCGCTCCCTCCCCTCCCCCGCCCCCGCCGCCGCCGCCGCCGCCGCCGCCCTCGCCGCACAATGCACAATGCACAGGTGCGGGGAGCCGCGGCCGCGCGGAACCCCGACGCCCCGCGACGCGCGCCCCCGGCCCCCTCCCCTCGGAGCCGCAAGCCGACCCTCGGTCTCCATGGCAACGGCCGCCCCCGCGCTGTCGCCCGCCCGGTCCCGCTAACAAATCAATGTGCCTGTGTCTCGGTCCCTGAGCGCGGCCCTGCCCTCGGCCGCCCTCCGTGTCCTGTGCGCCGGGCCGGCTGCAGCGCTCTGCCCCGGCTCCCGAGGGTGCCAGGCCGTCCCCGCCCGCGGGCTCTGTCGCGCGCCCTCCGACTGCTCCCCCGACGCCCGCACCTGCCCCCTGCCCTCGCTAGGCGCCCCCGCCTGGGCGTGTGACGGGCGTGGAAGACCACAGGGTCGGGGTGAGCACCTTGGGGCGCGTCCGGTCTGCTCCGGACCCCGCGCCCGGCCCGCGCACTTCCTGTCCACGGCTTTCCCAGACGCGCCCGCTGGACACCCGGCGAGCACGGGCAGCGCAGGAAGCTCAGGGGGCGGGGGCGCCGCGGGGTCCTGTTGCGGGCTTGGCCGGAGGGTCCCGAGCACGGAGATGGCGGGCTTAGGGAAGAGGGGGCGAGGGCCGGGCCGCGGACCCCGCGCGGCGCGCACGCCCGCGCCCTCCGCGCCCTGGGCTCTGCTGGCCCGCGGTGCTCACGGAGGCCCGGCCGCCCCCCGCCCTTCGCGCTAACCGTCCAGGCTCCCAGTCCCCGGGCCCGCTCCTGGGGAGACCAGGATTTGGTTACAGCCCCGAAGAGCCACTCCAGTTTACCTTGGCCAGGGACGGGGTGGGCGAAGGGGAGGGGACGAGAGAGGGAGAGAGAAGCCGCGCGCCAAGGAGTCTGACTCGAAGGGGCAGGAAGCCCAGAGCGGAAAACCGGCCTCCTGTCCAAAGCGAGGGGCACCGCGGGCGGCGGGCGCGGCGCGGGGCCCGCCTGCGCCCCGGGAAGCGCGGGGCCCCCTCTCCCGAGGGCCGTCCGGTCCTGGCGCACCGCGCGCCGACGACGCCCGCGTCGCCCCAGACCCGACGGCCGCGTCTTTCACGTTACAAGGTCCCTCCCGGTAACAAATCGTTGCGTCGACCGGTGCCAGCGGCACAGCTGTTTCTGTTTAAGCTTAAATACTTTCCAACAGTTTGGGCAGTAAAAATAAAGCCGGCCTCAGCCGCCTATCCGTGTCTGGTTTCCCCGGCCGAAGCGCAGCCCACCCTCCGCCCCGGGCCCGGGTCGCTCTGCACGCCCCGCCTGCCCCCTCCCGGATCCGCCTGCCCGCCGCGGGGCGTTCTTCGCGCGGGCTCCGGGGTGGCCGCCTGGGAGGCGGGAGCCAGGGAGTCCGCCGGGAGTGGTCAGGGTCCCAGCTGCCTCGCCCCCCTCCCCACCCCATTCCAGCTCTCCTGCGCCTGCGGAGAACGCTGGCTCCCTTCGGAAGGGGGTCCTGGAGCCGGGGCCCCTGTCTGCGGCGGTACCTTGACCCACCCAGAGCTTTGGTGGCCGCCTGCAGTGTCCCCAGCTTCCTCCCCAGAGAGCCTTCTCCCGCGGTTTTCTCGCTTCTCTCTCCCTTCCTTCCTCTTCCTCCCTCCCCTCCCTTCCTCTCTCATTTTTCCTTCTTTGCCGAAACACCTCGGAAGCGCCGAGGGAGCAAAGGACACCCTTGCCTGCGCCAGGCGCGCCCCCTCCGCTAAGCAGGGCTAGTGAGCCTCGTTTCCACTTCCTGCGCCCTCTCCCCGCGGGTCTCCAAGCTGACCGACCCTTGCTCCGTACAGACCGCTGTGTTGGCCTCTGTCTGCGGACGTCGAGGGTTTTGCTGGCGGCCACAGCGAAGGTGGAACTCCACGCATAGGAGGATCGGGAAAGAAACCCGATACCCCGAGGCCAGCTGGAGTCCGGGCAGCGGAGGAGCTCCGTGCCGTCGAGGAAGACCGCCCCTCCCCGCGCCCTGGGGGTCTCCTCCGCACCTCCAGAGTGCGGGGACCCAGCAGAGGTGCCGGTTTGGAAACTGGGCTCGTAGTCAGTCCGCCGGGAGCGGAGGCCGGGGTCTCCCCGGGTGTGCGAGGGGAGGGAGAGCCGGCACGTGGGGAGGCTGTGGTCTCCCAGTCAGGGGTGGCACTGGCCTTGGGAATGAACAGAACCAGGGGCCCGCCTGCGCCTGCCTTTGTGAACCTCTCCTTCCCCGACGGCTCGGTCCGCTGCCCCCTTCTCCACAACGCCGCTTTCCTCCTGAAAAGTTGGGGAACCGCCGGTCGCCCCAGAGTCCACGCGACAAAGTGTCCGAAGCCGATTGCCCGCGGCGCCGCCTCCCTCCGCGTGTTGCGGGGGCCCGCGGCAGCGACCGCCAGGTTGGCGTGCGCCGCCTCTGCAGTGAATAAGGTAACGGCTTCCCGGGACTTCAGCCCCATATGGCTGCAATTTGAGTGCTTTCGAGACGGTGCGTGTGTCGGGGCGGGGGAGTGAAAGTGGAAATCAAATACTCTCAGATCGCATTTTTATGAAGGAAATTGTGGGCGATTCTCTTACCGCTCCCCCAGCCGCCCCCATAAGCTGCCCCCGTTTGTTTACGGAAATGCGGGCGCCCGCCCTCCCCGGGACACCTGCTTTCCGAACTCGGGTCTTCTGCCGCGTCCCGCGCTGTCCGAGGGCCCGGGCGCCCGGCCGCGCCTGCCCTTCCCCACAAAGGGTCTGGAGCCCGCCCCCGGGGGGCTGCGGGAGCCTTCGCCCTTGTCCACTAGGAGGTACCGGCCTGGATTCGGAGCCTGGCTTTGTGCCCCTTGCCCTCGCCTCCTGGAGTCCCAAGGCCGCCGGGAGTCTACGACCCCTCTGACGCCTCCCCGAGTCTGCTGCCCACGAGTTCGGAGCGTAGAGGCCCGAGGGGCGGGGCTGCCGGGGTGCGTGGCTCGGCCCCCGGGTCGCGGGAGCCGGCCAGGCCGGCACAAGCCCCGGCGCGTCCTCCCAGCCCGAGGCAGAGGCCGGCCTCGGCTCGTTCTCTGGGATCGGTTCAACTCCGCGGCTTGGCGGGCGTCGGACCTGCCCGGTCTTGGCCGCGGACGCGGGCGGATTTGGAGCCCAACCACTTGCCTCGGGCGGGCGGCTCCGAGGCGTGGCCGTGTGCGGCCGCCGGGTCTGCGAGGCTCCTGCCCGGGGCGCGAGTGACCGCCTACTGCCGCAGCGCCCTCCGCCACCCGCCGCCCGGCGAAATGTCGCAAGGCCCGGTCAGGGCGCGCCTGTCCCCCGCCCGCGTCTCTGGCCGGGGCTCCAGCTCTGTCCCCTGAGCTCCCTCTGCGTCCTGCAAAGAGGCTCAGGTCCTCGTGGTAGAGAAGGGTTAAGAGGGCGCAGCGCCGCACCCCTGCCTTCTGCGGTTACCTTCTCCGCGGGAGGAAGACATCGCTGCAGCCTAGGGAAAGTGTCTCCTCAACTCGCATTTTCCCACTTAAAAGTTTTCACAGCGACCCTGCGAGATAAGTTCTGCTGCCCCCATTTCGTAGACCCCGACCGCGCGAGGCCCAGCGACTTGGCTGGGGACCGCCCTGCAGGGCCGCCGGCCCTGTCTCCAGGTCAGGTCTCTGACTCGGCGGCGGCCAGGGCTCTGCAGCTCGGGACACTTCGGTTCCCCCAGCCCTTGAGGGAGTTCAAGGTCAGACAGGGCTCGCGGACTCTGCTGGAAACGGCCAGTCTGCGAGCCCTGCAGCGACTTCTCAAAGCTCTGAGTAGAGGGGGGAAAACATAAGAAGACGGACAGAGGCGGGCGCCCAGTGAGCGGGACTGGTGGTTCGAGCACAGTGGCTAAAATTCGAAGGCTCAGGGCAGCCTGCCTGGGTTCAAGTGCACTTGCCGGCTGTGTGCCTGCGTGCAGGTCGCTTAGCCCCTCTGTGCTTCGGCTTCGGCGACCGTAACAGGGCGATCAGTGTGCCTGCCCAGCAGGGTTCGTGGGGATCACACGGTCGGGCACGGGAAAAGGCGCGCTGAACAGTCATTGCTGAGACGTGGGGTGGTGGTGGTGGGGGTCGCCGGTGTCCTGGGACCTGGCCTGGGACCAGGACGCCCTGGTAAGAGCTGGGCGGCTTTCCCCAATGAATCCCGGGTCAGCCCAGGCTCTACCTGCTTCCCAATGAGGGGCTCCCACCGCGAGAGCTGAGCGCGCATGGGCGCCCTCCGGGAGCGGGAGCGTGCTGCTCCGCGCAGTGGGCTCGTTCCCGTCGGGCATCGGCCCGGAGACGGGCTGGCCGGGAGAGCTCACCGGCGGCCGCTGGGAGCGCGGAGGCCGGACGCGCTGCAGCAGCGGGGCGACAGGAGCACGCGCACAGCGCCCGACCCGGCACGCATGCGCGTCGCGGGGTGGACCCCTCCTCACCCCTTCCCGGGAAGGCCGCCTAGCGTTGCTTGCGAAATCCGGCCCGGGGAACCCGGAGGCGCCCTAGGGGCGCAGGGCGAGGTAGCCGGGAGAGCCGGGCGACTGCGTCCCCGTCCTGGCGGGGCAGGGTGCTCGGTGCCCGCCGCCACCGGGAAGACGAGGCTCCGACCGGACGGGCGGGACTGCTGGGAGGGCAGGGCGGCGGGACGTGGCGGCCCGGTGGCCTGGGACAAGGGGGTGACCGCAGGCTGCGCGCGGCCCGGGCCCCGACGGCTCCATCCGCCGGCGGCAGGCTGTGGCTCTCTGTGCCCCTGGCCGAGCGCTTGACCTCCCGTTCTGCCCGCCCTTGGCCTAGCGAGTGTGCCGCAGGGCCCGCGCCCGCCCCTTCTGTCCCGTGACCCTGCTCGTGGGGAAGGCGGGGAGCGCACACCCTCCCGCGAAACAACGGGACGACTGCGGGCGAGGCGAGGGACGCCGCAGGAGGACCAGCGCGCCGCGAGCTCGCCCAGAGCCAGAGCCGGGGCCCTGCCAGGGTGGGCGCGGCGGCCCCCCGCTGTGTCGTCGCCCCGCCCCGCCTCCCGCCAGACCGCACACAGGCGCTCCCCAGGCCCCTCGGACTCCGTCTGGCGCTTCCCGTTCGTTCTCGCTTCCTACCCTGCCCCCAAGCGGAAGGAATTGAAGTGACTATGTGGGCACACCGGGGGCTGTGCGGTCCCTCGCGCGGTTGTCCACGCTTAGAGCCAAAGTTCAGCCTCGCCGGGTGGCGCTCGGGAGCGCCTAGGTGCGGGAGCCCGCCGGCCCAGGCCAGGAGGCGCAGGCTGGCGGGGGCGAGGCGGGGAGCAGACGTGCGGGAGGCAAGCCTGGGGCAGATGTGCGGGAGCCGACGGAGGAGACGCGACGGTGCCCGAGAGGGTCCTGGCGTCCTGCCTCGGCTGGGCCTTGGAGAAACCTCAGCGGCCTCCCAGGCGCCCCGCGCCCTTCCTCGCGGCCCTGAGGCCGGGTTTCCGCCGTGCGCCCCCAGCCGCGGCCCCGGGAGGCGGCGCTGCCGGTGCGGGGTTGGGGCCGGGGGCGCGCTGGGCCCGGCTGGCGTCGAGGCTGCGCGGCCGAAGCGCCGCAGCTCCGCGCACGCCCAGAAGCCGTGGAGCCGGTTCCGGGGCTGCCGGAAGGCGCGGGGCCGGAGGCGGCTCAGTGCCCGCGCAAGCGCCTCACTGCTCGGGCGAGACCCGGGTCTCCGCGGCTGCCCTCGGCCGCCGGACCGCTCGGCGACCCCCGGGGAGGGCGCAGACGGCCGGCCCAAGCCGGGAGCCGCTGGCCAGGGCGCTGGGACGCCTCTACCCAGTGCGGATGAAGCCTCGGGTAGACTTCCCCGCCCTTCTCCAGAAAATCGAATTCTGGGGCCGTGGTACCGTATTTACCCGCACGGCTCCCTCCCCGGGCACCCGGCGCTCCCGAAGTTGGGGCAGAAGTCATTATGCAAACATCTGGGGCTGTCCTGCGCCGCCACCGCCAGGGCCGCCAGCATCCTGAGCGCCGAGCCGCGCGCCCTCATTTGCATAATAATGGCTTATCTAGAATAACACAGCAATCAGAGGCGAAATTAATTTTCTTTTCTCCGGCTAGTCCTTGAGATCCTGGAAGCAGAGGCTGGCGGCGAGGAAAGCTGATTTTGCGCGCGTGGGGCGGGGAGGGGGGAGGGGCAGGTCTTGACCAGGACCAGGGAGAGAAAGTTGAGAGCAGAGAAGATGCGACATTCTCCCCGGGCGTGTGTGATTTTCCACTTTCAGACTTAAAACTTAGCTGGTTTTTTTGGGGGGGCAAACGGGTGAAGGACTGAGCCTCGGTGAGAGTCCTACAGGACACCCGGTCCATCACCCCTTCCCCGGCGACCGTTCGGGGACCACAGACGGGCAGCGGCGGCTGTGGCTGCGGCCGGCTGTCCTGGAGGTAGATGTGGAATATGGCGGGGGCGGGGGGGGGGGGGCTGCCATGAGGATTGAGGGAATGTCCCTCCGACCCCAGCCCTAAGCCTGTGTGTGGACCTTCCGGGGCTCCTCTGGACAAGCAGGGTCAGAGCACTTCCTTGCTCTGAGGTGGTCGGGTCCTCTTGGGCAGCAGGTGTCCGGAGGTTTAAAGCAGAGTAGGAGGATGTGTGGGCAGGGGGGTGGACCTCTTATGTGGGGGACACCTCTCTTCTATATTATAGAAAAGAAAACACCTTGATCTTTCTCTCCTATGAAGAGTAATAAATATGGTAAATGAGTTCGGATCAGAACCATTGTAACCACGGGGCCACTTTTGGGTGGTCTGGCCTCCGGAGGATTTCGGCAACAGAGTGTGTCCACTCCGAGGTTTGCCATCTGCCCCCCGACGGTGCACAGGGCAGGGCAAGACGCTGGAGATCCCCTGTAAGAACTCCCGGTCTCCGGAAAGTCACACGCCCTACGCTGAATGAAGGAGGCGCCCAGAGCTCTGGCTGGCTGCAAGAAACCTCGTGTAAAAGTCAAGTCCTTCAAAGTCGGGCTGCGGATGGAGCCGCCCGCAGTGCGAGAGGGGCAGGGGGGCGGGGGAACGGCAGAGGGTCTCAGCCCATCAAGGAAGGACTGGGGATGGGAGAGGGTGGGGCGGGGGTCTCTGCATAGCCCAGGCTCCTTCCCCTTGCTGTTCATGCTTGCTGTCTTTGGAGGCTGTCTACCCTGACGTCTTACTTTTACTTCCCCCTGCCCTGGACGGCACAGCCCGACCCCAGAGGTAGGGTCCGCTTTCCGGTGTGCATGCAAGGGAGAGACACAAAGAGAGCTGCCACAACTTCGCTGGGGGACAGGCACCCTGGAACACCCAAGCAAAGCTTCCAGCCGCACCCTCCCAGGTCTTCTCCTAGCCAGAAAACTCCGGGGAAATTGGGACTCCAGGCCTCCCACTCGCCATCCCAAGTTGCAGCCTCTATTTCTCCATTTTGGAGAGGAGGAAGGACCTGGGATAAAGAGAAGAGAAAGTGGCCAGCAGGGTGGCATGGAGCCTTGCTGATCCCCTGTGCCCTAAACCTCCCCTTTGGTGGGCATGAAAAGGGCTCCAAAGGATCTCATTCTCCCATCCAGTGCCCAGAGCCTTGCCTGGAACCATCCTCCCCACCACCGCCCCAGGCTGACCGCAGGGGTCAGACCTCTCCTCCCGAGGGGGAGGCCGTCCTACCTGGAGGGGCCAGAAAGACGGCTTCATTTGCCCCAAGGTCAGAGCCAGCTGGGACCAGCCAGAGCGGAGTCCTGGGGAGCTCAGTCACGGCCGCAATGTCCCGGCCCAGGGTGTCGGGCAGTAGGGTGAGAGGGTGGGAGGGCGGGTCCCTCCCAGGATGGGTCTCTCCCTGACTCTCAAGAACAGATGTCCAGTTGCATCAGGGGGAGAGTGCGTGCCCACCTGGCTCCAGATCCGGTCCGCAGCTGAGTTGGTAGCTTGGTAGGAACAGAGATGGGCACTGGGGAGGCAGGTGGCTGTGCTGTAAAGGTGCCCACAGAGGAGGGGCGGCGGCTGACACAGCTGAGGGGTGCCCCAGGGCAAGGGGATGGGAGGGGAAGGACTGGGAGTCACGAGACAGAGACAGAGACAGAGTCACGAGACAGAGACAGAGACAGAGCCACTGAGGTCTCCCACCGCTCCCAGTCTGGTCTCTGGGAGCCTGCAGGCTAACCCGAGTGTCCCCACCAGCTGTCACTGGCCACCAGCCCCTCCCAACCCCACTATTCAGGGGATTAGGATCTCAGCAGACTCAGGGAAGTGTGTTAGGTGCCTGCATCGTCCCTCTGTGGACTCTACGAAGCTACTGCTCCCACTTGCCACACTGGGCAGTCTTTCCATTCTGTTGCTGTCCGGGCATCTGTCATGGATCTAAGGAATTCAGGATTCCGTACCACACACACACACACACACACACACCTGTTTTTTCTACGATAGGAAAGGGAGACCCTATCTTTCCCAGCCTCTGAACACGCACACATAATCTGCCCTAGAGGAAAAAGCTCCCGGGACCGTCCACACTGCAGTTCCGAGGACACGCTAGGAATCGGGTGTGTGCAGGACTGTCACGGGGGCAGGCAGGGGGTGGAGCCAGGCTGGACCGAGGACAGGAGCAGGAATAGGAAGGGAGCTAAAACCCACACCGCCCCCGACATCACCTCGGGGGAGCTGGCTGGGAAGAGCCCGCACTTTGTTTCACAGCTGTTCATATCCGCAGTACCGGGCACCCGGCCTGGCACAGGGTGGCAGCGTGTGGGTGTGGCCACCCTGCGCCCGGGGAGGGTGGCTCCAGCTCTGTGTGGGACCTGGGATGTTTCCCGGGCTCTCTTTTCACTGCTCATCAATGAAGCTTCCAGACGGGCTCCTGGCCACTCTGAAAGATGGAGAAACGGGCTCGGGGAGGGAAGCCACCCCCTGGCGACTAAGTTAAGCCTCAGAACAGAGTGGACCCAGATCTGCCGTCCAGGGGTCTGAGGAGAGCAGGGGGTAGTTGCTGCAAGTGTGCCAGAGCGGGGCTAGCTGATCTGAGCCACCAGAAGGCAAAGCCGGGAGGGAGAGCTGCTGGCTCTTGTGTTCCTGGCCTCCGACCGGACGGGAAGCTCAACCATCGCCCATGGCCAGAGCCCACCAGGGTTTGCCTGTCTCTGGGCCCTCCCCAGCTGCCAGAGAGAGCGACTGGCTGGCATTCGTGATGTGACGGTCACTCTGGCAGCTGTCTTAGCTCCCTACGCTCAGGCTCCAGGGTCCTTGGACCAACACGCAGCAGGGCAGAGAAGCCAGTGCCTGGGTCTTTGCATAATGTGGAGTGGTGGGTCCCGGACCCGGGCTTGCTGTGTCCCAGGCTAGCCCGTTACCCTGCACACTTTCTGCCTGGACTTCAGCCTCTCCCTACAGAATGAGCGTTTGGACCGGGCAGCCTGCCTGGGCTCCACACCGGAGCTTCGGGGGGCACAGTCGGCCAGGTTTATTGGCATTTGGGAGCCTCTAGAAACTCTCATTGACGGCTAACCACTGATGCACACGCCTTGGGCGGCATGCAGAAGCCAGGACTCTGTGCCTGCCTGGGAAGCACGGGGGCTCCGAAGAGGGGGAGGTGGGTTCCAGTCCCGGCTGCAGGAGATGCCGGCTCAGTCTCCCCAGTGATGCCGGGCCCCCTCGCTGGGGGGGCCTCGTGGCAAGAGGCAGAGGCTGGCAGGAAGCCCCTGGCGACCGGTTCCTCCCTGGGCCTGTGAGGATCCCCAGCTGCAAGCTGCTGGCAGCGCAGCTGCCCGGATTAATTCCAGGTACATTCTATAGGTGGCATCATGCTACTGGAAATGGCCTCCTCGAAGGGAGCCGCTCTCTCCTCCGCGTCTCCAGGCACCGAGAGCTGAGGCGAGGCCGGCACAGCCGCACCCCACCTGAGGGACTGGTGGGGGTGTGGCCGGGGGTGAGGTCTCTGCCTTGCTGGGGCTACCGGTCCAGGGGCAGAGGCTTCTCCGTGCCGTCCAGCAGCTCAGCCTGGAGAGCTGGGGAGGGGTCTCGGGGCGTCTCCCCTGCCTGCTGTCGGCAGTGGAAGGGAAGGGCCCTGGGCCAGGGCAGTGGGTGGGCTGCCTCGGTCTCCACCGGCACACATCTGCTTCGAAGCACTGTGCCACTGGCAGGCTGGGGAACTGGATCAGCACGACACCAGCCCTCTGCACCCTCACACAGAGCGCAGACAGCCCAGACCCCTGCTCCAGCCTCCCCTGGAGGGCAGTGAGGGGAGACACAGTGGGGAGGGAGCCCCTTACCCGGGACAGGACGCCGGGTCACCAAGGCTGACCGCACTTCTCCAAGCCACCCCCTCTCCCTCCCCTCAAGGCAGTTCCATTTGCGCCCAGGTGAGTCTGACCCCGGAGCTGGGCACAGCACGGCCAGGCTAGCCACGGCCAGCAGGACCCGCGCGGGGACGGAAGAAGAGCCGTGTGACAGCGACACCTCTGCCTTCGTAGCTGGCTGCCTCCAGGCTGTCCTGGCGGGTGGTCGGCCGAGCCCCGAGGGTCCCGGTGGCCACTGCCCCTGGCCTCCTGGCCGGCATGAGCACACGCGGCGTCCGCCCGCGCGCAGGGGCCTGGGACCTCGGCCAGGCCTGGCGCCACGGGGTTGCAGAAATGGGGTGCCGGGCTTCGGGAGGCGAACTCCTCCATTAGGGTCTAGCCACCCCCACCTAGAACCCCCGGCGTTCGGTTCGCTTTCCCAGGATCCCGGGGCCTTTGCTGCAATCCAACAGACTTACATTCATTATTATTATTATTTTTTAAACAAAAGCAATTAGATTTCAATCCTGGTTCATTTGCATTCGCACCTCGGAAACGGATTGGGGGTGGGAGAAGGAGGAGAGAAAGCGGGGGGGGAGGGGCCTCGGCGGCGGCGGGCGGCACCTCCCGCGCGCCACAGCTGGCCCGGCTGCCATCGCGCCGGCCGCATCTGGCCCGGCGGAGTGGCCTAGGGACCCCTCCCCGCAGGCTCTCGGGGCCCGCGCGCCGCGGCCGGTCGGCGGCGCGCTCGAGGATGGCCGGGGCCGCGGCCGGGCGAGCCGAGAACAAGGTATAGCCTGTATTTAGGTTCCTGCCCTTATATGGTGATGAGCGCGAGCGCCCGCCGAGCGGCCGCACCATATAAGGGCAGGCGGCGGGCGCCGGGCTGAGCTGGTGCGCCCTCATTGGCCCGCGCGTCTCTCGGCAACCGGCTCTCACGAGTGGAACCGAGCCAGCCGCCCCCGCCCCCTCCCTTTCTTTCTCCCGCGGCGTCCCCGCCTCTCGCCTCGACACCCCCTTCCTGCCGGCCCCCAGCTTTCGGCGGCACCCTTTCCCCAATTTCCCTCGCCGTGGCCGACCCCTTCCCCCTCCGCCCGGCTGCCATTCTTCTCCCGCGGCCGCTCGGCCCGTCCGGGCCGGCTTCCACTCCCACCCCACGCACCCCCTCCCCTAGCCCAGCAAGCATCGGCGGAGAGCAGGAAGGCCCGGATGCGGGAGGGCGCTGGCGTGTGTGTGTGTGCGCGCGTGTGCGCGCGTGTCGCTGCGGCAGTGGCCGCCGCAGCATCAGGTCCACTGCGTGCACGCACGGGGCTCTGGGAGCAGTCCAGCCTCCCCCGCCCCCTGACCAGATAATCAGCAATTAGCTGCGGAAGAAACGCACTGGCCGGGCCGGGGGTGTGCGAAACCACGGCCGCCCTAGGTACGACCGCATTAGCATCTCCCAGGGTGCCCCTTCGGGCTGGATTTCTGAATGCAATCATGATAATGATAAATCGATGTCTCATTTAAAGGCTACTTTAAAAACCTGCCAGTGGTCGGGGGAAAAAAAAGAACAGAACGCCCGTGTGCGGGGAGAGAGCGCTGCAGCCGCCTCTCTCCGGTTTCCAGGCAGAAATGCTGTGGCGCAGAGGCTGCGGGATAGCGGTCAGGTGCCCAGCGCCGGGCACACCCGCGCGCTGGCAGCCAGCGGGGAGAGAAGCGAGGCTGTTCCTCTGGGAATGAGGCTACCGAGCGCCTCAAATCCCCGCAGAAAATGCCGCGCGGACCTGGGGGCGCCCCGGCCCCCTCCCCCTCGCACAGAGGTGCGCGCACGCGCACGCACGCACAGGTGTCCGGTCGGCCCCTCCCCGGGCACTAGCCGGTTCCGACGACGCGCGCGTTCTCCCAGCGACGCCCTCAGGGACCCTGTCCTTAGACAATGGGCGCCTCAGCGCCCTGGGGACTTTGCCTGTGACCAAGCACGCCTCTGGGTTGCGGCCTCCCGCAGGCGCCCAGCGATGCCCCCTGCCGGGCAGCCGGTGCCCAAAACAGGGCGCAGGTGGGGGTCGCTCGCGGAGGGCGGGCCTGGGTGGGGGATGGGCACGGGGCGCGCTGACCCGCGGGACCTCTGCTGGGTCTCGGGCGTCCTCCCCATCCCGGGCTCCCTCCTCTCAAAAATCTCAAATTCCCCCACCCGCCCCCTCATGGGGGAAGATGGCAGGTGGGCATTGCCAGGGAGCGCGGGTGCGAGCTTGGGGTAGGCGCTGCCCGCTGGATCGAGTCGGCCTTGGCCGCCACTGCCCCGCCGCTCCTGCGGAAGGAAGCCCCGCGGCCTCTGATGCCAGCGCCGGTGCCTCCCTGACCTTGGCCGAGACGTGCTTCAGGGGCTCTGGCTCGCAGGAAGCGGTTTGCCCCCTGAGTAGGGACTGGGGCCACCCTTGGGCAGAGGGTCCGCCCAGCACCAGACCTCCACGGCGGAGCCCTCCCCAGCACGGGAAACCCCGCGGGTGCCCGGGCGCAGCTTCCCGATGGCCTGCTAGCCGGCCCTTCCCTGCCGGCGCCGGCCCACGCCCAGAACGCAAGGGCTTTTCCATTCGTCCCATCCCCAAGTTTCTGTGCGCCCAGTCGCGTGGCTGCCTTCACCCAGGTGTGTGTTGGGGGTGGGGGACTGGGGACCGGGCGGACCCTCCGGGTGTCCTCCGACTTCTCCCCGAACGGGGAAATGATTCCTAAACGCGCCTCTTCGCGACTCCCCATCACCCCGGAGCAGAAGCCGGGACCGAATCTGGGCACCCCATCCCCGACCTGTTGGCTCCCGGTGCCCGGCCCCTGGCCTCTTAAACCGGATCTGAATCTCCCGGACGGCGGTGGCGAAGTTGCCACGCGATCCACAGCGCGGCTGGCGGGAGGGGTGAGGCAGAAACTTGCAGACCTGAACCATTAAAGCCCCCAGTGCGCACACACCCCTCTCTCTGGCCCGCCGGAGGCTCTCGGAGCGCGGGTTCCTTCCGGTGGGGACAAGAGGGGATGCGGACCCGCACGAATCCGCCACGTGGTCCGGACTCTGGGGCCCACCCCCATCCACGGCTCCTCGGTCCACACTTTTCGTTTTTGTTTTTTGGGTGTGTGTGTGTGCGCGCGTGTGTGTTCTCAGCAACCTCGGTCCTGGAGCTGCTGGGCCGAATTCCTCCCGGGCCCCGGTGGCCCCCCCTCCAGCTTTGCCCTGAGCCCGCCCCCCCTGGCCAGGTCTCCAGCTCGCCCTAGGCGCCTGGCTCCCGAGCCTGGACTCCCCTTGGTGCCTGGAGGAGGGGGTCCTCGGGCCTGAGTGCCGGGCTGGCCGGGGCCCCTCCGCGGAGCGAGCGGCCCTCGGCGAGCCCCAATGGGGGGGGGGGCTGGGGAGCGGCTCCCTTGGGAGAGGAGGGTGGGCGCGCGGCACCTGCTGCGCTCCGCCGTGGCTACGGTTCATGGCGCCCGAGGATCCACCCGGATCTTCTTGGCGGAGTTCCGGGCTTGGGTCATTATGTAGTCGGCACGCACACAGCTTTTCTATTTGCTATTTTTTATTTTTCTGCGGGGAGCATCGGGGTGGGCCAGCCCAGTCCAGGTCCACGGCGGGGCGCCGCGCGCGGGGTGGGGGTGGGGGTGAGGGTGGGGTGCAGAGAGATCCGGATGGGTGGGCCTGCCCGCGGTCGCCGAGGTCAACCCCCATGAGCGCGTCCCTACCCGGGCGCGCGACCTCTCCGGGACTCCGGGCTTGTGCGTGGGGGTGGGGGCCGACCGGGGGGGGGGTGTCTTTCCTGCGCCGTCGCCGCCCCCCGCAGGCAGGTAACTGCCCCTCCCCCTCTCGCTCGCCCCCCGCCGCAGTCGCCCGGTCCTCCCGCGCCAGCGAGGGCCGGGGCGCCCGGGCGGGGGCCAGCAGCGGGACGGCTGGCGCCGCGTTGGCAGCCATTTTCTGCAGCTGCCGCGGCCCCGGCTCTGCGGAGCGAGGAGCCGGCCGCGGCCGCCAGACAGGGGCTGTGGGGGCGACGGGCGCGTGGTCGCCGGCAGGGGCGGCCGGCGAGCGAGGGCGCGGGGGCGCGGGGGCGCGCGGGCGGCTGGAGCCCGCGCCCTCCCCGGCTGCGGCGCGGGCAGAGCGGGGCCGCTCCGCGTGGCGAGCGCCCGCGATCCCACCCTTCCCCCGCCATCTTGTACCCCGCCTGGCGCCTTCCCAAAGCCGAGCTGCGGCAGACAAAGCGCGCCCGGGGCCGGCTGGGGCCCCTGCAGCCCACCCGGGGGCCCCGCGGCCCGCGGCCCCGGCCCGCCCCTCCCAGGGGGCCTGCACGGCCCGGCCTCTGGGGGGCTCGGTGTGCTCAGGCCACTGTCCAGCCCCGGAGAGCCGCTCGGGAGCCCCTTCCACAGCGGCTCGTCCGGCGGGGTCCGCGCCCCAGCCCACCCTGGCTGCGGGAAGGGGGTGAGGGGGTTCCCGCCGAGCGCACAGACGCGGCTGGGCACTTCTCCAGAGAGGGGGCGGGAGGGGTCAGCGGCTCCGGAGCCCCCGGCGCCCCTGCGCTGTGCCAACCTCATGCCAGTCCCCGTTTCGCCACCGCGGAGGCGCGGAGGCCGCAGCGTGGGCGGCTCTGCAGACCCCTCCCCTGCCCCGCGGCCGCGGCGGAGGGGACGCCGGGGCTCTCCATCTTCCGGGCTGGCGGTGCTGTCGCCTCCCTGCCCAGCCTGCTTTTCCCCTTCTCTCGACGCCCCTGCGCGGGGACGCGAGGCCCAGGTTCCGCGAGGGCGTGGGCGGCGGAGGCAGCCCCTGCTTCTCCTTGCCGGGAGGTCAGCCCCCCCAAGACTCCATCCCCCCAGCCCCCTGCGCCTGTGGGTGTCTCGGCAGCCCCAGGGTTCCGCCGCCCTCCGCTGGAGTTTCCTGGCTTGGCGGGGAGGGAGCCCCTGGCCACCGCCTCCAGCCGTCCCCCCAGGGGAAGGGGCAGTGGCAGGTCAGGTCACCCGACAGGTTAGTCTGCGGCTGGCTCTCCTCCAGCTACCCGGAGACTCCAGATCAAAGCCCGGGATCGCTTCCCAGAGCTCCTCTGACTTGGGGCGGGCTGGGGACCGAGCGTTGGGGGTGGGGAGCGGCCGTCGCGGCTGGCACCTGAAAGCCGCGTCCCTCCAGCCCGACACCTGCCCACCCCCACCCCGCCCGCGTGGCTCTAGAACCCCCGCCGCCCGCGGACTCCGCCTCCCCCACACGGTCGCCAGCCCGCGTGGATTCCGAGCCCGGCTCCGGAAACCAGTCTGACCACTTCGCCCATTTCCCAAGCCTCCCCGGGGCGGGCGGCCGGCTCGGGGTGGGGTGAGCCGCTGGGGTGCCAGCGACGCTGCGGCGCAGCCCCACTCCCGGCTTCCCCCCTCCCCCGGCCGGGAAAGCTGAGGGTCAGAAGGGCCGCCCGGAACGACCCTGTGAACCGGCAGAGGCGCCGGCTGCCCTGTGGGCGCAACTGTCCGAGGGGACCTGGGCTGCACCCGGGATGCAGAAACGGGGCATTTAAGGCGGCCAGCGGGCCGGGGAGCGCACCTGGCTGGGCCACAGTTGTTGCCCATGAGACGGAGGCCTTGTGAGGACAGACCGGCCTCCAGGGCCAGGTGGGCAGAAGGGAGACACCCCAGCGGCTGAGCGCGTGGGCTGTGCCCCCAGCCCACTGGTGCACGGAGTCCAGAAGCTTTGACAGATCCCTGTGGGGAAGGGGTGGCACCCAGGCCCAGCCCCAGGCCCAGCTGCAAGAACTCCCAGAGGGTAGGGCCCACTCCCTGTGTGGCCAGCAGCAGAGGCCCCAGGAGGGCCACAGGCCAGGGCTCTGCCAGGCACCTGCCCAGGGCCTCTCGGTGCCCTGCGGGGTCTCCAGCCACATCAGAGCTGTGGCCTGGTGTACTCTTTGAGCTGGGTGTGTGGGGGTGGGGGCGGGGTCCCTGTGTGCCAGGTTGAAAGGGTTATGAAAGGTGCAGGGGGGTGGAGCTGAACTTCCCCCTGGGAAGGTGTTGGAGGGGGGCGGGCAGAGTTGAACCAGAGCCCCAGGCGAGGGTACAGGCCAGGCTGAACGGGCCATGGCCACAGCAGCGAGAGGGCCGGGGAGCCCCCTGCCCAGGCTGTCTCTCCAACCACTTGGAAGCTGTATTCACCTCCAGGTAGGAGCGGTCAGCAACCCTGAGGCCCTGGCCCTGGGCAGGGGGCAAGGGCTGGACTCCAGGGGCTTCCACGGCTTTGGGCCTAGGGCCTCTGCCTCCGAGGTTATGGATTTCCAAGGAACAAACCCAAGCGTGGCCCACATCTGGGCCTGACCCCCAGCTCTTCGGGGTGGGGGCGTAAGTTTCCCCAGGCCTCCCTTACCTTGCCTGCACAGTGGGGCCGTGGTGAGGATTCGGGGAGTAACGCCCACACGCCAGCACTGAGAAAGTGGGGCGGCGAGGCCCCTGTCCATGTCGCCACTGTCTCTTTGGCCACGACGACTTGGAAAAGCTGCCCGACATGCCCCACGTGTTCCCCTCGCTGGTGCTGCACGTGACACCGGCGTGGAGGCCACAGTGGTGGGGGGACGCTGCCCCCCTTCCTATGCCTGCCCCGCCAATAGCTACCCATCCACCTTCGCCCCTGTTCACCCAGCAGTCACTTCCCGGTGCCTCCCCTGTGCCGTCCAAACTCAGTGCTCAGGACTAGGGGAATTCCTGTGACACAAACAGACACACTCTGCCCTCATGGCGCCTGCAGCCTGGCAGAGGAGAGGAGCCAGCAGCCATGTCTGCCTAGAATCACCTCGGCAGGTGGCAGGTGCAGAGAAGGGGGAGGTGCTGAGGGGGCTTGGACGCAGCTCCCCTGAAGGCCTCGTGAGAGTGGCCTCACCAGCCGGGGGTGTGACCAACGCGTGACGCCACTGCATGGCCACGGAAGCGGGATGAGCACCAAGTGGAGACGGTGAGTGGGTGTGCCCATCCACCCGCGCCTGCCAGAGACGAGAGGCTGCAGAGACCCTCCCGGGTGGACATGGAAGCAGAGGCCTGTGGCGCTGTGGAGACGCCCCTGAAGGCAGGTTGAACGAGGGGGCCTCGGGGGGCTGAGCCAGTTCTGAACGGGGACTTGTGTGGCTCCCATCCTGCACCCAGCCGGCCTGCCTCACCCAGCTTGCATTGCGGGTGGAGCCCCAGGCAGAGGTGCTGCTCCCCGTGGTCTGGGATGCACCTGGGCTCCGGCTGGTGGGCACACGTGTGACGCCACGGGGCAGTGTCCCAGTGTCTCTCCAAGGCTCCGTCTGGCTCCATCCTGGGGGAGCCCCATGCTCCTATGAAGCCCTGTGTTTTGTGGGGTTCGTTCAGCCCTCACTGGGTGCCTCTGGTGCGTGGGAGGCTGTGGCAGAGGGCAGGGTCCTGGCCAGGCCCCTGGGGGGCAGGCATGTGGTGCAGTGGTTTAGGCTGCTTGGGATGTGCGCATTCCGCACAAGAAGGCCTGGGTTCGAGGCTCGGCTCTGCTCCTGACTGGAGGGAGTGGTGCTGGCTCCGGTGTTGGGTTCCTGCCATGCGTGTTGAGACCCGGATTGTTCCTGGCTCTAAGCTTCTTGGTCCCGCTCAGCCCCAGCCACTGTGGCATCTGGGGAGTGAGGGAGCATGGGGGCTCTCTGTCCCTCTCTCTGCCTCTCTAAACCCAAGGCGTACAAATTCACACATTTTTTTTTTCCTTTTTTGACAGGCAGAGTGGACAGTGAGAGAGAGAGAGACAGAGAGAAAGGTCTTCCTTTGCCGTTGGTTCACCCTCCAATGGCCGCTGGTGCGCTGTGACCGGCGCACAGCGCTGATCGGCAGGCAGGAGCCAGGTGCTTCTCCTGGTCTCCCATGGGGTGCAGGGCCCAAGCACTTGGGCCATCCTCCACTGCACTCCCTGGCCACAGCAGAGAGCTGGCCTGGAAGAGGGGCAACCGGGACAGAATCCGGCGCCCCGACCGGGACTAGAACCCGGTGTGCCAGCGCCGCAGGTGGAGGATTAGCCTAGTGAGCCGCGGCGCCAGCTCCAAATTCACACATTTAAAAGAGTAAGCAAAGGCTTCTGAGGGCCCCTCCCCACTGCGAGCCCTGGCTCGGGGGCGGTCAGGGGGCACCTGGGGGCTGCAGTCACCTCTGGGCTCACTCCGGAATGGAAGCTGATGGTGAAAAGTATCAGAGAGAACGAAACAGCCAGCAGCTGTGACAAAGCCACCTCCGCTTTGTCAGGGAAGGAAGAGGTGTGGACAAAGACGAATCCCAGCAACTGGTGCTTAGACAGAAAGGGAGACGCTGGGTGGGGGGAGCGCTTCCCTGCCCCCCCCCCCCACAGATGGGAAATGGCACCCTCCCTGAGGAGGCTGGGCCTGTACCTGTGTAGCCGTGTGCCTGGAACCTGGCGGAACGGTCACGGGACGGCCACAGGACAGCCACGGACGGCCACGGACGGCCACGGTCTCCTGGGGTTTCTACCCTTCCCCGAGGCCGTTCATTCGGTGCAGGCTCATCCAGGCCTTGCAGACTTGGGGCTCAGCTGTGCTGGGAGCTGGCGGGGCAGACGCCCAGGCCCTGCCTGCGAGAGGCTGGGAGCCAGGAGTGGGGGCAGAGCCACCTAGGTGGGGGCGGCAGGACAGAGTCCCACAGGGCCTCCTGCGCCCGACCTGGGGTGTGCCGGGGCTCTGACGCAGAGTCCCCCGCTGGGCAGCTGCGTGTCCGCAGGGCGTGCTGTGGCTGTGGTCACAGAGAAGGCGAGGCCGGCTTGGGCGTCCCCAGGCCCTGGGCAGGGGGAGATGGCCGGCTGCGAGGTGCTCTGGGAAGGGCGCTCAGAGCAGTACTTACAGGTCCACTGAGTGATGTTCTGATCTGGGGAACAGAGACTTGGGACACCAGGGACACCAGGTCACAACCCACCACCACCACACAGGGCGTGGGCCATGCACAGAGCACCTGCCCACAGGAGCCGGCCAGGGCTGCCGAGGCTTCTCGCTCTGCCCAGCTGGGACGGCCGCTGGAGCTGCCCAGGCGATGGCCCCTGTGATGTGAAGGGGGCCCTTCCCTCTGACTTGCCCAGGTCGGGTCAGCTAAGCTGGCCTGCACGCCCCCTGTGCCCTGGGGCGGGAGGCGGTCAGGGAGGGCGAAGGCTCCGTGCCGGCTGTGGGTCTGGAGTCTTCTCCCTCTGCTGTGCTGCTCTGTGGGGCCTCCGTCGGGGGCTTCCCTGGAGCCCTGATGGGGTGGGGGAGGGGCCAGCCCCATGCAGGATGCCCTAGGCCCCTGAGGAGCTTCCTGTTGAGCCGCAGTCCCCCTGGGCCCAGCCTGGGTGTCACCAGCTTGACCACGGTGCCACAGTGGCATGGGCCGTGGGAGAGCCACCCTGAGCAGCCGCACGTCTGCATGGGGTCTCGCGCTCACTGTGCCCAACTCAGGGCTGTGCGGCCTCTCACTCCTGCCCTGTGCCCAGGCTGGGAGGCCAGTGGGAGAGCAGGAAGGCCGAATTCACTCCTGGCTCATTTGCAGCCTGTGGACAGGGTGGCGATGCCCGGGGCAGCAGGAGGAGGTCCCCGGAGCATCTGTCGTGGACCCTTCCCGCCAGGAGCTGGACTGCGTGTGGTGGGGGCCCTGCCATTCCCAGGGGCAGGCCCCACCCAGGTGCCTTCATCACAGAGCAGTTCACCCCTTTGGGTCCACACCTCCCAGCAGGGGAGAAAAAAGACCGGGCAGCCAGGGCAGGGAGGTGGGACCGGGCAAGGTGGGCTTGGCAGTCCCAGACCTCTCTGCGCCTTCGGGCCTCCTCGGTGCCCACCCTGCCCTGGGGTTCCTTAGCCCATCTCTGAGCAATCTCTGTGCTGGGAACTATCACCTCCAGTGCACAGCGGGAGGCTCCAGGATCTCTTGACCCCTCTGCTTCTTCCCTCCCTCCCTTCCTCCCACTAACAGCTCTGGGGCACCTGCTGGTCTTGGAGCAGAGGGCAGAGCAGCCACACAGACAGGACCTGCCCACGCGGCGTCTGCGTTCTCCAGGGGCAGTGGGACAAGTGAGCAAGTCGGTGGCGTCAGATGGGGACCGCTGCTCCGGTGGGGCCTTAGGAGCCGCGCTCGGGAGCTCAGGGGCACAGCAAGCCGGCTCTGCCTGCCTCACCCCTCCTCCCTCTCTCTGCCACACCCTGCTGCCACAGTAGGGTTGGGCTCAGCTGGGGGGTGTGAGGGCCCATGCCATGCTGGAGGCCGCCCGCGGCCCCACCCTCCGGGATCCCCATTTGTTAGTGCTGAGGCTGTGGGGCAAAAGGCTAGACTTCAGGGGGTCGTCAAGGAAGCAGAGAGCATGCCCAGGCTGCTTCCGGCGGCGGCTGCAGCCTTCGGCTTCCCAGCCCTGCCATGGGGCTCCAGGGCCGGCGCCTGTCCCCAGCCCCATGGGGGGCTCCAAGGACCTCTTAAGGTCTCAGCATTTTTACAGCTTACAGAAGAGTTGGGGGGTGAGGGGAGGCACTTCCTGTCCTCTTAGTCCAGGTGCACCAGCTGTTCCCTTATCCCCTGTCCTCTCTCCTCCTCCACTGCCCTCCCATCTTTTCTGAGTTATTTGACGATAGTGGGAAGTCATGTGCTTTTTCATTTAAAGAATTTTATAAAGATTTATTTATTTATTTGGAAGGCAGAGTGACAAAGGGGCGGGGGGAGAGACAGAGAGACATCTTCCATTTGCAGGTTCACTCCCCAAATGGCCACAATGGCCAGGGCTGGGCCAGGAGCTTCTCCAAGTCTCCCACGTGGGTGTAGGGGCCCAAGCACTTGGGCCTCAGGCCACTAGCATGGAGCTTGATTGGATGTGGAGCACAGCAGACTTGAACCTGTGTCCATATGGGATGCCAGCATCACTGGCTGTGGCTTTGTCTGCTACGCCACAGCGCCAGACCCTCGTGTGCTTTTTTTTTTTTTAAGGGTTTATTTTTTGGGCGGCAAATTGACAGAAGGCAGGAGAGAGGAGCGATCTTCCACCTGCAGTTCACTCTCAAATGCCTGCAACAGCCAGGGTTGGGCCAGGCCCAGGTCAGGAGCCTGGAGCTCGTCCCAGGTCTCCCACATCGGGGGCAGGGACCCACGCGCTTGGCCATCTTCTGCTGCCTTCCCAGACAGGGACCGGGTTGGAAGGGGAGCTGTTGAGGCTCTGGCTATGGGCTGCTGCTGCGGTCAGGGACAGCTTACCCTGCAGCACCGCAAGGCTGACCCGGAAGTCCCGTGCCTTTTATGCCTCATGCAGCCTTCAAACGATTTGAGAAAAATGGGCATCAAAGATAAGTTTATTTTGGTGCAAAAAAAAAAAATGGAAATGCATGCACACGAGAGGTCACCCCACAGTTCGTGACCCACAGATATTTAAAAAATGCAATGCACGGGCTTCAGAGCGCTTTTGAACAAAAATAAATTTGTCTATTAACTGCATTTTTCCAAGAACAAAGGCCCCAGTGCAGTTACCAGGATGGGCTGCTGCCCCGATCTGCTACTGTTGCACAGTCTATCTGCACTGGGGGCTGGCGTTCAGCTAGCAGCTACATTACCGGGTCCCCAGCAGAGTTCCCCAGGCTCATCCCTGGCTCCAGCTCCTCGCCCCAGCTGCCTGCTCATGCAGACTCAGAGAGGCAGCCGGTGGCGGCTCAAAGTATGGGGTCCCTGCCACTCACACGGGAGACCTCGGTTGAGTTGTTGGCTCCTGGCTTTGGCTTGGCCCAGCCCCTCCTGCTGCAGGTGTCTGGGGAGTGGACAAGTGGATGGGAACGCTCTCTGCTTCCTGTTTGTCTCTGCCTCCTCAGCATTGTGGGCTCCTCCATGCATCCCGTCAGGAGGCCTGTGGTGCCAGCTTGTCCCGACATCGGTGACATTTGCTCCCGACTTGGTCTCTCTCTCTCTCTCTTAAGCTTTGTCTTTATTTGAGAGGCAGACTGAGAGAGGGAGAGAGATCTTCCGTCTATTGGTCCACTCCTCAAGTGTCCATAACACTGGGGCTGGGCCAGGATGGAGCCAGGAGCCAGGAACTGCACCCAGGTCTCCCACGGGCTGGCGGGGCCCAGCACTGGAGCGGTCACCTGCGGCCCCCCAGGGAGCTGGGTCAGAAGCAGAGGTAGGACTGTCAGAAGCAGAGACAGCCCGATGTGGGACCTGGACCCGGCGTCTCGGGCAGCTGCGGCCCTGGCCCGGGTGTCCTCCAATCCCCGCCTCCTCCCATCCCCAGCTTCTGAGTCTTTCTCTGCGGTCGTCTGTGGTTTCCATTCCTGCCCCTTTGGCCTCCGTACTTTTGCTTCTCTCTTTATCTTAGGTCCTGTCCCGGTCTCCTCTCTCTCTGCTTCTATTTCCACCTTTGACTCTGGTCCTGTCTCACCCCTCCCCCACTCCTGGGTGTCCCCAGACAGAGCTCTGGGTCAGCCCACACTGACCACCTCACTGTGTGCATGCTCTAGTTTGTGGTTTTCTTTCTTTCTTTTAAATATATTTATTTGAAAGGTGGAGTGACAGAGAGAGAGGCAAAGACAGAGAGAGGGGTCTTCCACCTGCTGGTTCGCTCCACAAATGACTGCAATGGTTGGGGCTGGGCCAGGCTGAATGAAGCCAGCAGGCTGGGCTGGCAGGGAGCCAAGAACCAGGGCCATCATTTGCTGTCTCCCCAGGCGCAATGGCAGAGAGCTGGATCAGAAGTGCGAAGTAGCCGGGATTCGAACCGAGTTCTGATATGGAATGCGGGCATCCCCGGGGCAGCTTAACCTTCTGTCTACTCCCGCGCTGTTTTCCAAGAGGACTCAAACGGGGACAGAGAGTGTTCATTCTGCGGGCTGAACCCAACGCATCACAGCCTAAGCTGGCCCCTGGGGGGAGGGCAGGCTTCAGAGGCCCCCACCCTGCCCTGGGGAGCCGGGGTGGGTGAATGCTATCTGTCAAGGCAAGGCCACATCAAAGTGCTGAGGTTGGCAGGTTCCACCCACCCAGACCCCACGTGCTCTCCCAGGGTCAGGCCCCAGAGCACGGTCCGGAGAACAGAAGCCAGACCGCGGCCACACACGTGGCACTCACCCGCCATGGCAGCGAGTTACGTGGTCATCATTCCTGCCACTCTGTAGCCGGTGACCCTGGCGCCCCAGTGGGGGGCAAAGAATGACATCTCTTGGGTGAAACCGACGCTTCACCCGGATGTGGCCATGGTCTCCTGGGGCCCCGTGTCCCTACCTGTGGCGCTCAGCCCCTCACTGCCCCAAGCTCCAAGCTCCCAGGAGCTGGCCATGCCACCACCAGTGGGCCGGCCCTCCCTGGGGCCTCCCTCCACCCTCCACTGCCCTTGCCCGGTTGTGCCTGTGAAAGCTGTGTGGCGCATCTGTGTGCTCCTCGCCTGGACCGGCCCCAGGGACTTTCCGCCCTTCCGGTTCCTGGCAGAGTTTTGTTTTCATCTGCGGCAGTGGCATCCATGGAAGGAGGCGTCACACGTACAGCACAGGACAAAGGGAACGTTCCGGCCACCTGTCTGGTCCTTCCTGCTGGGCCAGGGCGGGGCGCCACCAGGCTCGGCCTAGGGAGCTGACCACAGGCTCCGGGAGTGCCCAGGCCGCCCAGCCCAGGCCGGGGCCACCATGGCCACAGCTGTGGCCGCCAAGGCCCACCTTCCCGAGGCTCCCGACTTCCACTTGGCTGCTCCTCCTCCATCTCCCTGGGGTTTCTCAGCTCACGGCTCGGCAGCTCTCGCCCGTCCCCGGACCTGTTGGCAGGCCAGAAGAATAACTCATGTGAGTCAAAAGCAATTTGCAAACATAAATAATTTTCAGTGCCAGGAGGGGAGCTGCAGGCCAGGCTGTGTCTCCCTCGCCTGCCGGGCGGGGACTTCCTCTCCCCTCCTGGGCGCTCCTGGAGACACGGGGCACACCATAAACAGAACAGGAAATGGCTGAAGGAGGGGTCCTGCTCGCCCGTGCCCCTCGCCGCTGTGTGGCGTGTGCGTGCTCTGTGGTCCCACCTCCTCTAGAGGACCAGAGAGAGGCAGAGGCCCTCGCCGGCACCTGGTCTGGGCCGAGTTTTCTCTTGTCCTCCATGGAGATCCTGCGAATCCCAATGAAGAATGGGTGACACCCTCATATAGCCGCAGGCCACTCCACGGCCACCTCTTCTCACCGAGAACACCGCCCGACCCCTGACCTTTGTCAGACGCCGGGTCGCGCTGGCGTTTACCGCCTTGCCAAGCGGCCGTCGAGGGTCTCGGCACAGAGCGGCGTCTTTCTGGACCACCAAGACATTAGGCACAGCTTCCCGGAGCCACCCCAAAGGCTGTCGCAGCGAGAGAAACAATGAGAAACCAGACACCGTGGAATTAGTGAAGAATCTCTCAGATTGAAACAGGAAAGGGAGGAAATCCTGGGGGCTTACACCTTACCTGGCGCAGGGCCAGTTGTTGGCCGATATTCACAGCTTGGGCAGCAAGGACCATGCATGGCGGCCGCACCGGCTGGACAGCCACAGCCCTCCTCAGGCCTGAATACAGGCTCACATGAGGACGTGTGCGCACCCCCTGCATAGGCAGGCATGGGTGCACCAGGGCTGCACACACAATGCACGCAGGCACACACATGCACACCGCGCACGCGCACAATGCACGCAGGCACACACATGCACGCACACGCGTGTGCAGACGTGCACACGCAGGCACCTGCATCTCGGACGGGCCTTGTTAACGCCAGCCCCAGCCCCAGCTTAGATTTGCAAACTTGTAGATAATCGGGTGTGTCAGGCCTAGCCCACACAGCTCACGCGAGGATCAGACCTGCAGGGAACTGTGTGTGTTTGGAGGTCACACGTGGACCTGTGTCTCTACCATTGTGAGCCTCTGCTTACACAGGCACTCAAGGGTGAGGCGTGGCACCCACACAGGCAGCACTTGGCTAAGCGCAGAACTCCAGCCGCAGGGTCTCCTGGGACTCGCTGAAGGGTCACCCTGGGGTCTGGGCCTCCCTTTCCATCGGGGGTCTCAAGATTCTCCCGGGTGCTTCAGGTGGGAGCAAGGGAGTGGCAGGACCCCCGGGAAGAGAGCAGGTGCCTGCCGCGTGGGACCCAGCTTCCTGTCCCGGGGCCCTCTTCTGTGTGTGTGTGACACCCCGGCACACCTTCTAGCTGGGAGAACCGAGGCCACCCTGATGCACCCTGATTAACAAGCAGTGGACGGGGTGCGGGCCGTGAATGGTGACGACGTTAGTGGTCCACAGAGCGGGCCCCGGCATAACCTGGAAGGATGGGGACCCAGCTGGCCTCCGAAGGACCCTCGGGGCCCTGGAGGCTGCTGACCCGGCTTCCCCCCACCCCCCGACCTGGGGCAGGTTACTCAAGCCCCCAGGCCTCATCCTGTCCACAAGGGCCCACCTCCTGCAGAGTGACAGGGGAGACGCCCACTGCAGTGCCCAGCGGGTGACAGGCACGTGCAATCCATGTTGGCTGTCACCACGGGAGGCAAAGGGCAGATGGCAGCGTGGGGGAGGGGCACGCTCTTGGGGAAATGGCCACCCGAAGTAGCCACTTGAGTCCAGAGCACTGGGCCTCCGGCCTGCCTCCTCCTCTGCTGGCGTCTCGGTGAGCAGCTCACACGGTGCATGGTGAGAACAGTCCCTGGGCCGATGCCACGCCTGGGGCCCTGGGCCGAGGGCAGGGACTGATGGCGGCCCCGGGGGTTCAGGACAGAGATGCTGGCTGTGGCACTGGGTGCTGGACGTGCCCTGGTACCCGGGTGTGTATTCAGAGAATCTTCCAGAAGTGCCCAAGGCTCTTCCTCACCGGCAGGCTCAGCTCTCAGGGCGACACAGAGAGGGTCCGGTAAAGGCGCGCCAGCCCAGCATTGGGGTCCACACGGTTGTGGGCATGGGAGGCGCCTCAGCTCAGAAGGGGGGGTTGAGGGTCAATTCTGTCCTCCACTTCTTTGTCCCCCTGCACAGAGACCCCCAACCCACCCCTACCTCAAATAGCAGGTGAGGGACCCGGGGCCAAGGAGCCAGTGTCCCTGCCATGCGCACATGCCCAGAGCCTGCAGCCTGGGGGGCCTTCGGCTCCCTAAGCCTCCTCTCTCTCCTGCTGGAACCAACATCGCTGTGGGTGGGGGTGGGGCCGACCACGCCGCCCATGCAGGAGCCAACAGGACCTCCAGAGAAGTCCCAGGGTGCTCAGCGACACGTGAGTGTCATAAACAGCACGGCCCTTTTCTGCTGCTACCAGAGACAGGCACAGACGGGCACAACAGGAGACCGCGATGGCTCGGGCCGGGCTGGGAGCAGAGAGCACAAGGCAGCTCTCCCAGGTGGGTGACAGCCCCAAGGACTTGAGCCCCCTGCTGTCTCCCGGAGCGTGCCCGGGCAGAGCTGGTGCTCAAACCCGTGTACCCCCGTGTGGGACGTGGGTGCCACCCGCTCCCCCACAATGCATCCCTCCTACAACATACAAACGCTGGGGTGGGCGTTGTGCCACTGTGAATGTCCCACCACTCGGGACATCTGTGTCGGTCCCAGCTCTTCCAGATTCCAATCCAGCCCCCTGCCAATGCACCTGGGAGGCAGCAGCTGAGGGCTCAAGTGCTCGGGCCCCTGCACCCACGAGGGAGACCTGGGTGGAAGTTCCAGGCTCCTGGCCGTGGCCTGGCCCAACACCGGCTGTTGCAGCCATCTGGGGAGTGAACCAGTAGATGGAAGATCTGTCTGTCTCTCTGTCACTTTGCCTTTCAACTAAATGAATAAATGCGTTGTTTTTTTTTTTAAAGGAGAAGTATGTCTCCAATATTGCATAGGAACATACTTAGAAACTCCGCACTGTGCATCTGAAATTCTAAGTCAGCTGGGTGTCCCCACTTCTTCTCTACTCACTCTGGCGACCCTGGACCCGAAGCACCCAGGATCTGTGGACCCCGCCCATCCAGGGGACCCGAGCTTGGCTCCCCGGAAAACAGCTGGGGAGGGGCTGGCCTTTCGGGGGACGGACCTGCAAGTGCTGGGTCAGCTCCAGCCCCATGCGAAAGGTTCAGTTGGAGAAAAACAACTGAGTTTGGGATTCTGGGTGTGCAGGCTGAAGAGCCAGCTCCCTGAATCCGGCTGTGAGAAGGCTGTGAAAGGCCAAGGGGGGGGGGTCAGGCACAAGCAGCCCCCACCATGGCTGGCACCACGGGACCTCACCACCCAAAGCCTCCTGTGCCTGTGCCAGGGCCCCTGACCCTCTCTGAGCATCCCCAGCCTTGGCCACATCTTCAAAGGCCTGTGTCCAGCAGGCCCTGGGGAGGAGCCGCCAGGGGGTGTCTCTGCGGGCCGGGAGCAGCAGCCCCGCTTTAGACTCAGAAGAAAACCAGGCAGCGGCCATGAACCCTGGACAAGCTGTCTGCCCATCAGAAGCTCAGATTCACCCCACAGGGCACCTGAGTGGGCAGATGCTCACGGGGTGCCAGGCCCCTGCCCTGGCCGTCTCCGACACCCCACCAGGCCTGGCACCAGCCTGGGCACCCGAGCAGCCCCTGCTGACCTACCCAGGCCTCTGCTCCGGGGCTCTTCCCGGGACACCCCCTCCCCCAGGCCTGGGCCACACCTCGCAGTCTCTGTCGTGGGGCCCAGGGAGTGCCATTCCCCAGGCTCCCCTTCCCACCTCCGGGTCTGCACCGGAGACGGAGCCCTCGCCTGGCACGGGCTTTTGTGTGCCAGGCGGTGACGGACAGGCCCAATTCCAGTGCGGAGCAGGCAGCTTGCCAGCAGCGAGCGCACCCTCCCCGGCCTGTGGCTGGCACAGGACATTCATTACGTGGCGGGGGAGGGGCGTGTTGCGCTCGCTCGGAAGGGGGCTTGGGGTGATGCGGGTGGTGGGAGGGCCAGTTCACAAAACCCGGGGCGAGAAACTCCAACGGTTTCTTTTTCTTTTTTTTTTTAAAGAACTTCCCTGCCCTTCTCCCCTCCCCCAGCGTCGGCGCTCGTGGCCTGCAGCCAACACTGGCCACTCCGTCCGCCCTCCGGCGCCGCCCTCCCGGGCTCCAACTCTCCCCCGGGCTCCCGCCACCTCCCCGCCATCCTGAACCACGCTGACCTCTTCCGCCCCGGGCCCCCCGCACGGGCTTCGGGCAGGGGAGGCGCCCGGCGCACCCCAAACCCCTGGGGCCCCGCGCGGCCCCTGGCCCCGCTCGGGCAGCTGGAGACCGCCGCGTCCGCAGAAGGCTGGCCTCGCTCGGGTCAGCGGCTTCCTGGCCCCCCGGGCCGCACCCGAGCCGGGGTTCCCCGCGCCCCCTCGGGGCCCTCAACTCCTTCCGCACCCGCGACGCCACGAGCCCCGGCCAGCGAGCGCCGCCGCCGCCTCCTGCCTCGTTCCGCGGGCAGCTCCCTGCCCCCGCCCGCCCGCGCCTCGGCCGGGGCCTCCGGCCTAGTGGCTTCCGGGGAGAGCGCCGGCAGAGACCGAGGCCCGCGGGCCCTCGGCGGGGAAGGGCCGGGGATGCGGACGAGGGGCGCCCGCGGGACCTGGCCGCCGGGCGGGGACTTGGAGCTCGGGTACCCCTGCCGCGCCTGGGGCTGGGGGCGCGGGACCGAGACCACCGCAGCCGCGCGCCAGCCCCCCCTGCGCGCTCCACTTCTCAAGACTGGACCGGCGGGCGCCGTGGACACCGCGGGCCGGGCAACCCCCGGGCACCGGGACGGCTCGGCCCGGAGCAGACCCCGAGCGCCGCAGGTGTCCGCGGAGGCGGAAGTAGGCGAGGGGCGAGGGGCAGGGCCGGCCCCTCCGCGCTCGGCTCACACCGCGAAAATGCACCTTTGACATCTCCATTTAATATTTACATTCAAGCAGGTAATAAGCTTATCGTTTAGACACTTAGAGTAGCAGCTGTTTCTAGAGAGCTCCTTTAGCCTTTTAACAAACTTTTTTTTTTTTTTGCACATAGAAACAACACATCCATGTATACAGTATCAAAAAATATATACCGAGGTTACTGGTACTGCAGTTCCTGGATCGGGCAGGGGACTGAAGTGAACCCAAGTACTGGACGAGGGGAAGGGAGGCGGAACAGAAAATAATCTGATATAGAATAACATGATCTAGAGGGCACTCCATAAATCTAGGATTTTATATTTCCATATATAAATACCTACAAATAAATATATATATATTTATATATATATGTATACCGGCCCAGAGGAGGGGGTCGGGCTCTTTGAGCTCCAACAATACGATTCAAAGAATAACACCACGTACAAACGCGAGGAGAGGCGGCACGGTCCGGGCGGACACGCGGGCGGCCCGCCGGGTCCGAGGTTTGCGCGCACGCGCGCTTGGAGGCCGAAGGCGCCCGGCGGGGCCCCCACCCCGCGGCGGCCAAGCCCTCCCCCCGGGGGGCGGTGCTGCCCCTTCCCACGCGCTCCGGCTACACCGTCACGTACTCCTTGAAGGTGACAGTGAGGCAGTTCGCGGTGACGTCGGTGATAATTATATTCCCAAAGAAGGGCTTGAACTCGCTCAGCGGCTCGGCGGGCTCGTCCTGGGCCTCGGCCGGGGGCTTCTCGGCCGCGGAGGCCGGCGCCGTGGGCGGCGCGGGGGCCTCCGGCTTCACCAGCAGCGCGCCGGGCGGCTCCCCAGCGTCGCCGCGCGTCTTGACGCATCGCAAGTCTATGGGCTCGTCCAGGTCCGAGTCCAGCAGGATGACCTCCGGCTGCGGCAGGGCGGGCGCGGGGCCCGCCTCGGCGGCCGGGCTGCCCCCCAAGCAGGTGGGCGTGCTGATGCTGCGCGCCGTGAGCCGCTTCTTGCACGGCTCGCGCTCGCCGTGGGTCTCGGAGAGGCAGCGCTTGCGCGCGTGGGCCAGGCCGAGGCCGGCGGCGTGGGCGTGGGGGTGATGGTGGTGGTGCGGGGGCGGGTGCGGGTGCGCGCCGCGGGCCGGGTCCCAGGCCAGCGGGTCGGGCTTGGTGGTGAGCTGCAGCGGCTGCTCGCCCAAGGCCTCCTTGCTCGGGGACAGCTTCCGGGCGCCGGCGTCCTGGGGCTGCGGGTCCCCGGGCCCGGGCGCCTCCTCCTCCCGCCGCCGGCAGGCCGCCTCCGCCTTGCGCTCCTCGGGCACCGCGGCCTTCTTGAAGGTCCTGTCGGCCGGCGGGTGGCGCTCCTCGGCCGCCCGCTTCTTGTGGCCCGGGGAGCGCGCGTCGCCCTCGGCCGCCTCGCCCGACTTGATCTTGGCCGCCTGCATGCCGTTCTCCATGTACTTGCTCATCACGATCACGATGCGCCCGTTCTTGTTCTTGTTCTTGACGATCTTCATTTTGCCCCCGATGCCATTGCCGGCCGCCGCGGCTTCCTTGGGGGCCGCCGCCAGCCCGTTGGGGGGCCCCTTCTCCGAGCCCTTGCCCGGCGCCCCGGCGCCGCCGCCGCCGCCCAGCGGCTTCACGGCGCCCAGGTAGCCCTTGGTCCCCGCGCCGTGGGCCCACTTGTCGGTCGCGTGGCTCTTGGCGCCCAGGTCCGGGCAGGTGGGGCTGGGCGCCTCCTTGTGGCCGCCCTGGTACTGCAGGTCGTACATCTTGGGGTCCGGCTGGTAGGGGTGGTGCTTCTTGCTGTTGAGCTGGTAGTAGTACTTGCCGCCCTTGCCCGGCGGCGGCGGCGGCTTGCCCGCCCGCTCCTTGCTGTGCGGCTGGTAGGGGTGGTGCTTCTTGCTGTTGAGCTCGTACTGGTGCCCCTGGCCCTTGCCCTGCGCGCCCAGCTCCAGCTTGGCACGGTTGTCGGCCGAGGGGTCCTGCAGGCCCGTGAGCACGTTGGAGCGCCGGGCGAACGTGGGCACCTGCGCACAGAGGGGCGGCAGTGAGCGGCCGGAGGGGGCGGGCCTGGGAGAAGGGAGGCAGGGCCAGGGTGCTGTGGAAGGACCCCCTCCCCACGCCTCGGGGAGAGGGAGCCAGCACTCACCTGCACCACCAGCGGCTTGGGCTTCGGGCCTCTCTTCCGGTACCCCATCAGCTGCTCCTGCCGTTCCCTGGGGGAGGGGCCACAGGGGGCAGCGCTATTAGCCTTGGGGGGGGGGGTCACCTGCCCTGCTCACTCCTCACCAGCCCTCCCCTTGGGTGAGACCGCAGCCAACCCGCACCTGCGCAGGAGGGTCCTAGGCGAACCGCTCCCCACCTCTGACGTCCCGCACCTGCACCGCCCTCCTCCCCCCCCAGCCTCTCTAAGCAGCGAGGTGGGAGCCCGAGGCGGGGTGGCCGGCCCTGGAGCCCAGCTTTCGGCTGGGGACGACCAGCAGGCCCGGAGGAGCCGTGCGCCGACCTGGTCTCTCGGTTATAGACCGGGGGCCGCTAACGACCTCATTAGGATTGAGATAAAGGGCGGCGGGGGGAAGGGCCGGGCACTGGGCAGGGGGAGGGGCTGCGCCCGTGTTTACCCGGCGGCACGTGAGCCAATTAGGGGCTGGGGGCGGGGGCCGGCCGCCCAGGCCAGGCGCTGAGCCACCTGGTGAACCGGCTCGGGCCTGGCGCAGCCGAGCAGGTGGGCGGGACGGAGAAGCACCGCCCCGGGCCGGAGCCGGCCTCCAGGCCCGCCCAGGTGTCCGAATTATCAAGCCAGCCCACGCGCCCGGGCCCGGGCCCCGGCGGCCGCAGGACGCGCCGATCCCGGCGGACAGAGACCGTGTGCAGCGGGGAGGCTTGCGGCCCGCCAGAGGTGCGGCCCCTCCCGCGGCCTGAGCCCCCCGCTGCCCGGGGGCTGCCGCAGGGGAGCTGCGCCACGCCCCGGGGCTGGGTCGAGGCCTGACTCCCGAGTTGCGTGGCATTGCAACAGCCTGCGTTTCTACGTCTCCGGGGACCCATTATGCAACATGGCATCAGCCGCGGACACGGGGGCGGGGCGGGATGGGGGGGGGGACCTCCCAGGTGCAGCCGCGGCGGGATCCCGGCTCCGCGCCCCCCTCCCCAACGGCGTCGCAGGAGAGCGGCCTCGCCGCTGAGGGTCGCCGGCTCGGATCGCAAGGGCTACAGGTTCGGTTGGAGCGCCCTACGCGCCACAGGAAAGAATGTAAAATAAAAGGGGTAGGGGGCTAGCAGGCCGCAGGGCGGCTCCTCCCCCCTCAGCCTGCCCCCTTCCGTCCTCCCCAAACAGGCGCAGCCCCGGGCGGCGAATCCAGCTGTGGCAGCTGCGCTGTGGCGCGTGTCCGTGCGCGCCGGGGCGAGGGGCACCGGGCTTCCACCACGCCTGCAGGCCCCTGGGTCTCCAGTGGGAAGGAGGCGGAAGGCCTTGTCGACTTTCCTCCAGCCGACAACAGGTTAAACTCAGCCCCGTGACGTCCCGGCGGTTTCACAACGCCAGCTCCCTGGGCTGCTCCGCCAGGTGCCCGTGCCAAGCGGCCGGTGGCTCGCGGAGGGCACCACCTAGGCCCCGGACCGCGGCCCCGGGGCTGCGCCCGGAGGGCGGCCGCGGGCTCTCCTGGGCGGCCGCGGGGCCACCCACACGCAGCTCCCCCAAAACACAAGCCTGGCCTTCCGCGGCCCCGCCCCGCCCCCACCTCCAAGGACGCGGGTGAGAGGCGCCGAGGCCGCAGCCCGGGGGCGGGGCCCGCCGCTGCCGCCCCCCACCCCCACCCCCACCCCGTCCCCTTCCCGCACGCGGCTCCGGCGGCGGCCGCGCGGGGGACGCTCACCTGTTCTGGAAGGCGATCAACAGCCGCGGGTCCAGGATGTTCTCCTCGGGCTCCCACGTGTTATATCTTGCAAGGCAAGAGGGAGGGGGCACGGCGTGTTAAAAAGAAAAAAAAAAAAAAAAGGAAAAAAAAAAAAACGCGCGAGCCGGCTCGGCGGCGGCGGCGGCCAGGTGCGCAGCGGCACAGGCCCTACCGCGCCTTCCGGAGCCGTCGGCTCCCTGGCTGTGCCTGCGTGCGCAGGGTGCGGGCCGCGGTCCCCGCTGCACGCTCGCTCCCCACCCGGGCAGAAGGAACACACGCGGGCAGGAAGCGGGGAGGAAAATGAAAATGAAACCAGCAGTTTATTTTGCAGTTGTCAACAATTTTAAGCATGTTCCTGCGCCGCGTTCCGAAGCCACTCCGCGCCGCAGGAGCCCCGCGCGCAAGGTCGCCGCCCCCTCCCCGTGAGGGCTCCGGCCGCTGCCCGCCCGACCCCTCGTCCGATCGCCCGCAGCCCCGGCCGCCGCCCGCACCCCCTCGCGGCCCCGGGGCCCGCTGTCACGCGCGAACCGACCCGCAAGTTCTCCGGCACACAAGGATGTGCCTTGCCCCGCGTGCGTGCGTGCGTGTGTGCGCGCGCGTGTGCCTGCGCGTGTCTCCATCCGGTGCCTTCGCATTTCAAATTAAAGAAAAAAAAAAAAAAAACGCTCCACCGCCAGCGCCGCGGTGACAGTCGCCAGCTTCCCTGCCTTCGCCTTCCCTCCCCGCACCACTAGGAGGGGGGCGGCTCACAATTGCATTTTCGTCGCTTTTTAATTTTTTTTTTTTTTTTGGTTTTGCAATATGGAGCCGTTCGGCGGAGGGAGAGGCGAAAGGAGCCATTTTCTGCCGCACATCCGTGCCTGCGCCCTCCCTCCCTCCGCCGGCCTCCCCGGCTCGCCCCGCGGCCCTGCAGCGCCGCCGGCCCCTCGCAGCGCATAAATTAGTGATGGCATTTCTCGGAGCGCCGAGCACAACGCAGGGCGCCGGGCCCGGCGCGGCGCCGCGGCTCCCCAGTGCCTGCCACCGGCCTCCCCACCCCCTCCCCGCTGCCCCCGCCTCCCGCCCGCTCCCCCGCCGCCCCGCCGGCGCGGCGGGTCCGGCCGCCACTTACTTGGGGGACCAGCCTCTCCATTTCACCAGATACTCCACTCTGCCCTGCGGGGAGAGACAGCGCCGCATCAGCTTCCGCGGGATCCCGGCCCGGCCCGCAGCCTCCCCACCCCCTCCGCGCCGGCCGCCCGGCCCCGCTCCCGCGCCGCCGCTGCCCCACCTTGCGGATCCGCTTCTTCTCGATGCTCTCCACGGCGAAGACGTGCTCGCCAACAGCTGGCAGCTCCATGGCCCAGCCGGAGCGCGCCGGGGCGCGCGGCTGCAGACGCTGCTGGCTACCGCCGGCGCCCCGCCGCCGCCGCCGCCGCCGCCCGCCCCGCACTGCCCGGCAGGCCCGCCGCCGCCGTCGCCGCCGCCGCTGCCCGCGCCCGCCCCGGCTCCCGGCTCCCGGCCCCGGCCCCGGCCCCGGCCCCGGCTCGCGCTCGCTCAGACAACTGAGCCCGGGCCGCGGCTGCACAAGAACTCATGCAAATCCCGGACGTCAGCGGGCGGGGCCTGGCCGGGCCGGCGCGGCGTCAGGGGGCGGGCCGCGGCGCCGATTGGCGCAGCCGGGCCAGCGGAGGCCCGGGCCGGGGCGGCGCGGGGGGAGGAGGAAGGGCGCGGGAGGGTGCGGGGAGGCGCGGGGGGAGGGCGCTGCGCGCCGGGGAGCGGGCGGGAGAGGCGTGTCGGCGGGGGTGGGGGGCACGGAGGGCAGGGGGCGCCACAGGGCCGCCAAGAGGGGATCTCGGCGGCGACCCCCGGCCCACGGTCGCGCGCCTGGGCCTTCCGCTCTCGCCCCCGGCCCGGCTCGGCGGCGGCGGCGGCGGCGGCGTGCGCGTCCCGGGGACCCCTGCCAGGGGCCACCAAAGCATCCCAGCTGCGTCGGGAACCACCGGCAGGGGGCGGGAGTGGGGCGGGGGGCAAGTGGGCGCCCCCACCCTCCGTGCCCGGCCGCCCCGCCCCGGGAAGCTGGAGCATTTAGGACGGCGAGGAAGGGGAGGGAAGGGGCGGAGAGAAGATGGAGGAGCGCGAAGGAGACGTGGGGAAGGGGACACAGGGGCCTCGGCTCCCGGGGGCCCCCCGCGCCCGAGCGGCGCGGCCAGGAAGGGCGGCGAGCCCGGCCCCACTCCGGTCCTGAGCGGCCCCGCGTTGGCGCTGCGCCCTGACGTCCATTCTCAGCCGCCCCCAGAGCCCAGCCGGGCGAGAGGTCGGGAGGACCGAGGGAGGGTGCAGCGCGCGTCTGGGTCCGCCCGGGAGCCCGCGGGGACTCGGCGAGGTTCCCGAGGAGGCCTCGGAGGTGGCAGCGGGGAGGGCCGAGTAGGGACGGAGCGGGACGGCGCGCGAGGGAGGCCGACGGAAGCGGCGAGGAACCACGCCTTCCTTCCCCCGTGAGTGCGCGTCCTCCGCTTCCCGACGCACGGCTCGGCCAGGGCCCCGCGGCCGCGGCCCGAGGAGCCGGCGAGTGTGAAGTTTAGCACCTCCGGCGGCGAGACGGCGCGTTCCGGCGCGCGGCTCCAGCGTCCGGCTGGGGGAGCTGCTGCGCCCCACGCGGCCTCCGAGGGCGCCGCCGGCGGGCCCGCGAGCTAGTGGGGTCGGACCCAGGGGCCCCGGGGCGCGGCGCGGCGGCCTGAGTGGGAGGGGCAGGGGCGCGCCGGCCGCGGAGGGGGTGTGTCTGGAGGGACAGCGAGCCGGAAGCTTGCGCAATCCCTTGGCTGAGCGTCCACGGAGGAGAAAAAGAGCAAACGCCGAGCGCGAGTGGAGCTGGCGAGGGCCGGCGGAGGAGCCATCCGGGTCCCGGAACGCCGGGTGGGGCCCGCGCCGCGCGGGCGTCCGCGGAGGGCCGGGGTGCGGAAGCCAGCGCCTGCCAAGGGCGCGAGTCTCCCAGGAGCCCCGGAGATGGCTGCAAGCGGTCTGGTGTCCGTGAACGCACACCTAGCCTGGCCACCGTGTCCCCTCCACCTCGCGGCTCCGGCGACGACCAGGACCTGCAGGAATGGGGGGTGGGGCGCCGAGAGGGGCTCGGCGTGCAGCATTTGATCTCAGAGCAGGCGTTCCCAGCGGTGCGGGTGTGTGCTGGGGAGAGGTGCGGGGTAGGTGGGAGCCGGCCGCCTGGAGCCCTGGGCGCTCAGGGTTTATGGGCTGGATGTGGAGGGGCACGCAAACAGGTTTTACTCCTGGTGCGTTTGGAGTTTTCTGGCTCTCTCGCGGGGGGCGAGACACTGCCGGGTGGGAGAGCTCGGCCGCAGAGGAGAGGGGTCTCTAAGGCCCGCGCGACAGTCGCCGTCTGCCCGCCGGCTGGTGGCCGGGTCTGTGGCGAGCCTGTCCCGGCCAGTCCCCTTGTCCGGGAAGGGGCCGAGCTTCCCGGCGCTCTTTACTCGAGAATCCCCGGGGAAGTCTGTCTACCGAGGGTGTTTCCGCTGCGTCCAGCTCGGGGGGCACCCAGCGAGGGCGAGCGGCGGCCGCAGCCTCCCGGCCGCCAGGGGCGTCGGACCGCGCAGGCCGAGGCTGAGCTCGCTCTGGCCAGGCCCCTGGGGGACCCAAGCCCGGGATCTCAGGGGCCACTCGGCGGAACGCTGTGCCCCGACGGCGAGTTTGCGCAGGAGGGCTGGGCCTGCCGCCCAGCTGGGGAGGAAGGGGGTGACCCGCCCGCCGGCACAGCGGATCTGTTCTGGAGTCGCCAGGCTCCCTGAGACCGCAGGAGGGACTCCCCCCACTCCCACCCGGGGCCCTCAGGAGCCGGAGACCGCCTGCACCCCCTCACCCTGGGTTTACTGCGCCTGGTGGGGTAGCCATGTGCTACCCCCCACGGGGGTTTATTTCTTCCCCATGAAGGGTAGGCAGATGGACCCCTTTCCTAAGCCCAACACCCAGACCCCAGACCACTTCTCAACAACTCTGGGTGTTAGCGGGGAGCGCAGGTCGGCCGCAAGAAGGAGGTGGAGACAGGAACCGCCCCTTCCCCAGCCCAGACTGGGTGCCCGGGAGGCTCCTTTGTCCTGACCCCTCGAAGGGAGTAGCAAGAGACAGTGACCGCTGGGGACTCCCAGAGCCTTGGGCTGGGGCCCCTGCCCTCCGCCCAGGACAGGCAGTGCCCCACAGGGAGCCCTGAGAAAGGCCGCGGTGGCAGGCGTGTCTGCCCCTGCCCCCGCCCCCGCAGGGTCGCGTTGTGCCCTCTGCTCTGAAGCCAGGCCACAGCTCTCTTGATGGCAACTCAGTAGGGGCCCCTGGGGCCCCCAGAGAGGAGCAGCGATGCCACCTCGGTCAGCGAAGCCTTGTGCCTGGAGGAGACAGGGCTGGGTGATGGGACCCTGGAGAAGCCAGCCACTTCCTCCTGGCGACGACTGGAGGGTGGGTACTCAGTGCGCCAACGCGGGGCGAGAGCTGCTTCTGAAAGGAACCCACTTCCCAGGGTGGGTGCCCCCCGCGAGGCTGCTGCCGCCTTCCCCGCGGAGCCCAGGTCCGGTTTGTGCCGGGAGGGGCCGCCCAGACAGCCAGAACCGGACCCCGGGGCATCGGATGGCCGAGGGGGACGCCCTGGCAGCCTGGACAGAAGCTGCTCGGGTTCGGGCTCATTCTTCACGCTCATCCTAACAGGAGGGGAAGGGGCGACTAGGACTAACACAGTAGTCTCCGTGGCGGTTCTGGCAGCTGACCTGCTGGGACCAGGCACGTGTGCGCGCGCGTGGGTGCTTGTGGGAGCCCCGCACCGCGGCCCCTCCTCCCTCCGACCGTCGTGTCCCCACTCTCCTGTTCGGCTCTGCCACACTTCCCGCAAGGGGTGGGTTTTCCTCCGCCGCCGCGAGCCCCACGCCAGCGCGCCGTGGAGCCCCAGGTGCAGGCGGGCCCAGCCGCCAGGGTGCGCGGGCGAGGCCGTGGCCCTTTGGCAGGGCCCGGGCCATCCTCGGGGCCACACGGGCGCCCGCAGGGCCGTGCCTCCGCATTGCGGCAAGCTGGGTCGCCACGCCGAAGCGGGGCGCGCGGTTTTCCACGCCGTTGGCGGGCCCACCCCCTCCCACTCTCCGGCCAGCTTCGCCAGGCGCGCCCGGAGTAGCCCGCCCGGCCCCCGCGCCGCGCTCCGTCGCCAGGCTCCGCCGGCCTGGAGCTGTGCGCCCCCGGGACCCATATTTCAAATATGATCTCTGGAGCCGCTTCCACCGCCCGCCGCCGCCGCGCGCTCACCGCGGCCTCGGCGGCGAACTGTGTGTTTTATTTGGGTTTCGTTCGCCCAAGGTCTCCCTGCCCCCCTGCGTTTCGCTCCCGATGTCCCCGCGGCGCCCCCAAACCCAGCGGGGCCCACGCACACAGCACATTCCTTTCTTTCTTTCTTTCTTTCTTTCTCCAACCGAAAGCTGCTGCTGCAAGCCCGGGAATGAAATAAAAAATCGCTCGGCGGACCCCGAAGTGATTCTCAGCCGAAGCGCCGCGCCCCCCGCCCCCCTCGCTCCGGGCCGCGCGGCGCGCCGAGGGCTGAGCGCGCGCCCGGGAGGGTGTCTGGCCGGGGCGGTGGGGGGCGGCGAGGAGCGGGGACGCTGGGCTCGCCCGCGCTCCCCTCTCCCCAGCCGGGCAGAGGCGGCCCGATCGGAAGGGCCGGGCGCGTCTCCGCCTCCCCCGCTGGCCGGGAGCCCGGTCTGGCCGCGGCCCGGAACCGCGAGGCCGCTCGGAGGCCGCGTCCTGCGTAGCCCGAGCGGGGGAGGGGGCGGCGGCGCGAGAGCCGCGGCCGCGCGTCGCCCGCCAGCCGATCGATCCCCAGGGGCGGGAGCGCGGCGAGCCCTGCCGGGCCCCCCGGGGGAGGCTGTCCCCGCAGGACCGAGGGTCCGATCGCAGGGGGTGCTCGGGCATCCTGTGGCCGCGGCATGGCGGCCGGCCGCTGTGGAGGCCGGGGGTGGTGGCGGGAGCGCCGCCGGCGCCCCCCAAAATTCCACATTGTCCGTGTGGGGCCCGGGCTTCGGGCACTTCCGGAGCCGCGTTCGGCCGCAGGGCAACCGCGCGCCTCCCCGCGCGGGCCCCTGCCCCGCCCCCACCGCGCCCCGCCCCCACCCGCGACGACGAAGCCGTGGGACGCGGGCGCCCGATGCGTTCCCTCGCTGAGCTCCGCGGCGTCCTGCGGCACGGGGATGCCCCCCCCCCCCGAACCCCACCTCTGGGCGAATCCCCGAGGTGGGCCCGAGCTGTGCCCCTCCCCCGCTTCTGCGGGAGGGGCCTGGCCGGGTGCGGTCCCTGGGGACCTTCCGCTCCTCACCTGCGGGCTCCGGGGACCCGGGCGGGGCCGGGGCAGGGTCGCCGAGGAGCCTGCACTGGCTGCGCCCTCCCCTAGGGGGCGAGCTCCCCCCGGGCTGGCTGGCCGCTCCGGGCCTGCGGGGGCGGGGGCTCGGCGCCTGTGCGGCGCGGGGGAGGCAAGCACGCGGGGCAGGGCGCGGGCCTGGCCGCGGCGGGGGGGGGGGTCGGGACCACCCCCGCACGCCTCCGCCCCTCCCCCTCGCTCGGGCGGCCGGCTCCGGGCGGACTTTGAACATTGGGGCCCCTGCCCGAGGCGGACCAGACGCCCCTTCCCCTCCGGCGCGAGGGGAGCAGGGCGGGGGAGAGGGAGGTGACATCGGAGGTCGCTGGCGGAAATCCCAGGTGCGGGGTCAGAGGCCGCCCCGGGAGGCCAGCAGGCAGTCTGCAGGAGGCGCTGTCCCAGGCTGGAGCCCCAAAGCCCCCCTGGAACCGCTCTCCCTAAACTGGGGTTCCCTGGAAAAAATATGTTGCTTCCTGGGCGCGTCCGCGGATTTGCGTGCTGCTGGCCCCGGGGATGGAAAGGGGCCCCAGGCCTGGGCCTGGCATGGACACAGTGGCCCAGGGGAAGGGCTGGGCTGTGACAAGAGCATGGCAGCTCTCACCGCATGGAGTTCCGCAGGCAGCCGCGTGTGAAATTTGGGGGGGACCGGAGAGAACACGGTGGGCCTGAGTGTACGCACGCGCCCCACCTCGCTGGAGCCGCCTCTTCTGGGGGGGGGGGGCCCATGCGCCTAGGGAGTGTGTCAGCCCTCTCACTTAACTGTTCAAGAATTAGGGTAACGAATACTCGCCATGAAAGTTCCCATTTTAACCATCCTGAAAACTTGATTTGAGAGGCAGAGACAGGCGGCCACCACGGCTGGGGCTGGCTCAGGCCCAAGCTGGGCCTGGGCTCTCAGTCCGGCTCTCCCCCGTGGGTGGCACGGGTCTAGCCGCTTGAGCGTTCTCGGTGCCCGAGTCAGGCGCAGAAGGCGAGTCCAGACCCTGTGGGCATCATTTCCTCTTCCTCATTAATTAGTTAATTAATTGTTTTAAAGGCGGAAGACAGCAGCGGGTGGGGGTGGGGAGCGTCCATCCTTCGGCTCACTCCGCGGATGGCTGAGCCAGGTCTGAGCCCGGAGCTCCAGCCCGGTGTCCCCCATGGAGACTCTCCCGGGTGCCTTAGCAGGGAGCTGGGTCCAAGCTGGAGCCGCAGACACGGGAGCCGGGGCTGCTGCAGGGGCCGCTGACGCTAGCGATGTACGCCGCAGCCCAGCTGTGCAGTTAACCGTTCTTCACTTATTTATTGGGACGTCAGAGTGAGAGCAAGGGCGGGGGCAGAGAGAGGTGGGGAGCAAGATGCCTTCCATCTACTCGTTCACCTCCCAAATGCCCGCAGCAGCCCAGGCCGGACCAGGCTGAAGCCAGGAGCCCAGGATTCCATCCGGGTCCCCCACGTGGGTGGCAGGGACCCAGGTACTCGCGCCATTGTCTGCTGACTCCCAGGGTGCATTAGGAAGAAGCTGGATTGGAAGCAGACCTGCAGGGGCTTGAACCGGTGCTCCAGCAAGGCACGTGTGCGTCCTAGGGGGGCTCCGAGCCAGCTGTGCCATAACACTTGCCCCAGATGTGGGCATCTTAGCCGGAAGGTGTTCAAGTTCAGCGGCGGTGAGGACGGCATCACCACCGTGCACCCCCAGACGGCACGTCGGACTCCCACAGCCCGCGGCCGGAGGCCAGTGGAGAGAACGTTTCCGAGCGCAGGGTTCATGTGCTCTTCTGGACACAGCGGTGAAATGCCATCCTCAGGACTTTTTCATGGAGGAAGGCACATGTGTCCGGGGCTCTGCCTCCGGGAGGCGGGAATGACAGCTCTGGCCGCCAGGTGCACGGGGCAGGAGGCCCGGGGGCCGCCTCGGGCCCCTTCGCCCTCCGGAGGCTGGCGTCTGTCGGTGCTCTACGTGCGGGGGGCGGGGGCACAGGCCCGCCTTTCTTCCCGCTGGGTGCACAGAGCCCGCTCTGCACCAGCCCCGGGCCGCCCGCCTGGCCTGTGTCAGGGAGCTGATTGCCCCGCGGTTTGACAGTAATGGTTCTAATGGGCTGATTTCTTATTCTTTGACTCATTCAGATGGGAAGGTTAAGAAACGGCCTTGCGGCCCCCTCCCCTTCCCCTCCCCCTCCCCGTGCTGGAAACTGGTGTTTCTTGACTTGAAAGGGAGGAGCCGCTCGGAGAAAGGCCGCCTCCCTGCGTCTCTCCCCCGCCCCCCCCCCCCAGCCGGGAGACCCAAACGCGCCGTACAGGCTGACACGTGTTGGGCAGAGGCAGAGCAATGGTGCCGTGGACGCGGTGTGGGAGAGCCGTGTGCCCGGGATTCTGAGAAGCCGCTACAGCTGGGATGCGCGCTGAGCTGTCCCAGTGGCTCCTCCCACACGCCGCTGCTGTGGCTCCCCGCCTCCTCCGTGGCTCCCCCGGCTCCTCCGTGGCTCCCTTCTGTGCTGAGCCCGCCTCCTGCGTTCTTTCCCCAAACGGGCCCTGCCGGACAGGAGAGCGGCAGGTGGACAGAGATGCAGGCCAGGCCCTGGGTGCCGGGCTCACAGGGCCCCGAGGAATTTCCCACTTGCTTCTCAGCCTGGGGGGGGGAGGCTCGTTGTCCCCGTCCCTTGGCTCCCCCTGTGGCCTGCAGGCCACGCCCCACGCTGGCCCTGTCTCTGGGCGGCCTCCATGGCGTCGCTCCCATTTTTCATGTCTCTCATTAGAGGGCTGATCAGCAGGCGGGCACCCCGTGATTTCTGGCTGCACAGCCCGGGAGAGGACACGGGTTGGAGCCGCGCTACCTTTTGTTGCGAGGTTTCTGGGACCAGGCGGGGCATGGAGGAGGGGCCCCCCCACCAGAGAGTGGGGGTGGGCCTGGGGGGTGGGTGGGTGGGTGGGTGGGAGTCCCCCCTCCTCTGCTCCTCCTCGCCCCTTTGTCAAGGTCACCCCCCAGTCCACAGATGTGCATTTAAAGCCGTGCTCGCTGGAAGAAGCCAGGTTGCCAAGGTGAAGCTGTCGATAGAGTATTGAACAGGCAGGCCCGGCCGGCCGTGAATGTCTGCTTCCAACCGGCGGCTCGGGACCTCCCTGGGGGGCGCGGAGGACTGACCCGAGGCCTCGGGGTGCCGGTGGAACTGCACCGGGCTGCCCACACCCAGAGCCAGCCCAGGCCCTGCCCTCCCCGGGACACAGACATCTCAAGGTTCTCTCCCTGCCCCAGCTGCACCAAGAGCGCCCTAGCTCACGGGGCCCTGTCCACCGTTACCCAGGAGAGCAGGTCCAGGTCCCCGTCACAGGGCAGGAGGCGGCGGGGGGCCCTCGGGCAAGGATGGCAGCAGTTCCAGAGTGGGGCAGCTGAGTGGCTCCGTGCAGGCCCCACCCTTCCCTGCCCGGGGCTCCGCACATGCCTGCTCTCTGGTTCCCGTGCCCCACAGAGCGGCTCTCTCTGGCCGACAGTCCTGAAGGCCGGCGGCCACCCTGTTGTGTGCAGGGAACCCTAGGGGGCCCCGTGGTCAGGTGTGCAGCCCTCGCCAAGGTGACCTGGCTGACGTGGCGGGGCGGGGCTGGTGTTAGAAGGGGCCTGGGCAGGGCAGGTGTTTGGAGGTGGGGCCTGCTGGGGGTGTGCCTTGCACACCCAGTCACCCCCTCCCGGCTGTGGGCTCCCATCCTTGTCTCCCTCCCCCCGCTGAGGCTGGGCTCCCGGCCTGCTGCGGCTGAGGGACTCACGCGATGTGGCCGCCCCTGCACGGGCACACCGGAGCCACCCACTCCCTTCCACACAGCCCAGTGTAGGGGCCCTTGGCAGCCTGGGTGCGGCCCCTGGGCAGCACACGTCAGAGAGCGGTGGCCCCCAGGCCTCTGGGACATTACCAGTTGGATCTGTGGCAACAGGAGGGGGCGGGGCAGAGGCAGCCAGACCAGCCGGGGCTTCTCTCAGCGTTGCCCCTGCTGCCGTGAGATTCCAGGCCTCAGTTCCTTTGACGGAGCCAAGACCCTCACTCAGCGCCCCCGAGTCCTGCAGCCCCGCGTGGCCCTGTAGCTGCCTCTGCTGCCCCTCCCCCCGCACTCCACTCCACTAGTGCTGCTGCCTCAGGACCTTTGCACTGACTGTGGCCGTGGCCCGGTACCTCCTCCTTAGCTGTCTGCACGGTTGTCTCCGTGTCACTCAAGGACAAGTGAGCTGAGCCTGATCCGCTGTCACTACCGTCCCCATGGCGTTCCCCACTCGCGCTGCCCCTCTTCACAAGGAGTAGGTTTGTTTTTACACGTTTTATTGGAAAAGCAGAGAAACAGGGAGAGAGGGAGTGAGGTGCACCGTGCGCTGGTCACTCCTCGCGTGGCTGCGGCAGGCAGGGCCGGGCCAGGACGAAGCCAGGGGCTCAAGCTCCAGCTGGGCCTCCCACGCGGGTGCAGGGGCCCGAGCGCTCGTGGCGTCTTACACTGCCTTCCCAGACGTGTCAGCAGGGAGCTGGGTGGGAAGTGGAGCAGCCGGGGTTGGAGCCAGCGCTCACGTGGGTGCTGGTATTGCAGGAGGCGGCTTCACCCCCTGTGCACATGGTGACCTTTTAAAAAATGTTTTTCTTTATCTGTTATCTGCTTTGTGTGGGTGCTGTTCCCGGCCTCTCTCCTGCTGCGTGGTGAGGGGCCCACGGGCAGGGGCCTGCTTGCGGCCCCTTCCTGCTGTGTCCTGGGAGCCAGAGCAGTGCCCCACACGGAGCAGGTGCTCGGGTGGGTGCTGCGCAGGTGGGCGTCTCGTGAGAGCAGGAGGAGCGGCTGCTCCCAGGAGTTGCCAGCGCCATGGCTGTCTTCGCGGAACCCTGCGAGCTGCTAAACGCAGCCAAGATTAAAAATGAAGTGGATTAACTTTACAATTCCATGAAGCGAGTGATGCTCAACACTCAGCCCTTCTTTCTCTTTCTAGTTTTTTTTTTTTAATTTTGATTTATTTATTTGAGAGGTAAAGTTACAGTGAAAGGGAGAGAGAGAGAGGTCTTCCATCCGCTGGTTCACTCTCCAAGTGGCCACAACGGCTGAAGCTGCACTGATCCGAAGCCAGGAGCCAGGAGCTTCCTCTGGGTCTCCCACGCGGGTGCAGGGGCCCAGGAACTTGGGCCATCTTTTCCTGCTTTCCCAGGCCACAACAGAGAGCTGGCCTGGAACCGGCGCCCATATGGGATGCCGGCACCACAGGCGAGGATTAACCTACTGCGCCACAGCGCCGGCCCCTCTCTTTCTAGATTTTATTACCATTACCATGTTTTTATTTTTTAAGAAAGATTTGTTTATTTGAAAGACAGGAAGAGAGAGAGACACAGAGAGAGGGAGGGAGACAGAGATCTTCCATGCCTGGCTCACTCCCCAAATGACTGCAATGTCTGGGACTGGTTCAAGCAGGGGTCAGGAGCTTCCTCCAGGTCTCCCACCTGGGTGCAGGGATCAAAGCACTCGGGCCATCCTCTGCGGCTTTCCCAGGCCGTAGCAGGGAGCTGAATTGGAAAGGAAGCAGCTGGGACTCGAACTGGTGCTCATGTGGGATGCCGGCGTCCCAGGCAGCTGCTTTCCCTTCTGGGGCACGGCGCTGGCTCCTGTCCTGAGGTCACGTGTGTGGTGGACATGGCACACAGGGCGCCGGCGTCGTGGTCCAGTACCGGACACTGCAGCCATTCGGGGAGTGAACCAGGGCTTGGAACAGTCTCTCTCTCTCTCTCTCTCTCTCTCTCTCTCTCTCTCTCTCTTTCTCTCTCTGTGTGTGTGTCCCTCTCTCTCTAACTCTGTCTTCCTTTCAAATAAATGAATAAAGCTTAAAAAGAAAAAGAAACAGTACACAGTACTGCTCGGCCCCCGGTGGGGTCAGGTGCCAACAAAGCCATCCTCAGTTGAAAATTTGTAAAACTCCAGCCCCTTGCATGCAGCTGACCTGCTGCCCGCCTTGGCTCAGCCTGGACTCCCGACACCGTGCTCAGCACGTGGCCAGCAAGCCTGTGCGGCACAGGCGTGGAGCAGCACCGGATCCTGCAGCCCCAAACAGCCACACAGGTGCCCAGGTGAACCACCGTCCAGCTGAGAGCTCCGCGCAGGGGGACCGCTGTGGCCCCGTGCCCTGCGGAGGTGTGTGGGCATGGACAGACACCAAACATCATGGCTTGCTTTTTTGTTTCATTGTCTAGACTTAAGAAAGTGACACCCAAAGTTAATGTTGCAGCTTAAACCTGAAAGCTGTTCCATTGTGAGCAGCCTAGAAAAAGGAGCCCATGGTGTCCAGGGTTAGAGACGTAGCCTCCGCTCCTCAGAGAAGTCACTGAGGGCTTTTCTTTTTTAAAGACTGACTGATTGATTTGGAAGGCAAAGTTAGAGAGAGAGAGAGAGAGAGAGAGAGAAAGAGAGAGAGAGAGAGAGAAATCTTCCATCCCCTGGTTTACCCCCCAGATGGCTGCAAGAACCAGACTGGGCCAGGCTCTCTCTCTCTCTCTCTTTTTTTTTTTTTTTTTGACAGGCAGAGTGGACAGTGAGAGAGAGAGACAGAGAGAAAGGTCTTCCTTTTTGCCGTTGGTTCACCCTCCAATGGCCGCCGCAGTAGGCGCGCTGCGGCCGGCGCACCGCGCTGATCCGAAGGCAGGAGCCAGGTGCTTCTCCTGGTCTCCCATGGGGTGCAGGGCCCAAGCACTTGGGCCATCCTCCACTGCACTCCTGGGCCACAGCAGAGAGCTGGCCTGGAAGAGGGGCAACCGGGACAGGATCGGTGCCCCGACCGGGACTAGAACCCGGTGTGCCGGCGCCGCAAGGCGGAGGATTAGCCTATTGAACCGCGGTGCCGGCCTCTCTCTCTCTCTCTCTCTTGCTCTCTCTCTCTCTCTCTCTGTCCACACAGCTGTTCGGGGACCAGGCCGCTGTGTGCTGAACCCGAGGAGGATCCCGGATCCCGACCCTCCTCCTGCTGTCGGGAAAGACTCAGCCTGTTTGTTTATTATTTGCTTGGAAACACATTTGCTTCGCGTGTCCCTCAGGTTGGGCGCTCAGAGGGGGCCTGGCCGCGGGAGCCCCGGTGTGAACGGGAACCTTCGTGCTGGGGCGGAAGCAGCAACAGCAGGGCTGGGCCAGGCCCAAGCCAGGGGCGGGAATTCAGCCCAGGGGCCGCACAGCACTCGGGCCGACGGCCGCTGCTTTCCCAGGCGCATGAGCAGGGAGCTGGACGGGAAGAGGAGGAGGGGGACAGGAATCGGTGCTCCGATACGGGAGGCCGGCGTCGTCACCCGCGGTGCGACAGCGAGTGGCCGGCGTACAGGAGACAGACAAGGAGACGCACAGCCCAGCCCCTCGCACAGCCCGGCCCGGCCGGAGCCAGCGAAGCTGCGGCAGATGCCCGAACGCCTGGGACCGCCAGAAGCAGGAAGAGGCGGGAGTCTTCCCGAGCCTGCACAGGGGCTGTGCCCTGAGTGCCCCGGGATGGTGAGGGGACGCATTTCTGCGCCTTTAAATTTCCAGAGGCAAAGAGACGGGCGGAGCTTCTACCTGCTGGTTCACTCCCTGGCTGCCCACAGCATCTGGGACTGGGCACAGCTCAGAAGCTGGGAGCTGGGAACTCCGCCCAGGTCTCCACCGTGGGTGCCAGGGACCCGATCACTTGAGCCGTCGCTGCCGCCGTCCTGGGTCTGCGTTAGCAGGAAACTGGAGCCAGGAGCCAGAGCTGGGGATCGAACCCAGGTACTCGGATGGGGACTCGTGGCCGCCCATTTCCCTTGTTTTGACCCATGTTTGGGATGGAGCCAGGAGCTGACCCTGGGGGTGTCACCACGCTGCAAGGCTGTGCTGCCCGCCCGGGCTGGGTTCCGGCAGCCAAGTCCACTCGCCCCCTGAGCGGCTGCCATGGGCCAGGCGCTGTGCCAGGCCTTCTCGCCGAACAGCCACGCCCAGTCCATGAATCCACATTGTCACCTGTGTCACAGAGGAGGGGACGGTGGCCCTGGGCTGTCTGAGGCCGCCAGGAGGGCTCGGAGAAGAGAGGCTGCTCCCCTGGGTGGCACCTGCAGGCAGTCCCAGATGAGGACGTGACAGCCTCACACACAGCTCGGTGGCAGAGTGAACCTCGCCAGCAGCTGCCTCCACCCCCGCCTCTGATGAGCCTGCAGCCCCTCTGGGTGCCGGGCACGCGTGTCCCTCTCCAGGCCTCTCTGAGCCCCCAGCTCGGCGAGGACCCCCCTCCCCAGGGGTCACGGGGCCCTCCCCTGCAGGTCAGCGCTGGGGGCTGCAGCTCCAGCCGGGGCCTCCCCACACTGCCTGCATGCCTTATCTTCCCCAGGCCGCTGTAAGTCCCGGCGGCAGGGGTGCCTGCCGTCTCCCTGGTATCCCCGGTGTCCCCAGCAGGCGCCGTGTGGTGATTCTTCCTGAAAGAATGTATGAAATGTGCCGTAAACAGGGCCCCTGACCGCAAGGCCAAATGCCTCCCCAGGGTGGCCAGAAGCCACCCCGAGCCCCCGCAGGGCCTGCATCGCGGAAGGCACCTGCTGGGCATTCCTACCGCCCGGGCCCAGTGTCACTCCGCCCTCGTGGGAGTGCCTGCCGGGTGGGCCTCTCTATGGCACTGTCCGGTGAACTGGCACAGGAGCCACCTCTGTGTGTGTGTGTGTGTGTGTTTTACAAAGATTTATTATCTGAAAGGCAGAGTACAGAGGGAGACACCTTCCGTCCACTGGTTCACTCCCCAAAGGCACGGCCAGGCCAAAGCCAGGAGCCTGGAACTCCATCTGGGCCAGGGGCCATCTTCTTCTGCCTTCCCAGGCACCTTGCAGGGAGCTGGATGGGACGTGGAGCAGCCGGGACTCAAACCAGTGTCCATGTAGGATGCCAGGTGTTGCAGGCAGGGGATTTACCTGTTGTACCACAGCAGTAGCCCAATTTATTTATTTATTTATTTATTTTAAAAAGATTTGTTGGGGCTGGCGCTGTGGTGCAGCGGGTTAACACCATGGCCTGAAGCACCAGCATCCCATATGGGCATCGGTTTGAGACCCGGCTGATCCACTTCTGATCCAGCTTCTGTTATGGCCTGGGAAAGCAGAAGATGACTAAAGTCCTTGGGCCCCTGCACCCGCGTGGGAGACCCGGAAGAAGCTCCTGGCTCCTGGCTTTGGATTGGTGCAGCGCCGGCTGTAGTGTGGCCATTTGGTTGGTGAACCAACGGAAGGAAGACCTTTCTCCCTCTCTCTCTCACTAACTCTGCCTGTCCAAAAACAAAAAGGTGAAGAGCAGCAGGGGAGCTGAGCTCCGGCGGCACGTTGGTCCTGTCGAGCCCCTGGGTCCGCACGTTGTCCCTCCCGCGTGGGCTGGGCAGAAGCGCCTCTGAGCAGGGACTTTCCTTCTTGTAGTTGTTCTAAGACTTGGAAGCCGGGGTCGCTCTGGCCCTGCTCCCCCGGGCTCGGCGGTGTCCTCAGGGCCCGTGGCCACCTGTGGCTTGAGGCCTCGGTCCTGGGTGGCAGAGGTCAGGGCAAGATGTGACCATGTAACATCCCAGCCACGTGTCCTCCCCTGGAACCCGGTCCGCTGGAGCTTCCTGCCCTGTCTCTCGCAGCCCGGGCAGCCCCAGGACCAGTGTCCGTGGTCGGGTGGCCACTTACTGCCCAGTGGAGCCAGGCCTGGCCTCAGCTTGGCGAGGGGGTTTCCTTGGGGCCCAGATGCATGTGGACAACAGTGCCTGCAGCCGTGGCTGCGGGAGGCCCACCCAGGCCCTGTGGGGACGGGGTCAGAGGCAGGACAGCAGGTGACCCTCGCAGGCTGGGGCGGGGGTGGTGGGGGGAGCCGGTCCTTGGATCTGGAAGTTCCCGTCATTCAATCCCGAGTCAGGGGCTCACAGGGCAGGGCTGCCTGCCCAGCCTCCACCTGGGAGGCCACAGCTTCTGGCAGGCGCTTGGGTTTCCTTCGGGGAGGGTCTCTCTCCCGCCCCGGGCGGGGGGGAGGGCAGCTCCAGGGCTTCCGCTTCAGGCAGCAAAGCCGCTGATGTCAGCCGGCGCGGCCCCGGGTGTCTGTGGGGTGCGCCGCCTCCCGCCCCCCCGCACGCGGCCTGCCTGTCATTAGCAGGGAGGGGCTCGCTGGCAGCCGGGGTAATTACGGCTGTGCCTGACGACGGGTCTGCGCATGTGTCTGCACAAACCGGTGGCCCGGCTGGGCGGCCGGGGTCGATCGGCAGCTGCTCGGTGAGCCGTGCAGAGCTGCCGCCCAGCAGGACCGGCGGGGACCGTGCCATCTGTGGGGCTGTCCTGGTGGCACTGCCCCCGGTGCCCGCCTGTGCCTGGCCCTGCTCTCGTCCTGTGTCCCTTTACCTGCCCCTTCCTCCGCTGCTCCTGTGGAGCGGGTCCCGCACGGCGAGCCGGAGCACCTGTGGGTTTTCTCCTTCCCCTTTGCGTGTCTCTTTGGAGTCCTGCTCTTTTATTCCTGGGATGACCCCGTACCAGGCTGAATGACGCCCCCTAAATTCGCGTCCCTCCGGAACCTCAGGAGGTGACCTTGTCTGGAGGTAGGGTCTTCCTTGAGTGAACATGAGGTCGTCTGGATTAGGAGGCCTGTAATTCAGTGCCCCGGTGTCCTTACGGCCAGGGAACCTGGGACCCTGAGATGTGCAGGGGAGAGGTCTGGGAGGCGGGGGTCAGTCCGAGGCAGGCCAAGGGCGGCTGGCACCCCCGGGGGCTGGCAGAGGCCGGGAGCATTCGGACTTCGGCCCTGGACGGGGACAGGATCCAAGGATCCATTGCTTTGTTTCAGGCCAGCTTGTGGTCGTGTGCTGCCACAGTCCCAGGACACGCAGCCCCTTCCCACGGGCTCGGCAGCAGAGTTCTGGGGCCTCCCCCTTCCCCCTCTCTCAAGGCCCCTGCACGGCCCTGCAGGTGGTCCCTGGGTCCCAGCCCCTGAGCACAGGCAATGGGGAGAGTGACCTTCGGAGCTCCAGAGGGTCTGTCTGCCGCAGCCCAGCCGTGGCCCCGCCGTCAGCACCCGCCTCTGCTCGGCGTTGGGCACGTGAGCAGGCACAGGAGCCGCCAGCAAGGTCGGTGGAAGGAAGGGCTCAGGGAGACCCAGGGGCGGGGCGGGGCGGGGCGGGGCCCCTGGTGGGAACAGCTGGGAAAGAGTGCTTTCAGCAGGTAGGGAGTTAGGGAAGTGCGGGTGTGGGCACGCAGGTGTGTGCCTGCGTGTACACACATGCACACACACACACTGCTGGTTCACTCCTCAAATGCCGGCGTCAGCCAGGGCTGGGCCAGACCGAAGCTGGGAGCCGGGAACTGCATCCAGGTCTCCCCGGCGGGGGGCACGGACCCCATCATTGAGCCGTCACTGGTGCCCCAGGGTCTGAGTGGGAGCTGAGTGTTGGACTGGGGGCCCCGGCACACTCGCCTGCTCGGGCGGCAGCCGGACTGCTGGCCCTGGCTGCAGGCTCTCAGAGGCTGGGGGCGGAGCGCCCGCGAAGGTGGGCATTTCTAGACCAGCCAGACAGCTGTGAGTGGGAGCTGGAGTCCAGGGAAGCGAAGACGCATGTGGAGCTCAGATGGGGTCCGCTTTGGAAAGGGGGTGTGGCCTGTCCAGAGCTGGTGGGCAGGAGACGGCCCCTGCCCCGGGCTCAGCACGGGGGCCTGGCGTGCTGGGAGGGCAGAGGCAGGAGGGGCGCTACCCCCCTCCCCAGCTGTGCTCTGTTCAGAAAAAGCACTGACAGGTTGTCTGCCGGTGTTGGGGGGAGGCTGGGGCTGCCTCGGGCTGAGGGAGCGCTCACCAGGCAGAGCTGCAGGGGCCGGGCTGCACACCCTGCGCCACCCTGCCACCCGCCAGGGGCAGAGCCAGGCTTGGGACCAGGACTCCGCCTGGCCACAGATCCGGGGCTCAGGGCCTGCGTGTTCCGGGGACGGCTTCAGGAGCCCCACCTCCCCTCCTCTCCTGACTGCTTGGGGTCCACAGAGAGGTCCCAGCTGAGCCCGCAAGGGTGGTACCGTCCACTCTGCGAGCCCGAGAGTGACCAGCGGTGCCCGGAGGTGGTTCCTGTGTCCTCATCCCCGCTGGGCGGTGGTGCTGACGACCTTTGGTTCCTTCCTTTGCTCATCCTACAGCCGCTGGTGCTCCGGGGCCGGGCCGGGTGCACCTGTCTGCCCGCCGCGGTCCTGGCAGTGGGACTGAACGGGCTCCAGGGAACCCCACAGTGCAGCAACCCCCAGGCCCTTCCCTGCGGAAAGCACCCCCCCCAACAGTCGCCCGCCCGGGCTGCCTCGCTCCGCTCTGCCTCCCTCCTGCTGCGCGGCCCCGGCCTCGCCCCTCCTGGTGTAGCCCAGGACCCTCCTTGCCTCTTCCCGCTCTGCATCTCAGCACCTCTGGTCACACGCCACGCTGCCCCAGGCCTCCGGCTGCGACCCCCGCCAGCGACTGCCCTGGCTGCGGCTCCCTGGCAGGGAGAGAGGAGGGGGTGGAAGGAGGCGTCTGGGCCTGGGGTTTCTCATGCAGGGTGGAGACCCGACTTCCCAGGCCTCCAGAGGGCTCACCGTCCTCTCGGCTTGCTGGCCACAGTGTTCTAACAGCCTGGGAGATGGTGCAGAGCGGCTGATCTGGACCGCGGCCAGTGTCCTGAAAGAATCCCGATAGGATTCCACGTGGGGTGGCGGCCGCCTGTGGTCCAGGCTGTCCCCCTGGAGCCTGGCCGGGCCGTGGTGAGAACCAGCTGGTTGTGGTTCTATGAGTCTTTGTCTCTTTTAGGGTTCAGTCTGAACATCAAGGCCAGAGTCAGTGCCGGCCATCCCTGCCTTGTGCCCCCAGGCCTGGGCCCCGTGGAGGATGCAGGCCGCGGCGGGTGGCCCTCGGCGGTCACTCGCAGAGGAGGCCTGGAAAACCCACTCCCCGCCTCCTCGTCCTCAGGTTTACCCAGCAGGGGCATCCTTGGCAGGCTCTGTCCCCTCGGCCCCGCCTGCTGGGTGCTGGGGCCGCTCGCTGGCTCTGGCTGGGGCTGCTGATGGCGGCTGGGGGCTGGCAGCGTCTTGGCTGGTGTGGGTCCAGCAGGCGTGGCAGGTCCGGCCGCTTGCCGAACCTCAGTGAACTCGTTACTTGATTTTTTTGAGTTAAGCTTGCCAGATTTTGTAAATAAACACAGAGAACAGCCGGGCGGTCCGACCAAAGTGCTTGCCGCTGCGGCTGACATCCCCGTGTGTGCCGCCTGGGGCCCTGAGGGCCGCGGAGGCTGCCGGGGAAGCTGCTGGGCTCAGGCAGCCGGCTCCACCCGCAGGGCGCGGTCTGTGCTCCATCACAGGGCTCCCGCCAATCACGGTGCGGACACCTCGATGCTGCGCTCCAGCCTTGCACCCCGCTACCCACCAGGTGCCCAGCAGGTGCCGCTGGCCGCTGGCCGGTTGAGCTCTCACCAGAGTTTGGAAGCCCACTTGGCAGAAAAGGGAGGGGCCTCCGGCTAAGCGATTTTCCAGGATGCCTCGAGTCCCCTTGCTTGCTTGGACTGGAGGGACTTAGAGGGGAACATCGCTGGTCAGCCAGCACACGGGGCCAGAGATGCCTGGCCAGGCTTTGGGGCTCTGATGCCAGTCTCTCTGGGGTTCCCCCTCCCCCTCTGCAGAGGTCCCTGGGGACAGCCTGGAGCCCAGGCGGAAGCTGCTGGTTGCCCTTAGGGCTCAGGGCTTCTGAATCGCTGGCAACAATTTCTGCTGAGCCCTCAAGGGCTTGTTTAAAAGGAGTTAAAGTGCCCGGTCCCTGGTGGGCGGGGTTAAGTGGCAGGGATGGAGGGTTAAGTGGCAGCTCCGATGGGCGGGGTCTTGGCAGGCTCTGCTGAAGCTTGCTGGGCCTCCCATGGCTGGTGCTGGCCTCTCTCGCTCTGGTCCTCACCCAGGTCCTTGGATGTGGGCACAGCATCCCGGGAAGGCCCGACTCTGTAGGAACAAGCACATAGGAGGCTCTGAGGCGGGAAGCCCGGGGCGGAGAGAGACCCCCCCCCCCGGCCCTGTGTGGACGAGCTGGGCTGGGAGGCGACCCCTCCAGCTCCTTCCTGGGCTGGACACCAGGGCAGGGCCTCCCCAGGACGGCAGGTGGCCCGGTGGTGGCTGGGAGTTAGGCCTCCTCCTCGCTCCGCAGTCACTGGAAAGGCAGGTGGTGGGGTTCAACCCTGCCAGCCCCCACTTCCAGTCAAGGCCTGTGGCCCCCTGGGAGCCCCCGTCCAGAGGGGCTGAGCAGGAAGGACCCTCCACAGACTGGGAACCAGCAGCGCAGTGGTCAGCCTGGGGGACGGCCTTGGGGGTGCCCTGGGAGCCGCGGCTCCGGCAGGGCCCTAAGGTGGGGTCTGTGCCCTGTGGGGTAGGAGAGTACCCAGGCTGCCCGCCGGGAGCAGAGCGAGGTCAGGGTGGACTGCGGGGAGAGGAGGGGCCATCTGCTCCAGGGAGGCTGGGGGGGTCACTCGTGGTCCAGGGCAAGGTGCAGGGGGAGGGTGGGTGCCCTGGGGGGACAGGGACGGCGTGGAGGCTGACGGGGCAGCACTGGGGATGGGGGGGGGGGTGAGGGCTTTGCTTCCCGGAGCGTGTGTTTTTGGAAGTCTCCTGCAGGCCGTAGGGGTCTCCAGCGTGTCACTAAGCAGCTCCCCCGTGCCGCACGCAGGCTGAACTAATTAAGAGGGAGCAGCAGGCTGAGAGGTGCAGCTCACCAGGGCGGGGGCTCCGGAGCCGCTGGTGGGCGGGCAGGGAGCCGGGCTGAGCCACCTGCCCCTCCCCCTGGGCTGGCCGCCTGCCTTCTCGCTCTGCGGGGACTTCCTGAGGTTCCCAGTGCTTGCCGAGGAAGGCCTTGCCCTGGGAGGCACCTGTCTCCTGGCCTGGGCCAGCAGAGGCTGGTGGGCTCCTGGGGAGCTCTGGGTAGGGGGGTCATCTCTTCCCCCAACCCACCAGTCAGACCACCCCTGCAGGGGCCCAGTTACTGCGGGGGTGAGTTGCCCCTGACACCAGTGGTGCCTGAGGGCCAGGGGGGAGGAGGCAGAGAGGGCCCGGCCTGGCCCTGACCTTTCTTGCTTCCAGAATCTTCGCAGCCTTGGCCTCATTTGGTACCTGAGGTTATTGTTGTCACCCCATTTCACAGACGGCCGAGGGTGGGATTCCAAACACCCCGATCTGACCTGCGGAGCTGCTAGGAGCTTCCCCCGTGTCAGGTCGGGGGTGTGGGGCCTGGGCGTCCCATTTTGTAAAGATTTTTGTTTATTTATTTGAGGGGCAGAGTTACAGACACAGAGCGAGGTCTTCTATCCGCTGGTTCACTCCCCAATTGACCACAACAGTCTGACCTGAGCCAATCGGAAGCCAGAAGCCAGGAGCTTCTTCTGGGTCTCCCATGCGGGTACAGGGGCCCCAGGACTTGGGCCATCTTCCACTGCTTTCTCAGGCCACAGCAGAGAGCTGGATCAGAAGTGGAGAAGCCGGGACACGAACCGGCACCTATATAGGATGCCGGCACTGCAGGTGGAGACTTAGCCTACTACGCCACAGCACCGGCCCCGGGCTTCCCATTTTAAAAAGCTCCCCAGATTTGGGAGCAGGAAGTCTTTGCCCCAGCCCCCAGCTGGAATGCGGCAGGGCTCCTGGTCCAGCCCCGCTGCCAGCGGCTGCTTCCGGGCAGGGACTTTGCCAGGGGTAGAGACCGGCAGCCTCCGGTCCAGGCTGAGGGCCAGACACTTGCACAGGTTCCCACCTGCTCCTCACCACAGCCTAGGGGACAAGGGTCCATGTTGTCATTTTTTTTTTTTTTTTTAAGATTTATTTTATGTATTTGAAAGGCAGAGAACCAGAGAGGTCTTCCATCCCGTTTCACTCCCCAGATGACCACGGCAGCCAGGGCTGGGCCAGGCTGGAGCCAGGAGCCAGGAGCTTCTCCCAATTCTCCCGCGTGGGTGCAGGGCCACGCACTGGGCCGCCTTCCGCTGCTTTCCCGGTGCGTCAGCAGGGGAGCAGCCGGGACTCGAACCAGTGCTGGGTCGCAGGCGGCAGCTTCCCCAGTGCACCACAGCGCCGGCCGCCGGTGCTTCCCTCTTACAAATGGCACGAGGAGGCCCCGAGACTCGGCCCCTGCTCTGTGTGGGGGCTCTCAAGGCCCCACGCAGACCTTCCCGTGTGGCCCTGGTGTCGGAACAAAGCTGCAAGGTCAGGAGCCACGTGTGACTCGGAGGACACGGGAGCCGGTCCCTCCTGCCCCAAGGAGCACGCAGTCCGCACCACCGTGGACCTCGTGGCCACGTGGACACCCGCCCCACACCCCTGCTGCCTGAGGGCAGCCAGCCTCCCCCGTGCAGCCGGGGCCCTGACCCTGTGGGCTCCATAGACGTGGTCCCTTCCTCTCCAGCTGTGGGGACAGACGGCTGGACCCAGAGAACCACAGCCCTGCATGTTGCTGGCCTGGCCCTGCCGCTCAGACCAGGCCCAGGGCTGTGGCCCGGGGCATCCCCGGCTGGGGGCTGCAGCCTCAACAGGACCACCTGCCACCCCCTGTTCCTAACCTGGCCAGCCTGGCAATCAGCTGCCCAGAAGGCACTGGTGTGGTGACTTCCCCGCTGACCGCCTGCGGCTGCCCCTGCAGCCAGGTGAAGGGGTCTCTTCCGTGGCCGGCGGGGCTGTTCTCAGCCCTCAACGAGCCCGGTGGCCCGGGTGCCCGGCTGGGCTGTGGCTGCTGTGGTGACGTCATCACTTTGAGCTTGATCCCACATGGACGTCTCCCCTGACGGCTGCTGGCACCCAGGACACAGGGACTGGAGCTGGACGCCAGTTCCCCTGGCCACTCCTCTCCCTTGACCAGAGAGGCCTGGCTTCTCCAGGGCCTGTCCACACCAGGAGCCTGTGGGAGCCCACGCAGCACACACAGGGGATGCCGGAGGAGCATCCTTGGGGCCGCCTCCTCTGACGGGGCCACAGTGAGCATGGTGTGTCCCCACACCCAGGCGGCCCTGGCTGCCACAGGGACAGCAATTGCAGGAAACCTTCCGGTTCCTCCCCGCCCCCCCCGCCCTTCCTCCTCCTCCTCCTCACTCCTGCTCCCTGGAATCACTTTTCCAAGCAAACCAGCAGACAAAGCCAGTGTACATGGAGCTTTGAGGTTAGCGCCACCGCGTGGGTCATGTGGCGCACCACGTGGCGCAGGCGGGAGCTGGGCTGGGCTGGGCGTGACGGGGTGGGCAGCTGCTGGGGGCACAGGCAGCAGAACTGAGGGCCTGTGCAGCCAAGATGGATGCATTTTATTTTTACTCCTAAGACTTATTTTTTTTTTTCTTTATTTGAAAGGCAGAGCGAGGTGAGCGAGAGAGAGAGAGAGAGAGAAGTTTTCCGTTCCCTGGTTCACTCCCCGAATGGCTGCAACAGCCAGGGCTGGGCCAGGCCAAAGCCAGGAGCCAGGAGCTCCATCCGGGTCTCCCACATGAGTGCAGGGGCCCAAGTACCTGGCCGTCTGCCACGGCCTTCTCAGGTGCGTTAGCAGGGAGCTGGAGGGGACGCCGGGGTCACCAGTGGCAGCTTAACTCAACGCTTACGATGCCGGCCACATGGTTTGGTGTATTTTTTTGTTTATTAAAAAAATCTCCCAGCCGGTGCCATGGCTCAATAGGCTAATCCTCCACCTGCGGCGCTGGCACACCAGGTTCTAGTCCGGTTGGGGCGCCAGATTCTTTTTTTTTTTTTTTTGACAGAGTGGACAGTGAGAGAGAGAGACAGAGAGAAAGGTCTTCCTTTTTGCTGTTGGTTCACCCTCCAATGGCTGCTGTGGCCGGCGCACCGCGCTGATCCCAAGGCAGGAGCCAGGTGCTTCTCCTGGTCTCCCATGCGGGTGGAGGGCCCAAGAACTCGGGCCATCCTCCACTGCCCTCCTGGGCCACAGCAGAGAGCTGGCCTGGAAGAGGGGCAACCAGGACAGAATCTGGCGCCCCGACCGGGACTAGAACCTGGAGTGCCAGCGCTGCAGGCGGAGGATTAGCCTGTTGAGCCACGGCGCCAGCCTGGGGTGCCAGATTCTGTCCCGGTTGCCCCTCTTCCAGGCCAGCTCTCTGCTGTAGCCCGGGAGTGCAGTGAAAGATGGCTCAAGTGCTTGGGCCCTGCACCCCATGGGAGACCAGGAGAAGCACCTGGCTCCTGGCTTAGGATCGGTGCAGCGCTGGCCGCAGTGCGCTGGCCGCGGCGGCCATTGGAGGGTGAACCAACAGCAAAGGAAGACCTTTCTCTCTCTCTCTCTCCCTCACTGTCCACTCTGCCTGTCAAAAAAAAAAAAGAAAAGAAAAGAAAAAAAAGAAAAGAAAATATCTCCCTGGGCAGGCGCTCGGCACAGCGGCCTCCTCCCGAGCAGAGGGCTTGGCGTGGGTCCTGGCCCCGCTCTGATCGCGGCTTCCTGGGAGGCGGCGGTGACGGCTCGAGTGCTCAGCCCCTGCCGCCCACACAGGAGACCCAGGCTGAGTTCCAGGCTCCCAGCTTTGACCTGGTCCAGCCCCGGCTCTCATGGGCCTTTGGGAAGTGAACCAGTGGATTCCCCTCTGCCCGTCTCTGTATCTCTCTGTCTCCCTGCCTTTCCAATAAACAAGATTTTTAGAGAATGGTTTAAGAATTTAAAATAGCATGTTGGGTACCTGTGGATTCACACGCAGGTGTAAGAAATCACACAGGGCGACTCCTATGGGGGCCCTGGCACCCCCTAACGGTGGCATCATGTGAGATGGTGATGCAGCCGGCGAGGGTGGCACACGATGACCATGCAATCCTGCCACCGGTGTGACTGCAGGTGTCCACCGCCGAGGTCAGGATGCCGGCCACTCTCCCAGCTCAAGGACCCCTCCTGCTGCCCCCGCCTGTCTCCCCCGGTCCCCCACCCCACCCCGGAATGACTGATCTGCCTTCCAGGTCTGCAGGTTTTTCAAGAGTTTTTTTTTTTTAATGATTTTATTTATTTTTGAGAGGTAGTTACAGACAGTGAGAAGGAGAGACAGAGAGAGAGGTCTTTGTGCCACTGGTTCACGCCCCAGATGGCTGCAATGGCCGGAGCTGGGCTGATCCTAAGCCAGGAGCCAGGAGCTTCTTCCAGGTCTCCCATGTGGGTGCAGGCTGGATCAGAAGTGGAGCAGCCGGGACTCGAACCGGTGCCCATGTGGATGCCAGCACTGCAGGCAGAGGCTCTACCTGCTACGCCACAGCCCCGGCTTCTTGAGCGAGTGTCTGCACCCTGCCGTGACGTCCTCTCGGATAATCCCCACGCGGACTCCACGCAAGCCGCGCGTCGCTCGGCCGTCTTCCCGCTCAAGCTGTGGCTTTCTCGGTTCTTGGTGTGATGGATTTTTTTTCACCCGTATCCCGGACGTTTAATCCATGGCGTCAGGAGACGCTGCGTTCTCTTATTTCAGCCGCAGCCGCCCGGCTTGGATCAGGTCCTGGCTACTGCTGGGGCTGCGGCTCCTATGGCAACCTCACTGACAGAGCCTTTGGTGTTCCGGGGCTGCGCCTGGGCCTTGCAGGAGTGTCCTCGGGCCAGGCCACCTGCCGTCCTCAGGTGCAAGAAGGGAGTCTCAGGGTGGCAGGAGAGGTTGTCCTGCCGCTTCCTGCCCACTGGCGTTTCTGGGGGGCGGGGTGGAGTCTTAGGCCCCGAGGGGAATGGGAGGTGCCTCCTGGGCTCTTCTTGTTAAGGGGGTGGGGGCTTCTGTGTGGTCCCCGGCTCTGCTGCCAGCTCGGTGCGTGCTGTAGGAGGGATTCTTGCTTAAGCCCAAGGAGGAACTAACCCGTCCAGTTGGCCTTCGTGTGCTGGGCGAAGGGTCAGGAAACGCTGGGCCTGGATCCCCCCGGTGACCCTGCAGGGCACTGCTGTCCGCCAGCCCTGGGCCCTGGCCTGGCTGCCCTCTTCCCTCCACACCCCTGGGTCTCGGGCTTTCTGGGCCTCCTGGGAGTGTCTCTTGGGAGGAGCTGGGGAGCCGGCGTCCCGTCTGGAATACAAGCTCTGGGACTTGAGCAGGTCTAAAAACCCGTGGGAAGGAGGGAAGGCTGAAGACGCAGCCAGAGAGGGGAAACTGAGGCCGGGACCCCTCCCCCAAGGAGCCTGGTGTGTGGTGTGGAATGGGATTGATCCTGAGCTCACGGGGAGGGACCCCCTGAGTGTGATGGAGGGGGCGGGGCTGGCGCGTCTGTTGCTGCATATTTGGGGGAGAGGGTCTGAGGTCTGAGAGCCTCCGTGGGGTTCGTTCCACGGCTGGGGGAGGGAAACGGCCATGAAGCCGGACCCCTCCCCACCCCCACGTCGTACCTCTCCCTGGCTCGGCCCGCACCTGCCAGGCTGAGACGCGCGCTCACCACCCCGGAGATTTCTGCAATTAAAGTCTTAGGCGTGGAGCCTCCTGCGCAGGGGGAAAGCAATTTCCCGTTCAGCGTGCGGAAGCTGCTCATCCAAAGCGACACCAGGCAGGGGAGAAACGTGCGTCACGGCTGCTGGAGCCACTCGGCCGGCAGAGGCAGCGGGGCCGCCCCAGCCCCGCGCCCGGCAGAGCCGCCTGCTCTGTCTGGGAGGGCGGTGGGCCTCGGCAGGCCAAGCCCAGACCCGCCCCCCCTACCCCGCCCGCCGTCTGTCTGCTCTCTGCTCTCGCCCCAGCAGCCCTGTGTGCCCTGGAACGCGCCCTCCTCCCCGCGTTGCCCGTGTGTGGTGAGTGCTCCGTGCCCACACCTGATGCGTGTGATGCGTGAGCGTGCATGTGTGGTGTGTGTGTGCAGCGGGTAAGCAGGATGCGTGCGACGTGTGCGTCCGTGCACGGTGTGTGTGTGCGGCTGTGATGTGCATGTATGTTATCCCATGTCTGCCTTCCTCAAGATTAAAAAAAATCATAAACCTGATAAGGAAAATAACTCGGCAGCAAAAGAGGCGCCGGGTACAGGTGATTCACAGAGAAGGGGACTGCGATGGCCGGTCACTGAGATTACGCGGAGCTCCGTGAGCCAGGACAGGCGGAGGGGCCCGGCGGGTGCTCGCCCGGCTCTAGCGGAGAGACGGGAAGCGCTGTTTCGGGTCCTCACGGGAAAACGCAAGTAGAGGCAGAGAGGAGACAGCGTCCGCCCCTCCCTCGTGGACGTCCAATAGCGCACTGAGCCCACAGTATGCACCAGGAAGCAGACACCTCGGACCCGGCTGGCGAAGCGTGGTTGCAGTGGTTTCTGGGAAAGTTTGTAGCGATGTCTGGGCACAGACTCCCGGTGAGGCCCCGGGGCTCCACCTGGGGAGCTTTGCAGAGACGCAGATGGGGGTAGCACATGCGTGCAGCCTGGCACGCGGGCAAACCAAACCCAAGCAAAGCAGCAGCGAAAAGCCAAACGGAAAGAAGGCTTGGGAGGCTCTGGAGCAGCTTCACCAGCCGTGGTAGGTCCACGCCACGGCGGCGTGGAAAGGAGCGGGTTAAACCCACGTCCATCAGCACGCGAGGGGCGGGCGCGGCTGTCAGGTGTTGGCCAGGGTCGGGCTGAAGTCACCGCAGGTGTGTGCCGGGTTCGGATTTTCCCTGTGGTCAGCAGTGGTAATCACCCTGCGCCAGGTGCTGGTCCTGAGCGTCCCCGGCACACACATCCGTCACCCCCAACTGCCGCCTCTCCCCACCCCTCCCCGCTTCCCTGTCCCCAGCCCTGTCCCCAGGCGGCCGCTGCAGGTGTGTGTGTGTGTCTCGTAGGCTTTTGTATGGGGGGGGTCACACAGAACGTGCTGCCCACCCTGGCCTCTGCCATCCTGTCCGGTGCCTGTCCTGCGCGAACAGCTTGTGTGGGGAGCAGGGAGAGCACCGCCCCTCTGCATGGGAGCACTCCGGCTTTGCCCGCTGGCCTGTCCATGGCCTGTCCCCCCTGTCCCCAGCGAGGGGCCGGTCCAGGAGAGCCGCAAGTCTTGGCATGGCCTCACCCGGGGCAACAATGGCCGGGCTTTCCGAGAAACAGCTAGACTTGCTAAAGCCACGGCACCATTCTGTATTCCACCAGCCGGGTTTCGGAGTTCAAGGCCCTTCACCACCTCACCGGACATTCGGCATGGCCAAGAGTGTTCTTATTATTCTCATTATCGGAAAGGCCAAGAGACAGAGCCAGGCACAGAGAACCCCCACCGCTGGTTCACGCCCCAAACGCTGCAACAGCTGGGACTGAGCCCGGTGCAGCCAGGGGCTGGGGGCGCCACCTGGGTCTCCCAGGCCTGGAGCAGGAGCAGGAAGCTGGGACAAGGGCAGAGCTGGGCCTCGAACCCGGGCCCTCCGACGCAGGCGGCAGCGTCCCAGCTGCTGCCCCAGCCCCCACCTTCTCTCTCCCTTTAATCAGATTTTTAGTTTGTGTCAGCAGTAGTTTGAAGCTTTTAGCACACAGCTCTTAGTCTTATTTTGTCAGCTTTGTCCTTTGTGTCACGTTTTAACGCTATCGTCAGCGTTATTTTTATTTTTAAAAAAGATTTGGGTGAGTATTTTATACTTTATTCGATTTATTTATTTGAAAATCAGAGTTGTAGAGAGAGAGAGACGGGGGGGGGAGAGGGAGAGAGGGAGAGATGGAGAGGGAGAGAGGGAGAGAGGGAGGGAGAGAGGGAGAGGGAGAGAGGGAGAGAGGCAAAGAGAGAGAATCTTCCATCTGCTGGCTCACTCCCCAAATCCCACAACAGCCAGCGCTGGGTCAGGCTGAATCAAAGACCCAGGAGCTCCATCCGGGTCTCCCACGTGGGGGCAGGGCCCAGGCACCTGGCCCATCCTCCACTGCTTTCCCAGGTGCATTAGCAGGGAGCTGGATGGGAAGTGGAGCAGCCGGGACTCCAACCGGTGCTAGACAGGACGCTGGTGTCCCAGGCGGCGGCTCCACCCACTGTGCCCCTGCACCGGCCCCTGCATTTTCTCTCTGTCCACACTGAAATCTTGTCTGTGAGCGCCTTGCTGCGACAGGGGAAGACTGGCCTGGCTTGGTCCTCACCCTCCGGATAGAGGGGACTCTGCTCCACAGCGCCCTCTGTGGCTCACCCAGGAACTCCACTACACCGTGTTTCCCCAGCCATGGGGACCCAGTCCCCAGCAGACCCTCGGGGGAGGTGAGGGGGTTGGGTCCCTGCCTGGTGCTCAGAGCCCCTCTCAGGCTCTGCTCCCCCTGCACGGCAGCCAGTTCTGTCCCTGGGTCAGGGGCAGGTTTTTTTTTTGTTTGTTTTGTTTTTTAAGATTTATTTATTTATTTGAAAGTCAGAGTTACACAGAGAGAGGAGAGGCAGAGAGAGAGGTTTTCCATCACTGGTTCACTCCCCAATTGGCCACAACAGCCGGAGCTGCGCCAATCTGAAGCCAGGAGCCAGGAGCTTCTTCCGGGTCTCCCATGTGAGTGCAGGGGTCCAAGGACTTGGGCCATCTTCTACTGCTTTCCCAGGCCAAGCAGAGAGCTGGATCGGAAGTGGAGCAGCGGGTCTTGAACCAGCACTCATATGGGACACCGGTGCTTCAGGCCAAGGCTTTAACCCGCTGCGCCACAGCACAGGCCCCAGGGACAGTGTTACTACCTGGACACCGCACATAAACCTCAGTGCAGGGCTGAGACCCGCAGGTGGCGATGGCAGTGAGTCCGACAGGTGCGTCCTCGTGGCCAGCTGCTGAGCTGGGCCTGGCTCTGCCCTCGCTCGTCCTCCCCTTTCGATCTAAAACGCGTCTTGGAATAGACTGCACCAGCCCCGGGTACAAAAGGTGTCGAGGGTTCAACAGCTCCTGGACATCCTGGGGCTGGGTTCCGACGGCCCTGAGTGGAATCGCAGAGCCCTTTGTCCGAAGTCAGTGGGGATCATTAGGGAAATGCAAACCAAAGCCACAGTGAGGGGCCGCCTCCAGCCCATTAGAACGGCTACTACGGAAAAAACAAAACAGAAAATCACAAGTGCTGGCTGGGAGGGTGTGGAGACCCTGGAGCCCCGACACGCTGCAGGTGGGGATGGAGAAGGCACAGCTGGGTGGAACACAGCGTGGCATTGGGGCGAGCACTGGGTAAAGCTGCCACCTGCAGCACTGGCAGCCATGAGCCCCGCTGCTCCACTTCCCATCCAGCTCTCTGCTGTGGCCTGGGAAAGCAGTGGAAGATGGCCCAAGTGCTTGGGCCCCTGCACCCACGTGGGAGACCTGGAAGAAGCTACAGGCTCCTTGTTCCTGGCTTCAGATTGGCGCAGCTGTAGCCATTGCCATCATTTAGGGAGTGAACCAGCAGATGGAAGAACTCTCTCTCTCTCTCTCATCTCTCCTCTCTCTGTAGCTCTGCCTTTCAAATAAATAAATGGATTTTGAAAAAGAAAGAAAGAAAGAAAACTGTGGTGGCTCCCCAAAAAACTAAAAATCAAACCACAGTTCCGCTTCTGGGGATGCACCTGCTGTGGTTGGAACGACGGTGGCCCCTCTGAGCCTGGGTCCCCGGCACAAGAGCGGCAGGCGGGCGGCCTGGGGCGGTCAGCGTGTGCAGGTGGAGGACGCTCTCCTGCCTCTGCTCGGGCCTCCTGCGCGGGAGGAGCTGTCCTGGGGGGCAGGGAGCAGCCCTCCCCACACGCCTGCACTGCGCCTCCATCTCGGGCTCCCTGGCCCTGGGGCTGCCCCAGAAGAATGTCTGTTGTTCGCCACCCACCCGGTCTGCGGCGTTTGGCTGCGGTGCCACGAAGACCACTCCGAGGACTCGGAAGCTGAGCGGCTCAGGTGGCTCCGCCCGCGCTCCTAGCAGCACCGCGCGCAGCAGCCGAGACTGGGAGCGACCCCAGTGCCCGGCAGCATGTGGGCACGCAGAGGGGCTTCTCGGGCCGTGCCGAGCGAGGCCGTTCTCACGGGTGCTGCACCACGGCTGGCCCCGGAGGAAGTGTGCGCTCTGTGGATGAGACCGCAGGAGGCGGCGCCGTGAAGGAAGGGCGGCCAGCAGGCAGGAAGTAGGGCCGGGTCGTGGCGCGGGGGCTTCGGCCACGGCGGGGGACACCTGCACCTCGCATCCAGGGCCCCTGGAACCCGGGGCCGCCTCCGGTGCTGACCCAGCCCTCTGCTAATTCCCTGGGAGGCAGAGGAAGACGGCCAAGGACTCAGGTCCCTGCTGCCCACAGGGAGCCCACAGGGAGACCCAGGTGGGGTTTCTGGGTTCTGGGTTTGGCTTGGCGCAGACCTGGCTGTTGGCATTTGGGGAGCGAAGCTGCAGATGGAAGATTCTCTCTGTCTCTCCTTCTCTTTGTCATGTTGCCTTTCAACTTGTCTTTCTTTCTTTCTTTTTTTTAGATTTTATTTATTTATTTGAAAAGTAGAGTTACAGACAGAGAGAGGGAGGGACAGAGAGTGAGGTCTTCCATCCGCTGGTTCTGGTTCACTCTCCAAATGGCTGCAACGGCCGGAGCTGAGCTGATCTGAAGCCAGGAGCCAGGTGCTTCCTCCGGGTCTCCCACACGGGTGCAGGGGCCCAAGGACTTGACCATCTTCTGCTGCTTTCCCAGGCCACAGCAGAGAGCTGGATCAGAAGAGGAGCAGCCGGGACTAGAACCAGCGCCCATACAGGATGCTGGCACTGCAAATAGAAGCTTAGCCCACTGCGCCACGGCGCCGGCCCCTCAACAATGCACAGTGCATTGTTCATGTGTGCGCACAGCAAGGGCTCACGCGTGTCCACAGCACCTTGTTCACGCGTGTGCACGTGCATTGTCCACAGCGCACTGTTCACAGCAGCTAAAGGTGGAGTCCTCCCGTGTCATAGCAGATGGGGATGCCGGCTGGGGTCTCCCCAACGATGGGAGACCCCGCAGCCCTGGAAGGAGTGGAATTCCGATAGACACCGCAGCCTGCGTGGTGAGAGCACCGTGCGGAGGGCGCCCAGTGCAGGCGCCCGCACTCGGGTGATTCTACTTTTACAAACCCCCAGGGCCCGGGAACTCTGGAGAGAGATGGCGGTCCTCGGTCTGGAGGCCGTGGCTGCCGGGGTGCGGTGAGCTTTCTTCCTGAGCCGAGGAGGGCGTCTTAGAGCCGGGCACGGCTGCGGCCCCGCCTCCTGGTCGTTCACCCTGAAGTCACACATTTTGTTATATGAATTTTGCTTCCATTTTTGAAAAGTAGAGTTTAGAATATTTTTTAAAGATTTATTTTCATTTTATTTGAAAGTCAGAGTTACACAGAGAGAGAGAAGAGGGAGAAAGAGAAAGAGAGAGAGAGATCTTCCATCCGTTGGTTCACTCCCCAAATGGCTGCAATGGCTGGAGCTGTGCCGATCCGAAGCCAGGAGCCAGGAGCCTCCTCCGGGTCTCCCACACAGGTGCAGGGGTCCAAGGACTTGGGCATCTTCCACTGCTTTCCCAGGCCACAGCAGAGAGCTGGATCGGAAGAGGAGTAGCCGGGATTAGAACCGGCACCCATATGGGATGCAGGCACTTCAGGCCAGGGCTTTAACCCACTACGCCACAGTACCGGCCCCTAGAATATTTTTTAAAACTTAAAAAATTTGTTTTTGGTTCCTCCCCAAGGGGCCACAACAGCTGGGGCTGGGCCAGACTGAAGCCAGGAGCCAAGAACTCCATCCGGGTCTCCCAGCCCTTGAGCCGTCACCGGCTGCCTCCTGGGTGGGGGTGGGTGTTAGCAGGAAGCTGGAATCAGGAGCAGAGACCCCAGCAGGGGATGCGGGCATCCCAAGGGCATCGTAACTGCTAGGCCAAGTGCATGCCCCAAGCAAACTTTAAAAAAAGGTTTAGGGGCCGGCACTGTGGCGCAGTAGGTTAATCCTCCACCTGTGGCACCGGCATCCCTTATGGGCACTGGGTCTAGTCCCGGCTGCTCCTCTTCCGATCCAGCTGTCTGCTATGGCCTGGGAAAGCAGTGGAGGATGGCCCAAGTGCTTGGGACCCTGCACCCACGTGGGAGACCTGGAATAAACTCCTGGCTCCTGGCTTCAGATCGGCACAGCTTCAGCCATTGTGGCCATCTGGGGAGTGAACCAGCAGAAGGAAGACCTCTCTCTCTCTTTCTCTCCCTCTCACTGTCTGCAACACTACCTCTCAAAAATTTTTCAAATCTTTTTAAAAAGTTTGATACATATTTCTAAATTATTGTAAAAATATTACTTACTTATTTATTTGAAAGGCAGCGTGACAGAGAGAGAGGGAAAGGCAGAGAGAGGCCTTCCACCTCCTGGTTTGCCCCTCGAATGCTCACAAGAGCTGGGGTGGGGCCAGGCTGAAGCGCTGGGTCTCCCGGTGGGTGGCAGGGGCCCAAGGACGTGGGCTGTCAGCAGGGAGCTGGGTGGGAAGGGAGGGGCGGGGCCCCATCCCCGGCACCGGCCTCGCCCGCCCAGTGCGCTTGGACGTGCTCAGGAGCCGTGTGTCTGTCCTCGTCCACGGTCTGGTGATGTCGCTTGACCGTTTTCCCTGTTGATTGATCTATCGATTATTTTAAATGTTGCTTTGCAATTCTGTATTTTTAGAGAGAATTGCTTCTGTGATCGGTTGCGAATCTTTTCCGTTTCTACTTTCTCTCTGAGCTTGGCTATGGTGGATTTTTCTCTAAAGACTTAAAAATAATCACTGTAATCACATTTAACATTCTCTTTCATGGTCCGGTTTGGAGGGCCCTGGTTCTTAAGGGCCCGGGCAGCTGCCAGTCTGCTGCCAGCACAGTGTCCAGCACCACCCCTGTCCCCCAATGTCCACAGCGTCCACCACTACCTCTGTGTCCCTCACTGTCCCTGTCCCCCACTGCCCCACTTTCCACAGCACCTGTTGCCATCAGCTGCCATGCACAGTGTCCACCACTTCCAGGGCATCTGCTGTGGTCCCTGGCATCTACCACTGTCCACAGTGTCCCCCACTGTCCCCCACCATCCACAGTGTCCCCCACTGTCCCCACTGTCCTCCACCATCCACAGAGTCCCCCACTGTCCCCCACCATCCACAGAGTCCCCCACTGTCCCCACTGTCCCCCACCATCCACAGAGTCCCCCACTGCCCCTGTCCTCCACTGTCCCCCACCATCCACAGTGTCCTCCACTGTCCCCGTGTCCCCACCGACCACAGTGCCCCGAGCACTGCCCGTCACTTGGCACAGCGCTCCCCCCGTTGGGACGGCGCCCGGGCCACTGCCACTCCCTGGACTCACCTCCTAGGCTGTGCAGGAAATGACCCTGACCGGGCGGCTGGGGCAGTGGAAACCAAGTGCAGCAGCTGGGGCTGGCGTCAGAGGGGCTCTCGGGGAGGACCCCTCCCGCCTCTGACCTTCTGCTTGTCCCTCGCTGTGGCTCCGCCCCAGCCTCTGTCCCCGGCTCCGTGGTCTGCCCCGTGTCCCTGTCATCTCTCCTCGCTCTCTAAGTATCTTTAATATGTGATTGTCTAAAAACACCAAATTGTCCACTTTGCTTTCATTTGAAAGGTGGAGTCGGCCAGGCAGGCAGCGAGAGATCTTCCACTCCCTGGAACAGCGCCCACGACACCAGGGCTGGCCCAGGTGAGGCTGGGAGCTGGGAACTGCGAGCGGTGTCCCATGGGGGCGGCAGGGCCCCCAGGCCTTGAGCTGTCAGCTGCTGCCTCCCAGGTGTGCGTCACAGGAAGTGGATCAGAGGCGGAGCTGGGGCGCGGGGGTCCCCCGTGGCCTCCCAATGCCGTGCTGGCCCCTGCCCCTCTCCTGGTTCTCACAAGGACACTGTCTTGGGTTCCTCCGTATGTCTGCCTAGACCCCTTGTCCGAATAAGGCCACACACCCCTCTCATTATCCCTGGGGGGCCACCATCAGCCCGCGGAGTCTCCGTTCCCCGGGGAATCGTAGCAGGCAAAGTGCTTCAGACTGCCGCGCCGCGTGCTGCGGCTGGGCTCAGGGCCCGGTGACATCATTGCCCCCTCCGCTGCCCACCTGGACCCCCTCTGCTGCCGGGGACGCTCACCTGGAGAGGGGACCCTGCCCTGAGCCACGGCTCCAAACAGCCACTGCAGGGCGCTACGTGGGTGCCGTGGTCGTGACACTCCCACACGCCCGGCCACAGAGGGGCCCCTTGGTCCCATGTGGGGTTCCACTTTCTCTGCCCCGAGCACGGTTCCTGCTGCCTCTGGCTGAGCCGAGGCCTGACCCCATCTGCCTGTGGTGGCTGGGCCTGCTGTGCTGGTGTGGCCGGCTCAGGATGGGCTGTGTCAGTGCCGGCTCCTGCTAGGTAGCTGGGCGCTGCGTCCGACAGGGCCCAGGTGCACCCTGGGTGTGTTTTTGAGACCAGGCCTAATTCTGTCCTGCCAACGGCTCTGCCTTGCTCCACGACCCCGGGGCCATCAGCCGTGCACAGCCATTTTCTCCCTGAAAAAAGACCTGGGGGCCTGCAGGGTCCCGTGTCCTGCTGCCAGGCTGCCCCTGCTCTGGGTCTCCTCGAAGCTGGAGGGTGGAACAGGCTGCCCTGGCATGGAGGAGGTCACCATGGCCCACTGCGACATCTTGGCTGTCATTGGTGCCCGGACCCAGCCTCTACTGTGACCATGTCCCGGCAAGGTTTGCAAGGTTAGCGAGGCGGGGACTCCCAGGGGCTTCTGCACGAGCCCAGGCCCCTCGGGGCTGTGCTATGCGGAGGGGTGGCTCTGGCGTAGCCCCAGGCCAGGCCGCCAGCGTAGCTGTTGCCCGTCCTGTGCGGGCACGGCTCCTCCCGGGCTCCGTCCTCACGGGAGAGGACACGTTTGCCACGTCAGCGGCCACAGATCTTTCGAGGCCACGTCTGAGGACAGCCGCGGCTGGGGCCGCCCTGCGTCCGGTCACCTGCTCTTCCTCCAGGATCACCTGTGCTTTCGAGGACAAGACCCGTCACTGGACGGCACGCGACAGGGACCACCCCCCCGGCTCCGCGGGGGTCTTCAAGGGTGGTACTGACATCTGACATCCGCCCGGGAAGAAGCACATGGTGTGTGTGTGTGGGGAGAGAGAGAGAGAGAGAGAGAGAGAGAGAGAGAGAGAGAGAGAGTTCATATCTCAGGGTCATTCCCCAGATGCCTGCAATGGCCAAGGCCAGGCCAGGGCTGGGCTGAGGCTGAACCAGGAGCCGGGAACCCAATCCAGGTCTCGCCCATGGTGGGAGGGACCCAAGCACTTGCGCCATCACCGTTGCCTCCCAGGGCTGTGCATGGCAGGGAGCTGGCGCTGGGATGTGGTCCAGGCCCTCCACGTGCGAGGTGTGAGGTGCCAGGTGCCAGGTGCCAGGCAGGCATCCACCCTCACAACCATCAGCCGGGCAGACGTCAGGGCTGTATCGAGCATTCGGCTGGGCCGTGTCCACCCCTGGACGGGCACCTGACTCCCTGCCTTCTCACCTTCCAGGGGCTCCTGCTCCCCTAGCTGGGGTACCCCCACCCCGGCAAGGCCCCTCCCACGTGACATGTTTCTGAATCTCATCACCGATGTCCCCCTGACTCTCCTGCCTCCCTCGCTCACCTGTCAGGACCCAGGGGACCACACTGGGCCTCCAGGAATCCCAGCAGCGTCCCGGCTGAGTGGTGGCCTCCGCTGCCTTTGCCGGGTCAGCCCGGTTCCCGGGGTGGACCGTGGGCATCTCTGGAGGGCTGCTCTGGGGCTGCCGTGGCCTGTGTGTGCCTGGTGACCCCTGACCCCATGGGGACAGCGTGAGAGGTGGGCCTTGGGGGATCGGGTCAGGGCCTGCGTCAGGTGGGCCGAGGGAGCTGGCCGGCCCCTTGCTCTGTGCCAGGACAACGGCGGCAGCATCCACGGCAGACGCGGGCAATTCGCAGGAGTGTGCACCGGGGGTGCTCCCCAGCCGCTCAGTGTGGGAGACCTCCTGGGCTCCCCACACCGGGTGAATCCTGCAGCCTCCCGGGGGGCCCCAGCCGCAGACAGGGGCACGGCCAGCTCGCAGCCCTCCATCCCTTCCTCCACCACCGTCTCCGGGGCTGGGCCGGCGTCTTCCTCCTCCACACCAGAGGGACGCTGGGACTCACAGCCAACACTTCCTCTCCTCCTCCCCCAGCGTCTCTCTGTTGTCAGGACATTTTTATTCGTTATTTTCTCTAAAAACAATTGATTTATTTTAAAGGCAGAGTTAGAGAGAGAGAGAGAGAGAGAGAGAGAGAGAGAGAATCTTCCATCCTCTGATTTCCTAAATGGCTGAGCCAGGCCAAGTCTAGGAGCCAGGAGCTTCTTCTGGGTGCAGGAGCCCAAGCACTTGGGCCATCTTCTGCTGCTTTCCCAGGCCATGGCAGAGAGCTGGATCGGAAGTGGAGCAGCCGGGACTTGAACTGGTGCCCATACGGGATGCCAGCACTGTGGGGGGAGGCTTTACCCGCTATGCCACAGCACCGGCCCCTTTCTTGGTTATTTACTGTCACTCCAAACACAAAACCATGAAGATGGCTCATCGTTAGCGTGCACACCACCCCTCTTTCTGGGTGCAACAGAGTGTTGGGCTCGCATGCAGAGCCACCGTGGTCCCACGCTTCTGTCTTGTGGCCTGTTCGTGGCTGTGGTTGCACAAAACCAACTTGACAGTTTCTGCATCACTTCCTGCTGCACGAACACACTGCCAACGCCTCCATCGTAGCATCTGGCATAGAGAGTGAGAGACAGAGACAGAGAGAGAGAGAGAGAGAGATCCCCGGATGCTTGCAACAGCCAGGAGCCAGGAGCACCATCTCCCACGTCTACCGGGTGGGTGGCAGGGACGCGAGTCCTCCCAGGGTGCCCATCAGCAGGCCGCTGGGCAGAGAGGGGTCGGAACTCGGATGCAGGCCCTCGGATGTGGGACGCGCGGGTGTCGGAGGCGGCAGTTGAGCTACCCAGCGGGCGCCAGCCCTCGCGGTGCTGCTGCGTGGAACAGAGGGCGTGGCTTTTGTGACGCCGGTGTCACTCCTGCCCCGCTGGCGCCACGCCACGCTCACCCGGCATCACAGGAGCCGCGCCTCCCCGAGCCCCCGGTGTGCCTGGACGGCGTGGGTGTGTGTCACCAGCGTCTGCGCACACGCGTGCTCTGTGTCCCGTGGGTTTGCGCTACATGGGCCGAGTTCGGGGATAAAGTGGTGACTGTCAGGCCAGCAGCAGCACACGGGAGCCCGAGCCCCGGGCCCTTCCGTGCGGGCGCCCCGGGGTCCTGCAGCTGGCACGGCTCGCTGAGCGACAGATCGCGGGGACTTCCTGAGACGCCACTCGCGTTCACGGGAATTCGCGTTGTTCTCTGAAGTGGGTGCAAACGCAGCCGCCGAGCCAAGCCTCCACGTCTCACACACAACACTGCTCAGACGTCCTGGGTCCAGGGACAGGCTCCCCGGCCAGCGGCCTGCAGGCTGAGTCCTTGCGGGGGAGCTGCTGGCTGGCAGTGGACAAAGATGGACGTTGGGAGACCCCAGCCGGCGACCGGCCCTCCACCCCCGCACAGCGGGCGCCCGTTCTCGCCCATGCCGGCCGACACCGGCCCGCACCACAGCCTCAAACCTGTGCCCACGGACGGGCCAGGCGATCTCACGGCTGGTTCCCCCTGTTTAATCATCGCCAGGGCAGGGGAGCCCCTTGTTCCTCCGCTTGGCCAAGCAGACCTCTCCATGTTGGTGGAATGACGGCCCGCTGCTTATTTTTATTTATTTATTATTTATTTATTTTTTGACAGACAGAGTGGACAGTGAGAGAGAGACAGAGAGAAAGGTCTTCCTTTGCTGTTGGTTCACCCTCCAATGGCTGCCACGGCTGGTGCGCTGCAGCCAGCACACTGTGCTGATCTGAAGCCAGGAGCCAGGTGCTTCTCCTGGTCTCCCATGGGGTGCAGGGCCCAGGCACTTGGGCCATCCTCCACTGCACTCCCGGGCCACAGCAGAGAGCTGGCCTGGAAGAGGGGCAACCGGGACAGGATCGGTGCCCCGACCGGGACTAGAACCCGGTGTGCCGGCGCCGCAAGGCAGAGGATTAGCCTAGTGAGCCGCGGCCCCGGCCCGCTGCTTATTTTTAAAAAATAAAAAAATAAAAAATGGATTTATTTGTTTATTTATTTGAAAAGCTGAGTGACACAGAGAGAGAGAGAGAGAGAGAGAGAGAGAGAGAGAGAAACTTCCATCCACTGGTTCGTTCCCCCGATGGCTGCAAAGCCAGGACTGGGCCAGACCAAAGCCAGGAGCCAGGAGTCTCACGCGGGTGACAGGGACTCAAGCACTTGGGCCATCCTCCACTGCTTTCCCAGGCCACAGCAGGGAGCTGCATCGGAAGTGGAGCAGCCGGGACTTGAACCAGCGCCCATAAGGGATGCCGGCGCTGCAGGCAGAGGCTCAGCCCACTGCGCCACCGCGCCGGCCCCTTGGTGAGCCTCTGAAGTCTGTGGGGCTTTAGACGTGCGGACCCCCCAGGGCAGTCGTCCTGCCGCTCCCACCTGCATGCGGCTGAGTGCCGGGTCCCTCCGGGCCCGCGAGGCCGTGCAGACAAACTCGGGTCCGTGCCTCGTTCCGTCTCCCCCTCGCGTCCCTCTGGATCCCAGCGCTGCTCTGTTGCCCGCCCTCCTCGCGTGCTGCTCGGACACACGGCCTCGCTGGCCTTTTGCTTCCGTTGACCTTGGTGGTTTTCAGAGGCGCCGCCCGGGGCCGTGCGATCCCCCTGTGCCTGGGCAGCAGAACCCTCCGTGCCCCACCTGACGGTCACTCACCCCTGCCCGCTCCTGCCTCCTCCGAACTCCCCGGCTCAGCCTCCATGGCAGCCATGGGGCGCTCTCTTCTCCCCCAACGACCTGGAGCTCCTCCGTCCACTGGTTCCCTGCCCCACCCCCCAGGCCTGCAGCAGGACTGAACCGGGGCCTTCAGCCGTCTATCCCCCCTCCAGCGGCCCTGGCTGTGAGCTGCCCGCTGGCCTGGCTGTCTCTGGCCGCGCCTGTGGTCTCCTGGGCTGCCGTGGGCTGTGCAGGCCGCCCTTCCTCCTGGTCCCCAGTGGGGCCAGCAGTGGGATGATGGGAGGAGAGGTAATTGCAGCTCCTTATTCGCAGCCACACCCGGTCGCCTGTGCGGGGGCCGAGCAGCGCCAGCCGTCTGCCTGTGTATTGCCGTCAGGGCCCCAGCGCTGGGTCCAGAGACGAGGGCCAGGGAGCACCCGAGGCAGCCGGGCTGACCCCGGCCTCCCGGCCCCACACACTCTGTCCTCCGGCCCCAGGCCCACTCCACCCGCCTCTGGGAAGTCCCCCAGCTGGGCCCTGGCCGCCTGCTGTTTGTTCCTTCCAGGGCTGAGCCCCCCACAGCCGCCTCGCGTGAGGAACTGGGGCGGGGGCTGTGGGGACGACCCACCCCCTAGGCGCTTTCCCTCACAGGGCCACACGCACCTCCCCCAGCCCCCACGAGGCCAGCAGGACCACCGCCCGGCTCCACGCACTCACTCACCGAGTCTACACGCCGCATGTCTACAGAGCCGGCTCCTCTGCAGACAGGGGTGTGCACGCGTGTGACTGTGTATGTGCACGTGTGTGATGGTGTGTGTACATGCATGTGATTGTGTGTGCACGTGTATGACTGCACGCACATGTGATGTGGGTGCATGTGTGTAACTATGTGCACACATTGAGTGTGTGCGTGTGTGTACACGTGTGATTGTGTACACATGTGACTGTGTGCGTGTGTGTACACGTGTGTGCTTGCAAAGTTGGTGGCCAGGGGAGGCTGCAATGAGTGACCTCAGGAGACCTGGGGAGGGCAGGGCCAGAGCTCCAGGCAGAGGGGAGGCAGCTGGAAGATGAGGGTGGGCGCTGGGTGGGTGCAAGGGGCCCCACAGCCGCCAAAGGGCAGTCAGTGTTGGGAGCAGAGGGGCCGAGGCAGGACAAGGAGGCTGGCGGGGGCGAGGGGCAGATGGAGAGGGGTCTGGCCATAGTCGGGGGCTGGGGGCGGGGTCAGGCAGGCCGGGGGGCACAGCAGGGGCTGCAAGCAGAGACAGGACCCAGGGTGCAGGTCAGGCAAAGGCCCTGGCCGCTGCCGCCTGCGCACTCCCTCCTGGGCCTGTCCCACGTCCGCGCTCTCCCCCTCCCTGGGGTGAACCTCACCACCTCCGGGCCTGGGCCATGGCGCCAGGGTGGGCGGGGGCCTGGGTGACCTCTCTCCTCGGGAACGAGGAGGGGTGATGCCGGCTCGGTGTCTCACAGCCGGCCCCGGGGTGGGGAGCCATCGGGAGCCCTGGGCGGGAGCGGGGCCGGGCCAGCCTGCTCCCCACGCCCGCCTGCGCTGCTGGCCTCGCTGTATTCCCCGTGCAGGGAGGAGCTGACCCTGGCGGCGGCTGACTCCTCTGCCCGTGAGTCATGGCTGCCTCAGGCACACGGGAACCGGCCCAGGGGCTCAGCGTCGCCCCCAGCTGGGGACGGCCCCGCCCCCCCACCCCTTCACCCGGACGCAGCCGGGCTGGCGTTCTGTGTCCACCTGGCTTGGAACGCTGGAACCAGGATGTGGGGAGGCTACATATCCGAGGAGACACAGCCTTCAACACTGACTCCACCGCGAGCCCTCCGCCCACAGGTGGAACAGCCGGTGGTTTTCAGTAAGTTCCCAGGGGCGCAGCCTTCGCCGTAATCTGACCACGGAACACTTTCACCATCCCCCAGAGAAGCCCTGTGCCCACCAGAGTCCCCTCCCTCAGCCCGGGGCCGACCAGGCATCTGCTTCCTGCCTGTTCTGGGCGCTTCGTGCCAGTGGGGCCTCCAAGGCCTCAGTGTGCCGGGCCCTCACCCCACGGGGGGCCGCGCGGATGCCTGGCGTTTCCGGCAGGGGAGGATTTGGTTGCTGGGACATCGCCTGCTCAGTGTGGGCCTGTAGGTGGGTTATAAACGGCGACCTGGGTGCACGGTGCCCACCTGCCCTTGTCCACGCAGCGCCGCCCAGCTGGGAGACGCACACCATCGGCTTTTCCGGACACCAGGGCCGGAGGGGGCTGGGCACCAGGGCGTGGAGACCCTGGGGTCACGGCCTCCGCCTTGCCCGTGTGGTGTCTCCGCACTGGAGTCTACCTCCAGGCCCGACATCTGCTTGGGTGAGACGCCGTCACTCTCTGCTGTGCTGGAAAGAGCCAACCGGGGGGAGCGGGGGGGCAGAAAGGTGAGCAGTCCCCTGGGAAGGAGGATTGATGGTCCGGTCACAAGCGAGCCCTGGGCGGGTGGCTCGCCGGTGTCTGTGGCCGCTCCACATCTTCCCTGGCCCGCCCCAGTGCTGGCTCCCGAGGGGCTCTGCGCCAAGGGGGAGAGGGAGGGGTCTGTGCGAGCCCGTGGGGGCCAGCTGCCCTGGCTGCCCGCTGCTCAGGACCCCCGGGAGGCCCTGCCCTACGCAGGGTCACTGCCCACCCCCCACCCTGGGAAGACACTGGCCCAGGTGCTCTGCGTGTGCGTGGGGAACGCCTGTGGGCAGTGCACACACAAGCACCCCCCTGCACGCACACACACACAGACTAGACGTGCACACACACAGGCACACCCCACGACAGGCTTGATGACAGCGCCCGGCACGTGTGGGTCCCTCTGTGCTGCTCCGGCTGTTCCCAGGCTGCTCTGCGAGGCGTGTCTGCCTGTGTGTGTTCGGCCCCTGGGGGCTGGGCCGGGGGCTGTGTGTGGTTGTTGGTGGGGAGAGGATGAAGCCAGAAGCGGTAGCATGCCCCTCCCCAAGGGGAGGGGCAAAGGGCTGCCTGAGCCCTTCTGCCTGCTGGCCCCAGCCAGACCCCCCCGGAACCCTGGCTGCCCACTGGGGCTCAAGGACGCCCCTTCCTCAGGGGCTCACAGACACCCACCTGCCCTCACCTGGGCTCCTATGCTGTGTGCCCAGGCCCCAGCCCAGCTGGGCCCCATGGACAGGGACAGCCCTGGGTCACTCTGGTCCCACCACCAGCAGGTGCAAGTGTGGGTGGTGGTACAATGGCCCTCCCTGGGGTGGGAGGGTTCCTTTAAAGCCACAGTGAGGGCCTGCGCTGTGGCGTAGTTGGCTAAACCTCTGCCTGCAGTGCCGGCATCCTATATGGGCGCCAGTTCTAGTCCCGGCTGCTCCTCTTCCGATCCAGCTCTCTGCTGTGGACTGGGGAAGCAGTGGAAGATGGCCCCAGTCCTTGGGCCCCTGCACCCGCGTGGGAGACCCAGAGGAAGCTCCTGGCTCCCGGCTTCGGATTGGTGTAGCTCCAGCCATCTGGGGAGTGAACCAGTGGATGGGAGATCTCTCTCTCTCTCTCTCTCTGTAACTCTGCCTCTCAAATAAATAAAATAAATCTTAAAAAAATAAATAAATAAGTCACAGCGAGCCACGCAGCTGCCTTTCAGGGTTGGACCTCGCTCTGCGTCCCGGGAGGAGGGCTCTGCACCGGCACTGAACGCTGCTCACCGGACGCGCACAGGGGAGCAACCAGCTCGCCCTCACCGACAGCACCGGGTACAGGATTCCTGGAGTCTCCACGCGGCCCCTGTCACCCAGGGCTGCTGTGTGTCAGGGGAGGGGCCAGGGCTTCAAATGCCATCTGGTGAGAGGCCCTGCGCTCAGCTCGGCACAGGCCCCGGGCCCCGGGCCCCCGGCCCCCGGCGCACGGCGCCTGTTGAGGGGCTGCCCATCGTGGCGTGGGGGGCCCCCCGCCCGCCCTCCCCAGCTGCCCCTCTGCTGCAGGGCAGGTGCAGGAGCGCGAGCCCAGGCAGACAGGTGAGGCTGCTCCTGGCAGCCAGTCCCGGGCACGCGGTCCGCACAGCTGGGCTCCGCACCCTGCCCGGCACTGGGCCAGGCCTCCTCCACGTGCGGGCTGCGCCAGGACTTCTCCCAGGAGGCCATCTGGGCACGGGCTTCTCTGCCGGTGCACCTAGGCAGCCACTGCTCCCGGCGGCAGGAGCAGCCCGGGGGGGGGGAAGGCCCGGCCAAGACCCGGCACCTCCAGCTGTGCCTGGGCTCAGCAGTGAGCCTCAGGGGAGTTAGTGCAGGGCTGTGCCTCAGTTTCCCCGTAAGGACCATCCCTGGACCCTTAAAAGATGCATCTCCCATCGCCCAGGACCTGGCTGGGCAGGGAGGAAGGAACCACCCCTGTCCTCACCTGGGCTCCTGTGGCCAGTCCTGCTGGCATCGCTGTTGGCAGCGTGGGGAGGGGTCGCTCAGGGGCTTCTTCCAGAACTCCCCCCCTCAGTGGAACTACCCAGAAAGCCCATGACCTCCCCACAGCCCCCAGCCCGGGCTGCCCCAGGTTCCAAGCCCGGGGGGGATGTGTGCGTGAGTGTCTCCACTGGCAACTGCGCTGTCGCCCTGGCAACCTGAGTACCCCCCCCACGCCCGCCCTCTGAGCCCCGGGGAGCCCTGAGGGGGGCGGGGGTGCCCTGCGGCTGTGCAGCCCCTCCCCCGTGGACGGGGGTGTGCCGGGTGCAGAAGCAAAGGGAAGTGGCACGGTGTGCTCCGGAGCCTGCCAGGAAGTCCCCTCGCGGCGCTGGGGCACCTGCGTGGCCACTGGGGAGAAGGAAAACCCAGGGCTCTGCTCCAGGAGACGCAGGCAAGCCCTTCCCCTCCCTGGGGAACAGAGGCCCCGAGGCCTCCCCGGCCTGGCCCTGAGCCAGGGGCCTGCAGAGCTGCAGCTCCCCGGACCAGTGGGCGGCCGGGGGTCATGTGGGGGAACCTGGATGTCTGTGGTCTGGGGGGGGCGGCGCTGGAGGCAGCCTCCAGGGACCTGCACCCTGGGGCTGATGCCTAGAGCTCTTGGCTGGGAGCTGCTGGCCTCCTCCGCTGGGGCACATGTGTCCAGTGCCTGCGTTTTGGGGAGACCTCAGCCTGATTGGAGCTGAGTCGCCACCTGACAGCTTGCACTCCAGCCAATTACAGCATTCCACATCTTTAGAAAAAAAAGATTGATTTATTTATTTGAAAGGCAGAGTGGCAGAGAGAGAGGGAGAGACAGAAGAAACAGCGAGAACTTCCGGCCACTGATCACTCCCCAAATGTCCACAACGGCCAGGTCTGGGTCAGGGGGAAGCCAGCAGCCAGGAGCTCCATCTGGGGCTGCCGGGTGGGTGGCAGGGGCCGAGCACGTGGGCCATCACCTCTGCCTTCTCGGTGCACCGGGAGCTGGATGAGATGCAGAGGAGCCACGGCTTCCACCTGCACTCCCGTGTGGGGTGCGGGCCCAGGAGTCCACGCCCTAACCCCGCAGGTCCCGGCTCCAGGAGTCCCCGCTGACGTGGAGGGGCCCAGGAGTCCACGCCCTAACCCCGCAGGTCCCGGCTCCAGGAGTCCCCGCTGACGTGGAGGGGCGCCTTGCTGCGGGGGGCACCTGCAACACAACCATGGTTCTGCCCCGGCGCCCCCATGCTGCGCGCCCAGCCCTGGCCCTCAGCGCCCTGGGAGGAAACCCCCACCCAGGGAGCCCCTGTGCAGGGGGCTTTCCCACCCACCCCCCCCAGCTGGGCGCCACCGCGCAGGCTCCTGGAGCCCTGGGCTTCCGTGGCCTGCTTCTGGAAAATTCTGGCAGCCACGGGGTTTCCGGGTGGGGGTGGCATGAGAGGCGCCCCTTCCTGGCAGCTCCGGATCCGCGCCCGCTGGGTGCACCCCTGCTCGCTCTCTGCCTCCATCCCCTCCCCGCTCCCTGCTTCATCCTAATTCAGCCCCTCCAGCCCGTGTCACTTTGGTTTCTCAGTGGGAATATTTGGGGCTCTGCCCCCCGCAGCGTCCGGCTTCCCCGGGCTGCCCTCCTGCAGCCGGCCGGGGGCCGGGGCCGGCGCTGGCCGTGCTGACATCACGGGGCGTTTACCCACTGCTCCTCGCCTAACGCAAATTTCATCCTCCTTCCCTCGGAATCAATTTACTTTTATTGCCTCAGCTGCTCAAAAGCAATTTTTCAAGAACAAAAAGGTCAGCACGTCCAAGACTCATCAATTCTCGGAGAGCTCCCGCCGCCCCCGGGGAGCGGGCTCGCAGCCCCCAGCCTCGCCGCCGGCCCCTCCCGCCCCGGCGCGCTGATTGCTTCGTGATGCCTGTCATTAGCCGTGTGTTTGAGACGTGGCACCGTGTTCTTACAACATAAAACCTGGGCGGCTGGGGGGCGGGGGCGGTGGGCGCGTTGATGGCGCGTGCAGGCTCACGTGCACGGTGGCCGCCGAGCTGATGGATCGCCGGCCAGGGGAGGCAGGACAGGAAGCGCCTGGCCACCTGTTTAAAGGCTTGGCCACTCAGGGGGAGGAGCCGAGTCCCTCCAGCCCCCACCACCGTGGCCTCGGGCAGCAGCCAGCTGTTACCCCGCTGCAGCCCTGCTGGGCACGGACACGCCCCTGGGTGCCCCTGCCCACCACGATGCCAGCCCCGGCCCCTTCAACCCTGCGAGGGCCGCACCGCCCCTGGCAGCTGGGGAGCCCGAGGCAGTGGGCAGGGAGGAGACGGACAGGCGGACAGGCAGGTCAGCCCTGCCAGGCTTGCTCAGGGGCCCCGCCCCAGATCCTGACCCCGGCATCCGTGACCACGCAGCCCAGGTGTGCCACGGCTTCCTCTTATGTCCACTCCCCGGACGGGCAGACTGAGGTGACCAGGCCCTTAACAGTGCCCCTGGCTGGAAGTGGGCAGCGGGGCTGGAGCCCCACTGTGTGTTCGTTGTTCTCCTAAGCTCTCTTTTTTCCTAGATGTAACAATGAGGACAGTTTTTTTTTTTTTTTTTTTTTTTGACAGGCAGAGTGGACAGTGTGAGAGAGAGACAGAGAGAAAGGTCTTCCTTTTGCCGTTGGTTCACCCTCCAATGGCCGCCGCGGTTGGCGCGCTGCGGCCGGCGCACCGCGCTGATCCGATGGCAGGAGCCAGGGGCTTCTCCTGGTCTCCCATGGGGTGCAGGGCCCAAGCACCTGGGCCATCCTCCACTGCACTCCCGGGCCACAGCAGAGAGCTGGCCTGGAAGAGGGGCAACCGGGACAGGATCGGTGCCCCAACCGGGACTAGAACCCGGTGTGCCGGCGCCGCAGGCGGAGGATTAGCCTAGTGAGCCGCGGCGCCAGCCTAGTTCTTTCTTTCTTAAAAACATCTTTGCTCTCCTTTTGTTTGAAAGGCAAAGCCAGGAAAGGGAGAGACCTTCCACCGCCGGTTCACTCCCCAAATTCCTGTAACAGCTGGGCTGGGCCAGGCCGAAGCCAGCTGGGGGCTCCATCCAGGTCTCCCGTGTGGGGGGCAGGGGCCACGTGCTTGGGCCACCGCCTGCTGCCTCCCCAGGCGCACGTTAGCAGGGAGCTGGGTCAGACGTGCAGCCAGGGCTCGAGCCAGCCACTCTGCGGAGGGAGGCAGCGTTCCTAGTGCAGCTTAGCCACGAGTGAACCCCCTGCCCTGTTACTCTCCTAAAAATGCTCCCTGGGCAGGGTTGGGGGAGGACTGGCGCTGTGGCGCAGTGGGTTAAAGCCCCGGCCTGCAGCACTGGCATCCCATATGGGCGCTGGTTCAAGTCCTCGTTGCTCCACTTCCGATCCAGCTCCTTGCTAATGCACCTGGGAAAGCAGTGGAAGACTGCCAAGTGTTTCAGCCCCTGCACCCGTGTGAGAGACCCAGAAGAAGCTCCTGGCTTCGAGACGGCTCAGCTCTGGCCGTCGCAGCCATTTGGGGAGTGAACCAGCAGATGGAAGACCTCTCTCTCTGGCTCTACCTCTCTCTCTAACTCAAATAAATAAAATAAATCTTAAAAAAATGCTACAGAAGGGGCCAGAATTGTGGCTTAGCAGATAAAGCTGCGGCACCGGCATCCTGTATGCGCGCCGGTTCGAGTCCCGGCTGCTCCACATCTGATCCAGCTCCCTGCTAATGGCCTAGGAAAGCAGCAGATGATGGACCAAATCCTTTGGCTCTGGCCCCCGCGTGGGAGACCCGGAAGAAGCTCCTGGCTCCTGGTTCTGGCCTAACCTAGCCCTGGCTGTTGTGGCTATCTGGGGAGTGAGCCAGCAGATGGAAGACCTCTCTCTCTCTCTCTCTAATTCTGCCTTTCAAACCAATAAATAAGCTACAGAACCCGTCCGGGACAGGCAAGTCTTGGGATACAGAGCAGATGGGGGTCAGCAGGTGCTGGGGAGCCCCCCGGGGACAAGGAGAAGTCACTCAGCTTCCTTCTGGGGTGAGGACAACGTCCGTGCCCAGAGGTGGTGGCACAACAGGGCGCACGCTCTGAATGCCACCAAATTGGACACTTGAGACCGAGGGATTGTGCGTAGAGCAAATGTCACCTCAGTGAATGATTTCGAGGAAAAATGGCTTAGCTGCTTCTGCCGCCTCTCCGGCAGCAGGCGGGGGCCAGTGTGGCTGCGCCCCGGGAGAAGCAGGCCCAGCCGGAGTCACTTCCTGACTCCCTTGGCCTCTCCAGTGTGGCCTCTCCAGTGTGGCCTCTCCAGTGTGCCAGTGCCCTGTGCCCTGGTGTGGGCGGAGGCTTCTGTCACCGCCCCGAGGGCAGGGCCACCGTCCCAGCCACACAACAGCCTCGGCTCGGGCTCTGCCTTCTGCCCACGGCACCAGGATCCAGGTGCTCTGGGCTTCTGCCAGGCAGGGCTCACGCACTCGCACACATACACACTCATACACTCACACACACACGTGCACACATATTCATACATACACATACACATCACACACGTGTGCACACATACACCCACCACACAGTCACACACGTGTGCACACACACATTCACCCCACACACTGTCATACACTTGTGCACACACACACTGTCACACACCTGTGCACACACATTCACCCACCCACACACTATCACACACTTGTGCACACACACTCACCCCCCACAGTCACACACATACACACACACACACCGTCACACACCTGTGCACACACATATACCCCACACACACTCGTGCACTCACACACATACTTACATACACACATGCATACATACACATACCACACACACATACACGTGTGCACACACATACACCCACACACATTATCACACCTGTGCACACACATTCATCCCACACACTGTCATACACTTGTGCACACACATACACACACTCATATACTCACACACGTGCACACATATACACACATGTATGCATACACATACACACTACACAACACACAGTCACACACTTGTGCACACACTCACACACTGTCACACACTTGTGCACACACACCCCCCACAGTCACATGCATTCACACACATACACACTACACACCCACACACTTGTGCACACACATTCACCCCACACACACTATCACACACTTGTGCACACACTTACACACTGTCACACACTTGTGCACACACACTCATCCCACACACTGTCACACACTTGTGCACACACATACACACTGTCACACACTTGTGCACACACACTCACCCACACACACACTTGCACACTCACTGACAGCTTCTCTGGGGTCCCAGGTGCTCCATCTGCCCTTGGCTCCCAGTGGACCCACAGGGTCTGAGCTGAGCTCTCAGGAGGCCCCCAAGGCCGTCCTGGGGACCCCGGCAGCCCCGGGGCCTCCGTGTGCTGCCCAGTGGCTGGAGCTCATGGCTCCCGAGTTCTTTCTCAGTGCAGATCCGGGCAGTCTCTGCTGCATCCCAGGTTGCCAGCCCTGGCCCCCGGGCGCGAGCCTTGTCCCCTGTCTCCAGGGCAGGTGGGCTCCGCACGAGACTGTGCCCAGCCCTTCCCCGGCTCTCCACCCTTCATGGGCCCTGGGCAGTCTCTCCTGCCAGCCACGAGTCGTCCGGGGCCTTAGGGAGCCTCTGTTGCGGCCAAGGGGAATGGCAAGGGGACAGAGCAGGGGTCAGTTAGAGCCTCAGGCAGGCGAGACTCCGTGGGCCCTGAGCCCTGAGCGGGCTGGATGGCGGCACTTGTCTCCCTTCTCCAAGTCCAGGGATTGCCGGGGAGACCGAGCAAGACGGCACCCGTGGAGGCACCTGGGAGAGACAACCCCTGTCACGTGTCTATGACACACATGACCCTCCGTGAGCCGGCTCTGTGCCTTGGGCATGGGGCTCGTGGTCACCCCCAGCCGCTGGGGCAGGTCGGGGAGCCCCGGTGCCCAGGCCGGCACCGCTCAGGCGGCCAGGCTCAGGCCTCGGAACTTGATCTGCATCCTCGGGGGGGGGGGGGTGCCCAGCAGGCTCATCTCAGTGCACAGGGACGGCTCGGCATCTAGGAAATCCCTCCCGGGGTTTTCTTGGGAGCCAGGGCGGGGCAGGAAGTCCCTTGGGGCCAGGGGACGGTGGCAGCAGGTGGCACCCGGCGCTCTGGGCGGAAGTGCCCTCCGGGGGCCGGGCTGACGAGGCCCAGTGAAGGAGCTTCCGCTGCTGGCTGATACCCACACACGGCCCGAGGGCTCCCCCGGCAGGCTGGGCCCCCACCTGCCCTATTTTCAGCCTCAGGGGAGCTGGGGGCAGGGCCCGGGGGCCCGGGGGCTGGGCCTTGCTGCTACTTTGCCCTCCCGGCCGCCTCGTCCGAGGGGTGGAAGCTCCCAGGCTGCTTTGCTCTGAATAACTGGGTGAGTGCGAACGCCCGAGCCACGGGGCCTGGCAGTGGCTGGCATTTCCCTGCCCAGCTGGTCTGCAGGTGGCCCAGGCCGGGCATCCCCGGATTGCGGGTTCCGGGGGCGCCTCGGCCCCCGCACGCCTCTCCCCACCCCCACCAGCCTCCCACGGCTCTAAACTCAAGGATGTCACTCGCTCAGACCAACCACAATGGCATCCATTATAGTCCTAGAGCTGCAAAAAAAAAAAAAGAGAGAGAGAGAGAGAGAAGAAAGGTTGTGTGGGGTGCCCGGCAATCCTGCCGCACCCAGAGCGCCACAATCGGCCATTGTTGGGGTAGAAGTTTCCCGGTGATAAGAGGGAGGCTGGAGACGCGGCCTCCGAACTGGTTGCAAAATAGACTATGGGCTTCAAGGCCACCAGATAGCACGGCCCCTCCGGAGTGGCCCAGGGCCCCGGCTGAGCCGTGAGCCGACCGGTCCCTGCGGCCACATCACAGGCTCCCAGAAAGAGGGGCTGAGTGCGGGCCCCGCCCCACCCCCACCCCTCAGGGCCCCGGCTTTGTCTAGAGGGTGCCCTCCGGGTCTTCCCTGTGCCACGGGCTTCAGCCCCCCCCCCCCCATTCTTCATTCACATCCACCTGTCCAGAGGCGGTGCCGTCCGCCCCCTCGTGTGGGCAGGGAAACCGAGGCATGGACTGGGGACAGCTGGCAGGGCCTGGACTCAGAGCTGGGGGCCTCAGGGTTCCCCGTGTACCCTGTGTGCGTGGCACCTGGCCAGGGCTTTCTGCTCTCTCTCTGATGGAGCTGGGGCCTGGGCCAGGTCAGGGGGAACCGTCCAGGCCTCGGGGCTCTCCTGGGAGCCACCCCAGGGACGCTGGCCCTGGAGCTGTCACCGGCTTCAGCGCTGGCGACCTGGAGGGCAGGAGGTGGCGGCAGTGAGTACCAGCGACAGGTCTACGGCATAGGCTCAGGGCCTGGCTGCTCTCACTGGACCCCAGCTGGTCACTCGGCCATTCTGTGAGCTTGGGGACCTCGCAACCTGGCCACGCCTCCGTCTCCTAATCTAATAGTGGTCGCTGTGAGATGCGACGGCGGGTGCTTGGCTGAGTCCCTGCCATAGGAAGGCCCCAGCCCCAGGCCCTCACTGTGGAGACCCCCCACCCCGCTGTTCTCCCTGGCTCCGAGTCCGGAGCTCCAGCCACACGTGGCCCCTGCACCAGCGCTGGCCACCAGCAAGCAGGTGGCTGGTTCCTGGCTCTCCCAGCAGGCTCAAGCCGCTCCCTGGGTCAGGGGCCGCCGTGTACCACGCAGGCATGGAGCTCCGGGGTGAGTCACTGTGGGTGGAGCTGGGCACTGCCAGTCGAGCCCCTGCAGCCCCCAGCCTCCTGGCCTAGCTCAGAGGCTCCAGCCAGCACTCCTCATGACCCTGGCTGGGGTCTCAGCTTAGCGTCTCCCAGCTGGGGCATGAAACCTCTCCAAGGCCATGTCTCTCCGCCACCAGCCCCTCCAACTCTAGGACCCCGTCCCTGCCCCCCATCCCTGCTCTCACCTCCCCCAGCCCAGGGGGCCAACTCCTCCGTAGTCGCCACCAACGAAGCCTCTGTCTCTCGACCGAACGCGCGGCCGGTAACGGGTGCAGACCCTGGTGCCAGGGGGTCGTCCGTCGTCAGCCAGCGCAGGGTACACCCGACCCAGCGGCCCCCACTGCCTCCGGGCAGAGACCTGAAGGCCACTGTTGGCCCCGGGGGCCGCGGCCTGGGAGGTGGGGGCTGGGCACAGTCTGCTGGGACCCCGGGCGCAGGGCTGGGGGGCTGCGAGGCTGCGAGGCTGCGAGGCTGGAGGTCCATGCTTCTGCTTGTTTGCGTCCATGGCCCTGGCCAGAGCGAGGCTCTCTGGCCCCTACCTCCCTGCTGCTCTGGTTTGACCCTGAGCTGGAGCAACCCCTGTGCACTGGCCACGGCCAGGCTGAGTGGCCGCCTCTGCTCATGACTCGCCAGGCTGGACAGCACTGGACGGGGACAGCAGGGCCAGCCCGGCCGGGCCCTGTGCCCTGGTCTTGACCTCTCACGCCTGGGCACTGACTGGCCCTGTGCGTGACCGGGGGCCGGGGCGGCTGTCACGCTCTGGAGTGGCCAGAGGGTCCTCCCCGGCCTCCCCTCGCCCAGCCCGCTCTCAGAATCCGACCTTATCAGCCAGCAGCCCCCGCCACGCTCGCTCTGGGATCTGTGTGCTCTGACGTGTGCCCGGGCGCGACGTTCCTGCACTCCCACAGTGTTTGCCAAGCTCCCGGGAGGGCCCAAGCTTATCCCTTTATTACCCAGCGAACACCTGCTGGGCCGGGTGGGGGCGGGGCCGGCAGCACTGCTGCTGTGCCTGTGAGGGGGGTGTGGGGAGGGTCTGGTGGGGGAGGGGTGGGCAGAGAAGCCAGGGTGGGGGGGTCTGTCTAAGCAAGTGGAGCCAAAGCTGAGGGTTGAGGGCCTTCGTTGGGGGAGGGGCTGCCCGCCCTACGCCAGAGACCCCCCACGGCGGCTCTGGGGGGCAGATTCAGACCCCAGGGTTGATATCCAGCCACAGAGAGGGCATGACCCACCACAGCCCCAGCAGCCAGCCGGGAATCCAGGGTTCAAAGCCGGCCTCAGCCTGGGTGCTGGGACTCTCTGGTGCTGGGCAGGTGTGCAAGGGGTGGAAGGGGACGGGGTGCGAGGGGTGGGGGGGCAGAGGGAGAAGCCTGTGAGCAGCTCCTGCCCCTCTTCCCCAGCCTGCTTCTCTGCATACGACAGGTGCTCAACACGTGCTCACTCCTCTTCCCCCGGAGAGGAGGGAGCCAAGAACCTGGGAGGAGAGGAGCACGTGGGTGACCCAGCGTGGGGGGCCCCGCTCGGCCGGGTCACTCCCCGAGCTCCTGCCTGGAGGTCCTCAGTGGCCCTGCCCCCAGGGGGCCTCCTCCCCATCCCCGGGGAAGTGTTCCCTGCAAGGAGAGAGGCCCCACGCAGGCCGTCCTGAGCCAGGGGCCGGGGCAGGCCCTTGTCCAGGGCCGTGCGTCCAGCTTGGCCGAGCCCAGCCCGAGCAGACACAGCGCTCTCTGCGTGCCTGACAGCGACCCAGACCAATCTTGATCCATGAGCCCGCGGGGCCGGGGCCGGAGCCGGGGTCCCGTCCGCGGCTGCTCCCAGAGCCCCCGCCCGGCGTTGCTCCTTTGAGGCCTGAGCTGCCCTTCTCTGTCTCTAGATGAGGTGGGCATGGAGCGTGTGTCCAGGTTCCATAAACAGAGTGACGGCTAGGCAGAGACAGATGGACAGACGGACGGGGGAGGCCGAGTGGACTCGGGGTGAAGGTGCCCGGAGGGGGTGGGGCTTTGGGGGCTGGGGGTGCAAAGTGGCCACCCCAGGGTGGGGTTCTGGGCTGCTGCCATGTGAATTCCCCAGCGAGTGTGGGGCCAGGGGGACCCTTCCTTGCAGGGCTGTCCCCGGCCAGCTCCCCGCCGCCTCTCACCACCCTGTCCCTTGGCAGAGCTGCCAGCGTGGGGTCCTAAGGCATCGATTATTAGTATTGGCCCGAGCCCATCTGACCTCATCGGATCTGCTGTCCCAGAGGGGGAGAGGAGGGGCTCCATCCTCGCCTCCAGCCCCTGCGTGCCCTCTTGCTGGGAGCCCCCAGGTCCTGGGTCTCTGGGGGTAGGCAGGTGCATGCTGGGTGGGAACCTGGGGACAGCCACAAGGGGCTCTGGAGGACACAGGTCAGTGGGCGGGGCCAAGAGGGAATCAGTGTGAGGATTAATTCGGAGGGGTCCCCCCCACCTCACAGTGCCCTCACAGGCCTCCCCCTGCCCTGGGCCCAGTGGGGCTCCTGGCTGTAAGCTCTGGCCCTCTGGCTGGGCAAAGCCCCCCCGCTGTCTAAGGCACCCCACTTGGGGCCTGCTAGCTGTAAAGGACAAGCCCCAGTGGGGACAGCGACACTCGGCACTGACTGTCTCAGGTGGGGGCAGGGAGGGTGGGGACACTGGGGAGTCTGGCCAGCTTGGCCACGCCTGCATGGACCCTGCCATTGTCTGCTTCTGGGGCTGCTGCCAGCCGGCCCTGGTGTTCTGTGTCCAGCTTAGGTGAGCGATGGGGTCGGGGGCCTGCACAGACTCTGGGGGCCCTGGGCTGCCCTGGGGGCTGCAGGCTGCCCACGGGCATGGGGGCAATGGTCCTTGTGCTCAGACCCTAGGTCACGGCCTGGGCAGGGCCTGTAGGGGCAGGGAGGGGAAGCCACAGGCGAGCAGGTGAGCAGGGAGGGGTCGGCCTCTGGCCTGGGGGCTCTGTCTCTGCTGTGGGCACCGGAAGCAGCAGCTGAGGGGCACCCCTACCCTAGCCACCTCCCCAGCTCTGGGCAGGACAGGATGCACCTGCCTCTGGCCCTTGGTCTCACTCTCCTGGGAAGCCAGGGGTCACCTTCCCAGGAAGCACACCCTGCCCACCTGCTGAGCCCTGGGAGCCCCGTCCTGCAGAAGGACCGGCAACAGAGATGTCTACTTACATCAGCCTCTCAGCAGACCGGGGCAGGGTGAGGGTGCTGATGAGAGACCCGGGGTGGCCAGGACTGACCTCTTGTTGGGGGGCTGTGGGAGTCCCCGGGGATGCTCAGCAGGCCCAGCACTTCGCTTCACTGGGGTAGGAGGTGACGGAACCTCGGAAGCCGCCCTGGGATGCCCTGGCCTGCTCCCGCCGCTGGCCTGGCCAGTGTCTGTGCTCAGACCCACGCCCACCTCCTCTCCCAGAAGCAAACACGGGTTCCTCCCAGCCCAGGGCAAGGCCCACGCCAGGGCCCCTGTGTCCTAGAAGGCACCAAGAGGTGGCGATGACGCGTGGCTCCCCTGGTCCTCCCAGCCAGCCGAGCAGCGGTTGGAGCCCTCGCCTTGATTCTTCAAGCCGTGCCTTTTCTATATCCTTTGGTCTTTATTTTAAACAAGGCCCCATTCACTCTTTCAAGGTCTTTTGAGTTATTCTGGCCTCCGAGGCTCCCCCCGCCCCCGGCCACAGCCACGGTTCCCCTGTGGCCCTCAGAGCTCGGTCGGCTCGTGGCTGGATGCTTGGGCCCCGGGCCCGTGCTCTCGCTCAGTGTCCACTCCTAAAGGACCTCCTGTGCTGCTCACAGCCAGGAACAATGCCTTGGGCAGTCAGCTCTGCGTCTGGACCCCGGCGAAGCCTCCCCGTCCCCTCGCGCGGCTCCTGCCTCTCCACGGAGGGGGTCGCGTTCCCTCTGCCACTCCCTGAGGTGCCAGCTGGGCCGCCCAGCCATGCCATTGCATCCCGGCAGCACGGCCCCAGCGGCGGCATCCGCGCTGGGCTGCGGGAAACGATGACGCCTCGGACGCAAAGTGATCTTTGTCGTTCGCTGGCGAGCCGACGGCCGCGGCCCTGTCCAGGGGACTTGCTTTCGGAATCGGACACTGCGTGGAGCATTTTCAACCCAGTTTGTCTGAATTCCAGGGGCCCCACCCTGGGGAGCCCGCAGACCCGGGGGAGGGGTGGGTGTGGGAGGAGTCGTCCTCCTGAGCTGCCCAGGTCTTCGTGTGGTCTCCGAGGCCCTTGGCACTTGTCCTCTGGACAGCAGAGGGTGTGAGAGTGGCCCCAAGCCTGGCTGCTCCCAGGGATGTGAGGGGGGCGCAGGTGGGCAGTTCCCGCCCCCGCCCCGTGTGTGTGTGAGGATGGGATGCTGGGTGGGTGTGCAGGTGCAAGTGGCAGGTGCGCCTGGGGCACTGGAGTCCCAGCTGAAGAAGCAGCCGAGCCACACCGGGGGGCCTCTCAGTGATACCGGGACTGGGGGTGGGAGAAGGAGGTACCAGTGACAGAGAGGGGCACAGACTCACACTGGGCTCCCGTTGGACTGGAAGGAAAGAGGGTGACCTGTGTCCCCGGAGTCAGTCCCACACGCCAAGGGCAGGCGCCCAAGGCCACGTAGAGGCGGGCAGCTCAGGGTTTGCCCACTGGACCCCACGGATTGCCAGCCCATGTGGCCTCACCTGGGGTGAGCAGTGTACATGTCCGCCTCCTGGAGCCATGGCGCGGGACCAGCCCTCTGCTGGGGCGCATGGCTGAGGCCCCCGAGTGCCCGGGGAAGGAGCCCCCGCCCCGAGCGAGTGCGATGGAGGAGCCCTAGCTCTGGAGAGGACGCACTCCTGGAGGCCTGAGACACTGCTAAAGGCACAGAGCGGCCACGGGTCTCCGAGGGCCGGCTCCCCAGGGCCCGCCTCTGGAAGTAGGCTCTCCCGGGGGCCCAGCCCTTGGCCGGGCACTGTGCCCGCATGGCTCAGGAGAACTGGAGCAGAGCAAACACAAACATTCCAGGACGTGTCCGGTTGGGGCCACACCCAGGGAGCAGCCCGACAGGTGTGAAGTGTCCTTCCAGGTGGGGACCCGAGGGGACCATGGCCCGGGGGGGGGCACAAAGGCCCTGTCCTCCCGCGGGGCCGAGCCCTGTGGGTGCGACCACCTCTGTCTGAGGGTGAGCTGCCCCGTGCCCGGTTCAGCCTCCGCTTGCCACGTGGCCAGTGCAGCTGCGCCTGGGAGGCTGGAGATGTGAAGGCCGAAGCCCCTGAGCCCCAGCCTCCGCCTCTCTCCCTTCAGCCACCGTGGGGGCCTCGGCTCCCTTGTGACAGCTGGACTAGGCTTCCAGGTGTGGGGGGAGCAGCCCCCCAGGTGGACGGGGGTTCCTTTAACTGGCGCCACGCATGGTGCTGACGCCTCCTGTGCGTGGGAGATCCTAGTCTGTTGACGCCCCAGGGCCTGGCCCGGTGGCACCGGCCCAGCTGGCCTCGGCAGGGCCACCTTTGGCATGCGGAGAGGGCGTGGCAAGGCTCTCAGAGGCCTGAGCCAGGGCAGGTGGATGGGAGGTGGGACACACACTCCAGACACTGCAGACCCCCGTGGTGTCCACTCGGGGCGGCGGGTGTCCCACAACCTGCTGCCAGCAGGCAACAGCTCTGGGGGGGCCCGGACCACCCCTCACCATCCCCGGGGCACAGGGCTCGGAGGGGCAGCAGGACATGAGAGAGTGAAGCCTGTATTTCCTGTTGGCTGCCCCGACCTGGACGAGGTCACAGGCACCCACTGGCCTCCCTGGGAAGTTCACGGATGAAAGACAGGCTTGGGCCAAGGCCACAAGAGCAGCTTCTGAGTGCTGTCCCCCCATCCCAGCGGCAGGAGGCCAGTGGCCTCTGCCTGGGACGCCCAGCGACCTTTCCTGAACTCTGCCCGGTCGGGAGCTGCCTGTCCCCCGAGGCCCAGTGGGCAAGGTCTCCCCAGAGCAGGGACCTGCTGTGCCCCCAGCCAGCCTCTCGCCCTGTCCGGGAGCAGGAAGCCGGGTGGGGGAGGGGGAGGTGGCCCCAGGCCTCGCCCGCCCTTCCATGGGGCCCCGTGTGCCCAGCCCGCCAGCCCTGCCAGCCCTGCCAGCCCCACCAAGGTGTGGAGCAGGCACACCAGTTGTCAAGATGATTTTATTTGCTTTGCAGTGGAATCTGTGAGAACCAGAAGCTTTGGGGGGCCAGCGAGCGGGGGTCGTGGTGACCAGCCCCAGGGCCTGACCAGTGGGCGGCTGTAGTTAAAAACAAAATAAAACAAAATGCTGAGAACAGATGGCGAGCCATGGACACCAGTGAGCGCTGGCGAGAATCCCGCGAAACTCTCCCTAGCGACAACGGCCCCTCACCCACAAGTGTGGGAGCAAGGGGGTCACGTGACCTGACCTCCCCTTGATCCTAGAAGCTACCTTTCTATCCGGGACGGACACACGGACACACGCTGCTTCCGTGCCCGCCCCCTCCGGGTCTCCAGGCTCCACTCCAGGGGCTGCGGCCCTCGGGGCTGTCACAGCCGCGGGGCAGGGGCCAGCAGGCACCCACCCGCCTCCTGTACACTCGTCTCGCGGGACGGCCGAGGGTGCATCTCACGGCTGAGAGTTCTCGTGGTGGGAGTGGGTGGCGTGGAGGGATCTCCACAGAAGAGGCACAGAGAGATTGGCCCTCGGCAGGGGCGCAGCTGGCTGTGTGTGCGGAAGCAGCCCGGTCGCCGATGCCACGCCGAGGGCTAGGGCCAGTGGTCTCTTCCCTGAGTGGCAGGCGAGGTCGTCTGGGATACGGCCAAGAACCCTCGTGCTGGCGGCTTCAATGCAAGGGGCCCCACAGCCATCCTGGGCGGGTGCTCGTGGTCCCATTTCACAGAAGAGGAAGCCGAGGCTGGGTGGGCTGCAGGCAGACAAGCCCCAGGCGAGGGCTCCTCCCTGTGCACAGCACTGCTCCCCACCCCATGGAGGAGCAGCCCACAGGCTGCACAAACCTTGGGGGTAACGAAGCTTGAGCCTGGGGTGTCCCTCCAAGCTGGGGATGCCCGAACCTGGCCGGTTTTTGATTCCAGGTCCCCAACTTTGTGGCTGCCACTGGCCCCGGCCGGAGCCCTTCCCCTTCCTCTGAGGGGCGAGACTTCCCTGTGCTGGGGGTGAAGGGGCTCCCCAAGGCGTCCCTGACCCGCTCGGGGGTCCCGAGGGGAGCTGATGTGGGACGAGGCCTCCCCAGGTACCACGCTGAGGATTCCTGGCCAAGCCCCCCATTATTTCTGTTCAGAAGGGGAACCCCAGTCCTGGCTGCCACCTTCTGCCTCCATTCCGAGCCACCACGAAGGCCACAGCTGGCTGACCTCTGCCAGCCGCAGCCACGGCCAGGGCAGCCCCCCCAGCCCCTGCAGGGCTCCAGCCGGCTCCGTGCCACCTCTTGGCTGCTGATGGCGGCCCAGGCCCAGGTCACGGACAGAGCTGCCCTCTGGACCTGGGACGCCGTTGCTCTGAGCAGAAGGGGGCCAGCGCCTTCCCGGCCGGTGGACCGTGACGTGTGGGTTCCTCGTCTTCCTGCCTGGACCTCGAGTTGGAAGCTTCTGGAACAGCATGCTGTGTCCCTCTGCACCCTGGCAAGCAGACAGGTCCCCTCCGCCCAGCCCGGATGGCCCCAGCCCCCCGTCTCCCAGTTTGTGTGTCCCCTCTGCCCTGGCACCCGCACGTGTCCATCAAGCTGCCTTCTGGTCCCAGAGGCCCCGAACTGCCCGGCACCGAGCTCACAGATCGGCGCGGCAGCCTCTCAGCCCGCATGTGCGGGGTGCTGGTCGACCACGTCAGGCGACACGTGGAAGAACGGGGCACCTCAGCAGCGTGGCTGGGGGCGCACGGGCGGCGTCTAATGACTGAACCGGGAGGGCTCCTGGGCAGCAGCTGCTGGGGGTGGGGTTGGGCTGCTTCCTCTAACCGCACCCGGATGCAGGGAGTGGATGAGCCAGGGCTGTGGTTTCTCCATGCCCTGGTGAGCAGCAGCCGGCTCAGCCAGCTCTGGGCTCGGGAGCCCCCAGCCGGCCTCAGGGTACAGAGCTCACTGGGGCCTGGGCCAGTCCGGGGAGGGGGTGTGAGGTGGGAGCCGCGAAGGTGGAAGTAGGGGATTGGCACACGGTGTGAGATGGGGCAGGTGGCTCTGAATCAGGCGTGGAGGGCCAGGGATACAGAAGGACTATCCTCACCCACGGGACCCTCTACACGGCCTGCGTCCCTGCTCGCCCTGCCCCCAGAACGGCACAACACGGGGACCCGGCCCCACCAGAGTGGCCAGGGCACCTGCTCTTGCTCTCCGGGGAAGGCGAGTTCTGAAATGGTGCCATCTGGACCAAGGCTGCCTGGGGGCCGGGCCAGGGCTCCACCCTCCGAGTTCTCGGCCTTCTGCCACAGGACTGTGCACAGGGGGCCAAACGTGGAGCGTCCCCTTCCCACCCTGGGGGACTCGCTTCGGCCGACACGATGCCAGCCGGTGTGGCGCCCGCAGGGGGCGCAGGACGCTTGAGGAGGGCGAGAGGACCCCAGGGCCCTCTGCCCTTGAAGCCCCCATGAGAGCTCACACCCAGTGGGCCTGGGACGTGGGAGCCCAGGTAGAGCCAGAACTGCCCGGCCCGGACAGCTGGCCGCAGCCCCACACGCTAGGCAAGCTCGTCTGTTGTGGGTCAGGAGTCGTGGGGTGCCCTGTGGCACAGCATGACTGTGGCGACGCCTAACGGGCACAGCCGGGTCTGGGGTCTGGTGTGGCAGAGGGTCAGGGCAGGACGCGCTGGGTACCGAGGAGCCGGCACAGAGACGCACGCCTCTTCCCGGAAGCCCCCCTCCAGGATGGACGGGCCTGGGAGCTTGGAACGCCTGCCAAGAGCACCCCAGCCCGCGGAGCCAGCCGCTGGCGATCTCCCCGCCCCCACCAGGAAGGGGCCCTCAGCCTGCGACCCCGACTCCAGCAGTGCAGGACCGGAGCTCCCACCACAGCTCTTTCGCCCCCCTCCCCCGTGTGTCCACAGGAAATCCCAGCAGGACCGCGGACGGAGAGGGTGCGGGGCGACCGAGCTCCCACAGGGAAAGCCAGGAGCCCCAAGTGCTGGCTACTTCGCTGTGGTCTCTCTGGTGTCCGGCCGCCTGGCAACTGCAGGGGAGCCCATGCTGAGGAGTCTGCGTCCAGGTGCCTTTGTCCTGGCTGGGCACTTAATACATGACCTCTTCCCTGGGACACAGCAGGGCTTCCGCAGGGGACCCTGCACACACACACATGCACGCGCATACCCATGAACACACAGGTCTGCCCACACACACACACATGCACACACGTACACATAGCACACACAGGTCTGCCCACACACACACATGCACACACATATGCATAGCACACACAGGTCTGCCCCCCCACATGCACGCGCATACCCATGAACACACAGGTCTGCCCACACACACACACATGCACACACGTACACATAGCACACACAAGTCTGCCCACACACACACACATACATGCACACAATACACACATCAACAGTCTGCCCACACACCCACACACACATACTCACATGCACGCACATACCCATGAACACACAGGTCTGCCCCCCCCCACACATGTACCATGAACACACAGGTCTGCCCACACACACACACACATGCACACACGTACACATAGCACACAGTATGCCCACACACACACATACATGCACACAACACACACATCGACAGTCTGCCCCCCACATAAATGCACACATACACACACACACAGGCCTGCCCACAAACACACACACACACACATGGACACAACACACACATGCATGCACACACAACCCTAAGCCGCTGAGCCCCCCTCTGGCTGCTGTGCTTGCTAGGGTCGACCCCCAACACCCCCAAGGGCTCACAAAGACTCCAGCTCGGGGGAAGGAACCCCACACAGGGGCAGGCCAGGGGCATCCACCGTGTGGCCGGCGGGCGAGAGGCCCCCAGCCCCGGGGCTCCCTGCAGCTCCTAACCTGTCTACACAGTAGTCGGGCTGGTTTTCCCGGGGTGGGGGGTGGGGGCAGACGTGGGCCTCCAGGGGCCGCTGGGAAAACCACGGGAAGTGCGCTTAGCCCCAAGAGAACAGGCCCTGCTGGCTAGCTTGCCTGGACGGGACCCCTGCTGCTGTCCACACGCCCCGACATGGGCAGATGCCTGGGGCCTCTCCCTCCGCCTTCTCCACGGCCGGGCGCGGTCATCGGTCGCTAAGGAAGCTGGAGGCCCCTCCTGGGGTGCGCTGGGCTCCCAGAGGCAGCCAGCAGCCCGAGCGGGTGGGGCGGCTGCGTTTCCCGGCTCTTTTCGGGGTGCCGGCGGGCCTGACCTCTGTCACTCTTGGACGCCGACTTTGCCGCTGTTACGACGAGGGGTTCCCTTCCGGACGATTCCACCATGCCCGGGCCCCTCCCCACCCCACCTGCCCCAGACCTCTGGGGGGGGGGGGTCCCTGGGTCCTGGTCTGGGGCGGCCAGCTCCACCTATCTGCGGAAAGCAAAGACTTCCCTGGGCACCTTCGGGCCCTTCCTGCTCTCCCTCGGGGGCTTGGGCGAGGGCGGCTCCACGGTGCCCCCGTAGGGGCAGCTCTCGGAGCCCGGGTGCTGGCCGGTGCACTCCACGGCGGGCATGTAGCCACTGTCCCACATGCCGGTCCCACACAGCTTACAGAGGTCGTGCAGGCTGCAGGGGATGCGGGGCAGGAGGCGGAACTGATACAGCAAACTCCTCGCCTGCGAGAGAGGAGGCTTGGGTGAGCGGGGCGGCGGGCAGCCTGGGGCCCCGGCCCCCCACCCCGGGGCTGCAGGGAGCAACGGCAGCGATGGCCAGCGTTCGGGGTCTCAGAGCCGAGGGCACTCCCGGGAGCACGCAGAGGACAGCCCCAACCTGTTTTCACCTGAAGGGTGAACGGGCCCTGCCCAGCCGGCCGGGCCTCTGCCACACCGTCGCCGCGTGCTGGGTCTGCTTGGGGTGTCCCCTGGGCACCCCAGAGACCTCTAACCAGCAGCACCTCCAGCAGGCGTACGGGCAGCAGGGGAACTGGAGGCGGCGGCAGGTCCTGCAGGGTCCCTTCATTCTGGCAGCCACGGGTGGGGGCTGACCCCAAGCTGCCCGCCCCACTCCAGCTCCGCAGTTTCCCCAGCTCTGGACTGTGAGACACCCCTGGGGTTCACGCACCCCAGGGCAAGCGCAGCCTGCGTCAGCCAGGCTCCAACACAGAACCCCACGCGCAGCGACACCTGCTGACCCCTGGACCTCGGTAGGGAGCGCCCAGTGCCGCGGGTGGGGATGTGGGCAGAGCCAGGTGTGGGCAGGCTCTGTGAGGGCCACTCTGGACACGGGGGAGCAGCCCACGTTTTAGGGGAGGCCAGCATGCAAAGGGCGGGGCTCTGTGTGCAGGGGCAGGGCTGTGAGCGTGGGGCGGGGCTCTTCGTGCAGGGGCAGGGCTGTGAGCGTGGGGCGGGGCTCTGTGAGCAGGGACGGGGCTGTGAGCGTGGGGCGTGCTCTGTGTGCAGGGGCGGGGCTGTGAGCGTGGGGCGGGGCTCTTCGTGCAGGGGCGGGGCTGTGAGCGTGGGGCGGGGCTCTTCGTGCAGGGGCAGGGCTGTGAGCGTGGGGCGGGGCTCTTCGTGCAGGGGCAGGGCTGTGAGCGTAGGGCGGGGCTCTGTGTGCAGGGGCGGGACTGTGAGCGTGGGGCGGGGCTCTGCGTGCAGGGGTGGGGCTGTGAGCGTGGGGCGGGGCTCTGTGTGCAGGGGCGGGGCTGTGAACGTGGGGCGGGGCTCTTCGTGCAGGGGCAGGGCTGTGAGCGTGGGGCGGGGCTCTGAGTGCAGGGGCGGGGCTGTGAGCGTGGGGCGGGGCTCTGAGTGCAGGGGCGGGGCTCTGAGTGCAGGGGCGGGGCTGTGAGCGTGGGGCGGGGCTCTGTGAGCAGGGGCGGGGCTGTGAGCGTGGGGCGGGGCTCTGTGTGCAGGGGCGGGGCTGTGAACGTGGGGCGGGGCTCTTCGTGCAGGGGCGGGGCTGTGAGCGTGGGGCGGGGCTCTGCATGCAGGGGCGGGGCTGTGAGCATGGGGCGGGGCTCTGTGAGCAGGGGCGTGCCTGCACTCACCTTCCTGAGAACCAGCTCCCCGTTCATGTGCATGGCCAGGTTTCCAAAGTGCAGCAGCATCTGGTCGGTGGCCAGCTGCTGCTCAATGACGTCATCCCCATAGATGGCCACGATGGCCACGCAGATGAAGAGGTGGAAGTAGTCTGTCTGGGGGGAAGAGGCGCGGTCAGACGCAGGCCCTGCCCCGGCGGCCGGTGTGCAGGGGCGCCGTGTGCGGAGGTGCCTGTGCTCATGTGCCCACAGCTGGCGCGAGCCACACCGCCTCTTTGTCCTCAGTTCCTGCGTCTGCTAAAGTGGCCACTGTGCGCACCCGTGTCCCGCACCGCTGCGCCAGCAAAGCGCACGACGCCGCAGGTGCACCCTGCTCTCGGGTGGTCTCCTCGGGCCTGGCCTGGCTCCGTCCAGCCCCGCGGCGAGGGTCTTCCCAAGGCTGGCTCAGGCGTGCTCCCATGGGTCAAGGAAGAGCCCCAGTCACTGCCCTCCTGCCTCCGGGCCGGATGTCCCCCACCTGTGCCCCGGGACAGCTGTCGGGTGTGTTGGCAGAATAACGGAGGGGGAGCAGGCAGGCAGCTCCCTGGCCGCCCCTGCAGGGGCCAGAGCAATCCCCGTCCTTAACCTCACGCAGCGGCCACCTGGGCTCCACCGCCCTCCTCCAGGCCACGTGAATCCTGTGCTGCTCCCGCCTGGATGCCTGGAGGCACGCCTGCGCCCAGGACGGGGCAGGTGGCAGGGGCACAGGGAGTCGTGTTCAGTCTCTGGGCATTAACCAGACAGAACCCAGTCCCCAAAGCAGACCAGGCAGAGGCTCTGGGCAGCCCACAGCCCCACCCTCCTGCCCCAGGCCTCCACCCTGTTCGCCCCGGGAATGCAGAAGAGCCTCGTCCTGGCTCCCGAGCGAGGCGGCAGGGGCACCCGGAAGGCAGAGGCCCAGCTTTCCTCGGCGAGGAGCGTGGAGCGGAGGGCGTGCACCCTAAGCCTGCTGGTTCCAGTTCCCAGCCCACAGGGCGGGGCCCGCTGCCCCCGGGGTGGCACAGCAGTGGACATCAGTAGAGCACTCCTTGCCCAGGGGCCACTGGACAGTAGCAGGGACCACCCCTTTGCAGTGCTCACTCCTGGCTGGGCAGCCCCCTCCCCCACTGAAGGGCCCCAGTGTGGCCACCGGGAGCCTGCTCCGTGGGCTTCCAACAAAGCGGCAGCCAGCAGAGACGTGCGAATGGTCCCCCTGGGACTTTTCACTCGCGTTCACGACGCCCGGCGCGTGGACGGAGCATGGGTGGTGATCGGAGCTCACTCACGCCATCAGCCTGTGCCCGGCACTGCCGGGAAATACGGTTCTGCTTTGTGTTGCTGAACCGGCTCCTGGGCCAGCCGGGCCAGCGCTTCCCACCACGTGCTGGCTCCCAGGCTGCACACGTCACGTTTGCTCAGACCCAGCTGGGTGGCCGGAGCACAGAACGCGGCCTGTGTCCCTTTGCCAGCTAGAAGTCCCCAGAGGCGTTAGCAAGGAGGGGAACCCTCAGGCCTGGTGCTCAGGGCTCCGGGCAGGTCCGAGTGCGGGCTGCCAGCGGGCAGAAGAGCCCGACATCCTGCAGAGGGTGTCCCCAAGGCGGCTGGGTCCCCAGAACGCGCCTCCCCCTGCATAAGGCCTGCTTGTCCCTGAGGTGGGCGTAAAAGCCGAGTGACAGGGCCAGCATTTGTGCACCACCGGCCGGGGCTCTCCAGGGCGGCTGCTGGGGAGGCCGGGTCTCAGGTCCTGGCCCCGGGCAGGCGGGGAACCGAGTGAGCCGGCCCCCGGCCCTGGCTGAGCAGTCCCGAGGGAGGCCCGGCTCAGCCCCGCTGATGTCTCTCGCACTGATTGGCGGTGACAGGTAGGAGCTCGGCGCCCGAGCGTGGTAATGAGCACCGGCAGTGGGCAATTTGCATCGATTTCAGCTGCTGGGGAGGTGAGCTGCGGGGCTGGAGGCAGCCGCCGCGTGAGGGGCCACGGAGGGGGCGCCCGCACGGCCTCGCGCCCCGGCTCACCTGGTAGTGGGCCCAGCAGGCCTCCCAGATCCGCAAGGCTTCCGCCTCGGGGAACTCCCGCTTGAAGCAGAGCAGGAGCCAGCGATGGCAGAAGAGCAGCTGCAGGCCGTCCTCGCCCAGGGACACCAGGTGCTGGTAGAAGCGCGGGTTCGTCAGCCGCAGCAGCTCCCGCAGGTACAGCTGGGGGCGAGGCCAGGCCACGTGAGCCCCTCGCCCAGGGGCCCCAACCCGCCAAGGCCCCCTGTGCGCGAACACCCCTGTCTCCCGGTCACTTGCTTCCACCTCCAGAACCTGGCTCGCACCTGCCCTCGCCGGCTCATCATAGCCTTGAGACCGCAGCTGGGGGTGCCCCTGAGCCAGGCAGGGAGTCTGCCCCGTGTGGCTGGGGAGGCGCAGTGGCTCCGTAGCTGGGACAACGCCCCAGCCTCGACTGCTCCCTGGGAACCTGTCTGATCCCCACCCCCGCAAGGTGAGTGGGAGCCTCACTCTGGCCCGAACCCCTTCTGCTCCCTTCAACGTGACGCCTCGCTTTGGGGGGGATTCAGGGCGTGCAGGGGATGTGTCTGAGCCTCGGGGCACCTCCCAGGGACAGGGTTGGGGGAGCACTGAGGCCATTTCTGGGGGCACGGAGCTGACTTCACCGCAATGATGACTTCACCACTGATGAGTCGTGGGCCGCGCACTGCCTGCCCAGGGGCCGTGGGGACCCGACATGGCGGCATGCTGGCTGCAGGAGCAGGCGGGAGATGACTGGGCAGGGGCAGGCCTCTGTGGATCCCAGCGAGGGGACCCGGGGGTCCACGTGCCCCTTCCCACACAAGTGACACGTTGCTCCTACTGCAGATCCTGAGGGGCCCAGTCCCAGGACAGCCCTGTGACCCTCAGCAGGGTCAAGGCCACACGTGCAGCTGGGCCCTGCTCACGGCCACCCCAGCTCCCGGCTCCACCCCCACACCCCTGTGCTGTGTGCGGCTCTCCCTGCCCAACCTTGCGGCCCAGGGGTCAGACCAAAGTGCATGCTGCCGGCCCCGCCTCTCAGTCCCAGCTAGGAGACCAGGCCCTCAGGGTCACAGCCTGGAACGTTCTGTTCAGCCGAGCCCCAGGGACGCTCAGGGCCCTGCCTGCCTGTGTCCCAGGGGTTCCTGGACCCCTCCCCGGCCCCCTGCTGCACGCTCAGCTCCCAGGACTGGAGAGCCAGCCATGTCCTGGGGCCTGGTGCCAACAGGTGACAAGCAGCGAGGACAGTGACTCGGCGCCTGGACTTGTCCCTGGCCCTCCCAGCCCCGCCGGACACCTGCCCTGCTGTCCTGTGCTGCCCGGCCCCTCCAGGCTGGTCCCTTAGGGGAGAGGTGCCAGTTGGGCCCCCCAGGGATGGGAACAGCATGCCGTGGGCCTGCACGGAGGTGGGCAGGGGGTGTCATCCCCACACGGAGGAGGGGAGGGGGTGTCATCCCTATAGCCTGGGGGACGCAGCCCCCTGGAGGCAGCCGGTCGTTTCTGGAACCCCACCAGCAGTGCCCACAAGGCTGCTGGCAGCAAGAGGAGCAGGCGGCCTGGCTCCCTCCTGGTGCCCCTCCCCCACCCCGGGCCTCACCAGCTGCTTCTCCATGTCCTCGTCCCGAGGGGAGCTCACGAAGATCGTGTTGTGCATCAGACCCACAAAACACCAGAACGTGTCCGACTCGTCCAGGACCTCGGCCAGGATGGGCGCCACCAGGTCGGACATGCCCTGGGAGTAGCCGATGGCCGGGTTGTACACGGCGTAGTTCAGCAGGATCCTCCTGGTCAGGCGGTGGAGACGGCAGAGGGTGGGCACGACCCTCCCCTCCCTGTCCTCGCTGCTGCTGGGGTCCCGGGAACCCCAGGCCGGAGCCCTCGGCTGCCCGTCCCCCTCCTTGGCCTTGATCTTTGGGGAGGCAGCGTCGGATGGCTGTCTCCAGGGCCTGAGCTCTGGACCAAGACAGAGGGGGCTCCCTGCGCACAGGCAGCGGCCACAGCTGGCCGCACCCCAGGTCGTGGGCCCAGCTTTCTGATGGCCAGCGACAAAGTGGGGACGCCGTCACGGGCTGCTGCTTTTGTGCCAGGCTCTGGCTCTGTGGCGCACTCCCGGTGGGCGGGAGCTGAGCAGGGACAGGTGTGGGGGCTGCCCTGTGCAGGGCGGGGAGGGACCCGGGGGTGGGGGGCGGGTACCTCATGCTCTCCACGTTGGGGTTGCCCTCGCCCCGGAAAAACTGGCTGCTGCGATCCGTGCGGACCACGTCTTTGTCCACCGTGAACTGCACGTTGCGCCAGAACGCCCTGTGCTCCTCCGGCGTCATGGAGAGCCTGCGTGGGCAGGTGTCCCCGCGTTGGTGGCAGTGCCGGGCACGGGTGGGGAGCAGCCACCCCTGCGGGAAGAGTCCCTCCCAGCCCCCCAGCCCTGGGGAGGGCCCCGGGCTGCTGCGTGGGGCGGTGAGGGTGGGGGTCAGAGCCACGGTCCCAGCATTCCAGAGGGTGCAGCCCAGCGGGGAACCGGAGCCTCTGCCAGTCCCAGGCACCCACAGCCCTGGGGCGGGCGGTGAGGCCGAGGCGGGGCTCCACCCCCAGCCCTGCCTCAGCTGGGGCCTGCGTGGGGGGCAACACGCCTCGGAGGGGCCGGGGGCTGCGTGGGGGCAGCACGCATCGCCCCTCACTCGCGCCCCAGGGCCCGGGGCTGCGGTACCTGTGCCGCTGGATGGCCGCGTACTCCTGCCGCTTGTGCGCCCGCAGCGCCTCCCGCTCCTGCGCCGTGGACTCGGGGCTGTAGTAGCGCAGCAGGAAGGGCCAGACCGCCCCGCGCATGGACACGTCGATGCCGCCGAAGAAAATGGCCTGCAGCAGCGGGCAGGGCGGGCTGAGAGGACCCCGGGGCCCCGAGCTGTCCTGGGGGCTGCGCTGGGCGACTCGCAGGGGGACAGGCTCGGCCCCCGGTTCCCAGACGGGACACAAACCGGCCTCATTTTCGTGTCAATGCCCCCAGGCGGCGCGGCCTAATCCCGGGTTTTGGAGAGGCCGCGTCTCACGCAGACTCTAACAGGCCGGCTGACACTGGCTCCCCCAGACCCAGCGCAGCGGCCCTGAGGGCTTCGCACGGCGCCGAGCTCCCCGGGAGGCTGGTGGCCCCGCTCCTGCCCGGACCTCGCTGGGTGCGGGGACCCGGGCTTCCCCAGGGGCTGTGGCCCTGCCCCGGCCCCGCTCCTGCCCGGACCTCACCTAGCGCAGGGACCCGGGCTCCCCCAGGGGCTGTGGCCCCGCCCCCCGCCCTGCTCCTGCCCGGACCTCGCGGGGCGCAGGGTCCCGGGCTCCCCCAGGGGCTGTGGCCCCTCTCCCGGCCCCGCCCCCGGCCCTGCTCCTGCCCGGACCTCGCGGGGCGCGGGGACCCGGGCTCCCCCAGGGGCTGTGGCCCCGCCCCGGCCCCGCCCCCCGCCCTGCTCCTGCCCGGACCTCACCTACCGCGGGGCGCGGGGACCGGGCTCCCCCAGGGGCTGTGGCCCCGCCCCGGCCCCGCCCCCCGCCCTGCTCCTGCCCGGACCTCACCTACCGCGGGGCGCGGGGCGCGGGGACCGGGCTCCCCCAGGGGCTGTGGCCCGCCCCGGCCCCGCCCCCCGCCCTGCTCCTGCCCGGACCTCACCTACCGCGGGGCGCGGGGACCCGGGCTCCCCCAGGGGCTGTGGCCCCGCCCCGGCCCCGCCCCCCGCCCTGCTCCTGCCCGGACCTCACCTAGTGGCCCGCCCCGGCCCGCCTCACCTTGCGGAGCTTGTGCTCCTCCTCCAGCTGTCCTAGGGCGTTGAGGTGGCTGAGCCAGGCGGCGCCGTCCAGCCTGCGGTAGGCGCTCTCCTCGGGGTGGGTCTCGCAGGAGGGCAGCTTGGGCCGCCGGATGGAGAACTGCAGGCACGTCCTCTCGTCGGCGAGCTGCTGGACGGGAGGAAGAGCGGCGGCGATGAGTGCCCCCGCGCCCGGCTTTGGAAGCCGGGCGGCCCTGCCGTTCCCAGGGTCTGAAAGGAGAGGCCCTAAATGGCGAGCGTAATTAGACGCAATTAAAATGAAAATACCTCCACCCTCGGAGCGCCTTCCTCGCCGCACCCCCGCCGCCCCCCACGCTCGCTCTCCCACCGCAGCGCGCACACGGCATGAATGCCTGGTGTGGCCTCGCCGGCCGGCCCGGGGCCTGCGGTAAATTACGTGTGATTGGCCACATACAAAGGGCCGCTGTTCGGGAGCCGGGGGCCGGAGCCGGCCTGTCAGGACGTCTCCGTGTGCAGCCGCGACTCCAGGGCGAAAATGCAGCTGACAATTCAGAAATCAAAGGTTGCTGGATGCGGGGGTGGGGTGGGGGCAGCCAGCAGGAGGCTCTGAGAAGGGGGCGCCGGCGTATCTTAGAGCATTAAGGAGCTCTTATTACATTTGTATGTAGATGGAGCAAAATAGGGCAGCAAGCCTTGTCAAAACACGGTTTCTCAAGTGCACGGCCCCGGCCGCACAAAGCCCCAGGCGCACGTTGCGAGCCCGCGGTGGCCGCTCCCCTCGGCCACGGGACTGCCCGAGGCCACCACGGACACGGAGACCCCGGCCCCGGCCCCCGGGGCTACCTGCTCTTTGAGGTGCGTGTCCGTGGAGCACTTCCACCGTTGCAGCGTGTCCGACAGCTTGTCTAGGCCGCCGTGGTGGAAGTGGAAGACCTTGTACTGGCTCTCCCGGCTGGCGACCACCAGCTGGCCGCTGGTGCAGGCCTCGTCACTGAGGGGCCGTGGGAGGGGAAGAGAGAAGCCGCTGGGCGGGGCAGCACAGGCCTGACTGCTAAGTACAGCGGGGGCCACTGCCCTGGGCCTCGGAGCCTTGGGTCCCCGCTGAGTGGTGGGTGGGGGTGGGGCAGAATCCCGTTCCCCCCCAGGCCACCCGCTCCTCTGCCCAGGAAGGCACAGGAGCCCCCTCCTGGGGAGCCCTGGAGCAGCCCCTCCGGACCACCGGGGCTGCCTTCTCCCCACGCAGTCCGCCTGCCTGGGACACCTGGTGTGGAGGCCAGCTGGAATCTGAGTTTGAACCCCAGTGGGGGTGGGTTCCAGACTTCCTCCATGATATAGGGCTGGCTCTGGGGGGAAGCCGCCGGGGGCTCTGGACCAGGCCCCCCCCCCAACCCTGCAACGCTTTCCCTGGGCGTGGTCTCGCGTCCCCTGAAGGTAAGGAGGGCAGCGTGAGGTGGGATACTGCAGGGGCCATGGACTCCTGGGAAAGAATGGAGCCTCTGTCCAGAGAGCAGGGTTGGGGGTGGCAGACAGCATGGGGGCGGCCCTGGCCGGGCTTCCCCCGCAACAGGTGAGCGGCAAGTGAGCGGGCTCGCTAACCTTGTCCCAGGAGCACACCCAGATGAGACGGTTCTCACCTGAAGAAGAGGCGCAGGGAGCGCATGTGGCCCAGGTCCACGCGGAACACGCTGCAGGTCTGCTCCAGGGCGCACACTCGCGGCGGCTCGTCCCAGTGTGGGCTCTGCGGTGCGCCGCTGCCCTCCGGGGAACGCAGGTTGGCATCCGAGCTGGAGGGAGAGCTGGCAGGGCAGGTGCTGTGAGGGCCGCGTGGTGCCTGCCCGAGCCGGTCAAGGGGAGGACTCGGACACAGAGACACGCCCCCAGGAGCCCGTGTGAGTGGGGGACGCGTCCCAGTCCCAGCAGGCAGCACGGACTGCCCAGCCCCTCCCCCGGCAGGTGTTCGAGCCTCTCTCAGCACATCGGGGACCATTTGCAGGGTTTGCCATGAGCGGCTGTTGTGTGACCACTTCAGGCAGCACACAGCGTCCACGTGGACCCAGAGCGACACCCGCGCCACGGACGCTTGCGTCGTCGATGCTCTTAATAGCGACAGCGAACATTCACAAGAACCCCCAGCAGGCGGCCTGGCCCTGGGTCCCCACTTTGCACGTGGTGTACCCAGGAGGGACGCTGCGCCCAGAGAGGTCAGCGGCTGACCCGAAGTCACACAGTGTGCAGCTGGTGGAGCTGAGCATGGTGCCCGCGTGTCCGCTCACCAGCACAGTCCACGACGGGGTAGGGGAGGCCTTGGGGGTGGGCTGATGTGTCAGCTGATAACTGTGTGACCCTCGCCATCTCTGAGCCCGCAGATCAACAACAAACCCCACTTATTCCACCTTTTTTTTTTTTTAAAGTTCATTAATTTGTTAGGTTTCTGGTTGCAAAATGTGTGGGTGCAGCCACACCACAGGTCACGTCCCAACTCGTGAGATGTCCTAGGAGCAGCCATTAAATCCCGCCCCAACCACGGCACCCCACGGAGACATGGGCCAGCCTCGCCCCGCTGTCCTGAGCTGGGAGGTGACAGGTGGAGGTGGCAGGGGACAGCGCTGTCTCAGAACCACACGGGGCCTCTCCCTGCCCGCCCAGGGGAGGTCAGCTGAGCCGGGTCCTCTTGTTTCCAGGGAAACAGGCCCAGGGAACGCCAGATACCAGGCAGACAGATAGCTGGAGCCACCGTGGCCACGCCCACGGCAAGGGAGGCTGAGGAGGGCTGAGCGCCCAGGCCCTCCAGGGGGACGCTGACCACAGGTAGATGCTGACCAGGCCGCACCAGATGTTTTGTACGTAAGCGAGGCCTGGCCCGAGACAGCCCCCACCACACGGCAGCAGGGGCTCCAGGGTCTGCTTGTTGAGCCACGAGGCCACGTGTCCAGGGAGCCCAGCCCTGCCCTCCTCCAGCCTGGGGCAGAGCCGCCCACTCCCTCATCCCTCTCACCACCCCACACCCAGCAGTCCTTCGGAACCTACACCCCTCCTGGCACACAGAGCCCCGTCCACCCTGCAGGCACCTGGGCGGACCTGGCACACAGAGCCCCGTCCACCCTGCAGGCACCTGGGCGGACCTGGCACACAGAGCCCCGTCCACCCTGCAGGCACCTGGGCGGACCTGGCACACAGAGCCCCGTCCACCCTGCAGGCACCTGGGCGGACCTGGCACACAGAGCCCCGTCCACCCTGCAGGCACCTGGGCGGACCTGGCACACAGAGCCCCGTCCACCCTGCAGGCACCTGGGCGGACCTGGCACACAGAGCCCCGTCCACCCTGCAGGCACCTGGGCGGACCTGGCACACAGAGCCCCGTCCACCCTGCAGGCACCTGGGCGGACCTGGCACACAGAGCCCCGTCCACCCTGCAGGCACCTGGGCGGACCTGGCACACAGAGCCCCGTCCACCCTGCAGGCACCTGGGCGGACCTGGCACACAGAGCCCCGTCCACCCTGCAGGCACCTGGGCGGACCTGGCACACAGAGCCCCGTCCACCCTGCAGGCACCTGGGCGGACCTGGCACACAGAGCCCCGTCCACCCTGCAGGCACCTGGGCGGACCTGGCACACAGAGCCCCGTCCACCCTGCAGGCACCTGGGCGGACAGATGAATGGGTGGGCAGAAGCCCTCCTGCTCTGCCACCGTGGCCGGAGGGGACTGGTCCCCGGGGACGGGGGCCACCAAAGCCTCCCCCCAGCAGTGCCCACACCTGCCCCAGCGCCACACCTCTCCTACAACCCGGTGTAATCAATGGATCAATCCATTAAGTCAAGACCCGCCCGGGGGCTCCAGGGAGACGGAAGCCAGCTGTCTACATGGGACCCCTGGAGCAGACTCCCCCTGGGGAGCACCTGGGGCCACCCCTGCCCCAAGTCTGGCTGCGCCAGCACACCAGGATTTGCCACAAACACCTGGGGGGTTTGATGTCACAGAAAACAGAAAAAACTTTAAAAGGAAGTAAAACCTGGGGGAGACGGAGATGCACAGTTTTTATTCCTGACGTTTCTGTCTACACTCGTGTAGCAGTTTGGTTCAAGAGTTCTCACAGGGGCTGGCGCTGGGGTCAGCTGCCGCCTCCAACGCCGGCATCCCAGACAGGCACGGCTTCCAGGCCCGGCTGCTCCACTCTCAACCCAGCTCCCTGCTAGTGCGCCTGGGAAAGCAGCAGAAGACGGCCCAAGTGCTGGGTCCCCTGCCACCCATGTGGGAGACCCAGATGGAACTCCTGGCTCCTGGCTTCAGCCTGGCCCAGCCACGGTCATTTCAGCCATTTAGGGAGTGAGCCAGCAGATGGAAGACCTCTCTGTCTCTCCCTCTCTCTCTCTCTCTGTAACTCTGCCTTTCAAATAAGTAAATCTTAAAAATATAAGACTATCTGCATTGCTGCAAATAATTTGACGTGTTCATAAAGCTATTACGTGTGAAGATGAAAAGTAAAAGGATGTGGGGCCGGCACTGTGGTGTAGTGGGTAAAGCTGCCCCTGCAGTGCCGGCATCCCATATGGGCGCCAGTTCAAGTCCTGGCTGCTCCACTTCTGATCCAGCTCTCTGCTGTGGCCTGGGAAAACCGTGGAAGACGGCCCAAGTGCTTGGGCCTCTATACCCACATGGGAGACCTGGAAGAAGCTCCTGGCTCCTGGCTTTGGATCGGCACAGTGCCAGCCACTGTAGTCATCTGGGGAGTGAACCAGCGGATGAAAGACCTCTCTCTCTAACTCTGCCTCTGCCTTTCAAACAAATAAATAAAATAAAAAATTAAAAGCATGCTGGCTTCCAGCAGTAACCCCCAAGATGCTGCTCACTTTAAATGTTTGACAGATGGATGTGGAAGAGGCTGGACTTTGAGAGACGCAGGGCTCCTGGGCTTCTGTCACTTTCTGAGGATCACAAAGCACGAGAAAGAGGCGTGGGCGGACCACGGCGACAGGGGAGCGAGCTGCTGCGCGGTCACTCGGCCCCAAGCCTCGACCTCCAGGGAGAGGAGAGGCTGGCTTAGCTCCTAGTGCGGCAGCATCCGCCGCTCAGGTGAGGGCCTCCCGGCCACGCCCCACCACGCAGCACAGTAGGGATGTGTGTGAGGGGCGCGGGGAGCCAGGGGCCGGAGGGCTGGCCCGGCTTTCTGTAAGGAGCTTCTCAGGAGCGAAGTGGGTCCCGAGACAGCACGCCCAGCAGCGCCCCAGGGACCTGGGCACCTCCCATCGGGCCCACCTCCTACAGTGGCCAACACCACCCGACCCCACCACGCAGGGCACCAGACACAAGTAGGAAACCGGGCTAAAACTGTAAAACCATCCGCTCTAGGCGGCTGCTGTTAGTTTGCTTTCCTCTTTGGGCTTTCTAGGAGCAACAATGTTTCGCGTTGATGGGGAAACCGCCCAGCTCTGCGTCCTGTCTTTGCAGTAAGAAACCTGCGCCTCTGCTTTTGCTCCAAAACCCAGGAGGAGAATTTAGGAGGGGAATCGGAGCGGCGGGTGAGGCACAAGGCACTCACTGGCGCCTCCCGGGCCGGGCGCTCTGCCGATCACTACAGGGGCTTGCGGGCGCCGGCACCGTGGGCAGCGCCCAGCCCGTCTCCCAGCCCCTCGCCGCTGTCCTCCAGTGGATCCTGTGCTGGACGCTGGCCCTGAGCGGCCTGGAAGGGGTGCAGCCCACGGGAGGTGCTCCCGCCCCTGTGAGTGGGCCTATCGTTCTCTCCCTCTCCTGGGCCCACATTAGTACAAGCATCACAATGGGGTGGATTTTGGCGCTGGCATCCCGTGCTGGGGCGGCTGGGAAGCAGCTTCCCGCGGACACGCTCCCTGGAGGCAGCAGTGCTTGGGCCCCTGCATCCACATGGGAGACCCGGATGGAGCTCCAAGCTCCTGGCATCAGGGCCTGGCCTGGCCCTGGCCATTGTGGACTTGGGAGTGAACCAGCAGATGGAAGATCTCTCTCCCTCTCTCTGTAACTTTGCCTTTCAAATACATAAAATAAATCTTAAAAAAAAAAAAACCACCAAAAAAAACGAGTAAACAGGTTGCAATGACATACAGAACAGGGTGATTAATCCCAGGAAGGCAAGGTTGGTTCAACTCACAACCCAGCAGGTGCAGACACCAGGTGAGAAAGCAGACACCTCTATGATGAAAACATCCGTCAGACTGAAGGCATAAAGGAACCTCTTCCGTCTGACAGGGTGTCTGTGAGCCCAGGTCCAGCCATGAGAGACGGAGCCTCGCTCAAGATCAGACAGACAAGGACCGTGCGTGGAACTGTAGCCGCTACCTGGGGCACCCAGGCGCGTAAAGGCATAAATAAACACGGGCTTGCAGGTTGTAGGGAAGAGTTAACGCTCTCTCTTAGCAGACAACATGGTTTTGCATATAGAACCCGCTTGAGGGTCCACACTCACACAAAGCCCTCCTGGGACCAATAAGTGGATGCCTCGTGGTTGCAGAACGTAAGATGAACACACACAACAGTTAATTGTAGATCTGTCTGTTACCGAGAGACAATGGAATGAAAAGTACAATTCCATCTACAATCCATTCACATATGAAGTAGAAGACTTGTGCGCTGAAGGTTACAAAACATTGCTGAAGCCAACTGCAGGCCTAAGCACACGGGAAGTTCTCCCACGCTCACGACTGGCAGGCCGAGTGATTCCCTCCCCAAATGCTGCAACGGACAGAGCTGAGCCAATCCAAGGCCAGGAGCCAGGAGCTTCTTCCAGGTCTCCCACGAGGGTGCGGGGGCCCAAGGACCTGGGCCATCTTCCACTGCCTTCCCAGGAGCATCAGGAAAACAGACAAGACAGACTGTGACTCAACACAACCCCGGTCACACCCCGAGGCCGTTCTCGCAGATACCGACATGTGGATCTAACGCGAATGCAGAAATGCAAGGGATGGGGCAAAGCAATGTGGACAAAGAACAGAGGACTTTGTTCCTCATCTCAAACTCGCTGCGAAGCCACAGTGGCCGAGGTGGCGTGCAGTGGCTGCAGGATGGCCGTGCTGGTGGGAGGGGCAGACCTGAGTCCCGAGGGAAACCTGCACAGTCTGTCTGCTGGTTTTCAGCGAGTGAGCCAGCATCCGGTGAGGAGAAGAGGAGGATTTGGACAACTGGATGTCCACGTGCCGGAGAGTGGAGTTAGAACCGTGACCTCTCACCATCTACAAAATTCAACTCAAGATGGATCAGGACCTCCGCGCTCAGAGCTACAACTAGAAAACTCTTTAGAAGAGGGACTGGTGCTGTGGTGTAGTGGGTAAAGCTGCTGCCTGCAGTGCCGGCATCCCATATGGGTGCCGGTTCAAGTCCCGGCTACTCCACTTCTGATCCAGCTCTCTGCTATGGCCTGGGAGAGCAGTGGAAGATGGCCCAGGTGCTTGGGCCCCTGCACCCACATGGGAGACCTGGAAGAAGCTCCTGGCTGTGGATCGGCTCAGCTCTGGCCTTTGCAGCCATTTGGGGAGTGAACCAGCGGATGGAAGACCACTTTCTCTGTCTCAGGAAACCCATTGGGATGAAGGGCGACTCTGGGCACCGGGAACAAAGGGAGGGAGAGCAGGGTGTGACTGGGAGGGAGCCGGAAGTGTCCGGAATTGCCCGGTGCTCCGGTGGCCCAGAAAGTACTGCTGGACAAGGTGCAGGTGCCACCTCTGACACGGGGACAGCTGGACGGGGTCCCTGCCCGGGGCGGGGGGGGGCGCGGCAGCCAATGGGGGCACGGCGTGGTGCTCACAGGTACGTGTGGGTGCTCAAAAGTACATGTGGGTGTTCACACGTGTGTGTGGGTGTTCACAGGTGTGTAAGTGTTCACCGTTGTGTGGGGGTGCTCACAGATACATGTGTGTGTTCACACATGTATGTTCATAGCTGTGTGTGAATGTTTACAGGTGTGTGGGCATCACAGGTGTGTGTGCACCAGCATTCACAGATGTGTGTGTGTTCACAAGTGTATGGGGGTATTCACAGGTATGTATTTGTGTTCACAGGTGTGCGTGTGCTCACAGGCGTGTGTGGGCGTTCCCAGGTGTGTGTGTGTGCACAGATGTGTGTTCCCAGGTGTGTGTGTGCTCACAGGTGTGCATGTGTTCACAGGTATACGTGTGTGTTCACAGGTGTGCGTGTGTGCTCACACGTGTGCGTGTGTGCTCAGACATATGCGTGTGTGTTCCCAGGTGTGTGTGCTCCCAGGTGTGTGTGTGTGCTCCCAGGTGTGCGTGTGTGTTCCCAGGTGTGTGTGTTCCCAGGTGTGCATGTGTGTTCACAGGTGTGTGTGTTCACATGTGCGTGTGTGTTCCCAGGTGTGTGTGTGCTCACACGTGTGCGTGTGTGTTCCCAGGTGTGCGTGTGTGTTCCCAGGTGTGTGTGTGTGTGTTCCCAGGCGTGTGTGTTCCCAGGTGTGTGTGTTCCCAGGTGTGTGTGTGTTCCCAGGTGTGTGTGCTCACAGGTGTGCGTGTGTGCTCACAGGTGTGCATGTGTTCACAGGTATACGTGTGTGTTCACAGGTGTGCGTGTGTGCTCACACGTGTGCGTGTGTGCTCAGACATATGCGTGTGTGTTCCCAGGTGTGTGTGCTCCCAGGTGTGTGTGTGTGCTCCCAGGTGTGCGTGTGTGTTCCCAGGTGTGTGTGTTCCCAGGTGTGTGTGTGTGCTCCCAGGTGTGCGTGTGTGTTCCCAGGTGTGTGTGTTCCCAGGTGTGCATGTGTGTTCACAGGTGTGTGTGTTCACATGTGCGTGTGTGTTCCCAGGTGTGTGTGTGCTCACACGTGTGCGTGTGTGTTCCCAGGTGTGCGTGTGTGTTCCCAGGCGTGTGTGTTCCCAGGTGTGCGTGTGTGTTCCCAGGCGTGTGTGTTCCCAGGTGTGTGTGCTCCCAGGTGTGTGTGTGTTCCCAGGTGTGTGTGTGCTCACACGTGTGCATGTGTGTTCCCAGGTGTGTGTGTTCCCAGGCGTGTGTGTTCCCAGGTGTGTGTGCTCCCAGGTGTGTGTGTTCCCAGGTGTGTGTGTGTGTTCCCAGGTGTGCGTGTGTGCTCACACATGTGCGTGTGTGTTCCCAGGTGTGCATGTGTGTTCACAGGTGTGTGTGTTCACATGTGCGTGTGTGTTCCCAGGTGTGCGTGTGTGTTCCCAGGTGTGTGTGTGTTCACATGTGCGTGTGTGTTCCCAGGTGTGTGTGTGCTCACATGTGTGCGTGTGTGTTCCCAGGTGTGCGTGTGTGTTCCAGGTGTGTGTGCTCCCAGGTGTGCGTGTGTGTTCACACGTGTGTGTGTGCTCCCAGGTGTGCGTGTGCTCCCAGGTGTGTGTGCTCCCAGGTGTGCGTGTGTGCTCCCAGGTGTGCGTGTGTGTTCCCAGGTGTGCGTGTGTGCTCCCAGGTGTGCGTGTTCACAGGCGTGCGTGGGTGTTCCCAGCACCTTTCTCGCAGCACGCTGGAGGTGGCTGGCGTGTGCACTGAGCAGCTCATCCCCCACACCCACCGCCATCAGTGTCACCAGCGCAGGGACAGGCGCTGGCCCAGCAGTGGCACTTGGTAGGACGCCCGTGTCTCGCGTGGGAGCGCCTGGCCTCAGTGCCGCCTCGGGCTCCTGCGGGGCTGCACCCGGGAGACAGCAGGTGACGGCTGTGCAGCCGGACTGCTGCGCTCACTGCCTCTGTGTTCCTTGACTTATCTGAGAGGCAGACAGACAGACAGACAGACAGATCTGCTGGCTCGCTCCCCAGATGTCTGTCGGCAGTGGCTGGGATGGGGCCGGGGCCGAGCCAGGACCGGGCGGGCACTCCCTCCAGCTCTGTTCACGGCCCCCACCCGGGAGGTCAGCTATGGCTCCCTCTGGGGGCAGGCAGTGCCAGCCCGGGGGGCAGCAGAAGCAGGGGGCAGGCCGGCCGGCTCGCTTCCCAAGGGCCACATGGCCACCTCTCCGCCTGGCTCCTGCTTCAGCCCGGGGTTTCTCATCTCCTGCCCAGGGCGGTGGGGACCGGTGGGCGTGGAGAGAACGGATTTGCCGCTTTATTTGCAAGGTCACGAGGGTGCAGAAAGATCCGGCACCTGGGCAGCACCGTCTGCCCTCCAGCGGGCTTCGGGTCCGGGACGGTGCGTTTGCCCTGTTTTGGTTTCTGGCTTTGGGTAAACTCAGGCACGCCAGCCCGAGGGGTTCCGGGAAGAACAAAACAAATCCAGTCTCCTAATCTACCTGGATCGGACACCCAGCGTCCCTGCTCGGCCAACCGGCGTTTCGGCCCCGGCCCGGCCTGCCCTCCCCGGGGCCCCAGCCGGCCGCGAGGCTTCCGGGAACCCCGGCCTCCTACGTGGCCACTTAAAAGGCGCCTCGGAGCCAGCCAGGTGTTCTTTAAGCCCTGGTGAAAGCCGCTTGATCGGCCAGACAAAAAGATGGCTTCAAAGAAGGGGGCTGGCGGGACTGGAATGTCCTCGCAGCCTGCGCTCCTGATTTCAAAGAAGTGAGGATGAGAACGGGGCGGGGAGGCGGGGCCGGCCATCGAGGTGGGGAGACAGGCCCCCCGCCTTTACCCCTGGGCCCCCGGCGCCCCACACCTGGCGCCGCAGCCCAGGAGCTCCGGCCGCACCTGTGCAACCCGAGTCCACGGTGGAAGGGAGCCCGGGCCTGTTTTGAGGCCCAGCGCCGGGGCAGCCGCTGGGCAGGGGACTGCTTCTCCAGGCCCAAGGGCAGAAGGCTCTGACCCGTGCCAGGCAGGCAGCCAGGGCGTGGGGCACGCCAGGCAGCCGTGGCAGCACCGGGCATTTTCGAGTTATAGTTTATCCCAAACCGGTCCGCACACAGGCCAACCCGGACCTGACCCTGGCGCCTGGACCCCCGTGCACACAAGGCCGAGAGCAAGGACAGAACACACAGAGAACCGGCACGGACACAGCGGTCACAGCTCTGCAGATGCACACGAGATCCTGTCGCGCCCACTCCTCAGACGGGAAAACCGAGGCCCAGAGTGGCCCAGGCCCGGCTCAAGGCCATGCCCACCCTGACCCCTGTCCTAAGTGAACACCCCCAGCACACTGTCATGCTGCGAGCACAAGGCAAGTCCTCCAGCCCACGGGCACCAGCTGGCAGTACAGAGGGGAGAGCTGGGGAGGGAAGAGTCGCACGCGGCGCACACGCGTGTCTGCCGAACACCCGAAGCGTGAGCGACGGAGACACGAGGCGCACAGCGCTCCGGCCACATGGCGTCCTGTGGTCTCCTCCAGGGTACCGTGGGGGGAGCCGCGTGGACACAGACTTCCCTGAGGCCTCGGAGGGGGGGCCCTGCAAAACAGACAGTGAGCGGCTGCCCCTCGGCAGGGCCGGCCAGGGAGGGGGTGGCGGGCGCCTGCTCCAGCCCCGCTTCCCGCCCGCCCTCCCCCCCCCCCCACGCCCGGGACGGGGCGGGGTGCTGCAGAGGATGCTCAGGACGGGAGCACCCGCCAGGCTGCTGTTCTGCTGACTCAACAAAAGCGCCGGGACCTCGGGCAGCATTCCGCCAGGCACCGCTGCGGCCCGCCACTCGCTCTGCTGTCCCCTCTACCGGAATAGTCCGCCTTGCCCTGGCTCCTCTCGCCTCCTCCCCTGCTCCGGGCTCCAAGCTGTCCCGAAGCCCCTACACCACCCCCTGCCCTGCCTCACTGGTGCAGAGAGGCCCAGCGCCCGGCACGGCGCCCGGCAGAAGGCTGGGAGGAGGGGGCACAGAGCACTGCCCTGCCTCTGCTCTGCCCCCAGCGAGGCCGAGTGCCCCTCCCTGACTCCTCAGCCCCGGCCCTGCCTCCCCACGCGAGGACGGGGTCTTTGCCCTCACGACGGCCGGGCAGGGAGGGGCACGGGGTGCGGAAGGGTTAATTTATCCACGTGGGAAACGTTGTGGACTTCGCCCGGGTGCTAACCTTCTGGCAGTTTCTAAAATGCATCCTAAGCAAGAGAAGCAAAACTGTCATAATATCCACACGTGTGTGGACACATGTGGACATACGTGGACACACAGCAGCTAGGGTCCTCGGCTCGCCAGGCTGCACCTGCCCGATTGCTGCTGGTCACGGAGGCGGCTCCGAGGCCCCGGCTCCAGGTTTGCTCACGATGCCCAGCCAGGCTGTGCACTGAGGCCGGAGGAGGCGGCTCCCAGGCGCTGTCTGCTGCCCAGCGGGGCTTGGCTCTTCAGAGACCCCGGGGAGCCCCAGGGAGCCCCAGGGAGCCCCGGGGAGCCGTTTCTCCTCCACTCGGGACACCATTCCCGACACAGGAGGAGACCGAGTGACAGGAGCAGGCTGCCTGGTTCTGCTCTTGCCACCCCTGGAGCTGGGGTCAAACATGGGTGTCAGCAACCTGCCCATACCTGACACAGCTGAGTGTCACCTGCCCCAGCCAAGACACCCTGAGTGTCACCTGTCCTCACCCCAGACACCCTGGGTGTCACCTGTCCACACCCGAGACACCCTGAGTGTCACCTACCCACACCTGACACACCTGAGAGTCACCTGCCCACACCCAAGACAACCTGAGTGTCACCTGTCCTCACCCCAGACACCCTGTCACCTGTCCACACCTGAGACACCCTGAGTGTCACCTACCCACACCTGACACACCTGAGAGTCACCTGCCCACACCCAAGACAACCTGAGTGTCACCTGTCCTCACCCCAGACACCCTGAGTGTCACCTGTCCTCACCCCAGACACCCTGAGTGTCACCTGTCCACACCCGAGACACCCTGAGTGTCACCTGCCCACAGCTGGAGCCCCTGCGTGTCACCTGTTGTCACCTGGACTCCGTGGCTTCCCTGGGCACAGGGCCTCCAGACCCTCAGGCTGGAGGACAGAGAGGTGGGGTGGGGGGTGTTTCACACTCTTCAGGTGGGGGCGGGGCTCCCGGGAGCAGGTGCTGCTCGAGCCGGCAGTGAACTCGCCACGTCCACCGTGGGAGGGGCCGGCAGCCTGGCCTTGCAGGCTCATTCCTTGCGGGCACAGGGAAAGGTGGCCACGGCCGCAGGTGGAGGGGAGACGCCCGGCCCCGGGATGCTGTTTTCTTTTTCATTTTTCCTTCGTCTCACTGGACGACCGTGTCAGATTTCCCAGGAAGATGAAGAGCAATCCCCGTGGGCGGCCGTGGGCACGCTTCGTCTGCGTGCGTGACTGCTCCGGAGCTGGAGCCGAGACGGCCGCTCCTCCCCGGCACACAGGACGCACGGCCCCGGCTGTCTGCCTTCCCCCAAAGCTGCTGCACACCGCCCGGGGCTGAGGGCTGCCTGGTGCCTCTAATGAGCAAAGCTGAATGAGGAGCAGCCGTGCAGCTCCAGCGCGGCCCCCACGCGTGGCTTCCGCTCCCTGCAGCCGTGACCCTGAACTTGCAGCGAGGCCGCCCTGAACTCTGGCCGCGGCTCCCAGGCTTTCACAGCGACACTGCGGGGCGAAGCCGAGAAGGCGGCTCCAGACCACAGGGTCCCAGCATGGGAACTGGGCAGCGGAGCCGCCCGTCCCGAGGCCCACCCGGCACGGGGACGGGCAGTGCAGGAAACCCAGGCTGCCGAGGACTGAGGGCCGGGCAGGGGACCGCGAGGGCGCTGCGGTTCCAGGCCCGGCTGCTCCTCTTCCAATCCAGCTCCCGGCTGATGTGCTTGGGCCCCTGCACCCGCGTGGGAGACCTGGATGGAGCTCCTGGCCTCGGTCTGGCTATTGTAGCCATTTGGGGAGGGACCCAGAAGATGGGCGATCACTCTGCCTTTCGAAGAAACAAAGTAATCTTTTCAATGTTTGTTATATTTGATGCATGAACAAGAATACCTGTAAGCCCTGTTTCCAACTGAGGTCACATCCTCTGGTTCTGGGTGGACCTGAGTCTTGGGTGGGGCGCCCTCTCCACCCCTCCTCTGCAGACCAGGCTCCCAGCACTAACAACACATTTAATGCATTTGCTTGTGTGGGAGCCAGGACAGCCAGGCAGGTGGCTCAGGGAGTGTCCAGTCTGGTCCCAGCAGGCAATGGCTGCTCTCTCCCAGGGGCTAGTCCCTGGGGACACAGGTCTGGCCGTCTGGTATACCCCCAGTGGGTGCCTTTCCACTACCCACCAGGAGCGCCCTCCCGGCCCTGAGACTTGGAGAGGGCTCAGGGAAGAGGGGGAGAAGCCTGGGAGGGGGGCGTGAGTAGGCCGGCTCCCTGGCTGCAGCAGCCATTTCTCCTCTGTCCCCACCTGCTTTTCAAAACATGCATTTCCCCTCGCAAACTGTGCTAAACGCTATTTAGTAGCTAATTAACTTCCCGTGCAAAGACCTCTCTAATTGCACGCTGGCCTCTCGGCAAGGTCCTGGGGGAGGCCGAGCTGTCCTGGGGCATTTGTTCTGCCAGCTCCCACCTCGAAGACAAGCTGCCAATCAACGTCGCAGAGGTCAAGGGGGACCGAATTAGGAGCCCTCCGCCGCTGCCAGGCTTGCCGGGAGAAGCTGAGCTGAATGGAGAAAGCATCTTGGGGCGCAGAGGGGCCCCGCCCCGCTCTCCGGAACGACCGACTTCCGCCCTGGAAGATTCCGACCGGGATCTGTTTATAGTGTGACGGCGCTGGTGTCTGCCATCCATCACACGCAGAGATAATCAGAAAATAAAAGCCTTCGATTAGCCCCCGCATAAATCACCACAATGCCAATCACGGCCGGGCGCAGGGCGCGGTGGGGCGCGGCGACGGTGTGTGCCTGGTCCCCGTCCACGACGCGGGGCCCCGAGCCGTCCTCGCTGGTCTCAGGCTTTGCCTGCACAGGACGCGTGCCTGGGGTCCACACCACAACCCACGTGCGTGGCAGAAGCGCTGACCCAGACACTGTGCCCGAGCCGGCACAAACGTAGCTTCAGAACAGAGCCTGGGCCCGGTCACCACTGCGGGCCCCGGGCAGCCTCGACCCAAGACTTCCCTTCAGAACGGACAGAAGGGGAGCCGTAAACGCCACGTGGTGCTGGGGCTGGAGAGGCCGGGCTGCAGCTCCTGACCTCGAAGGACAAAGGGCAGGGGTGCGGCCGGCTCGGCGAGCTGGGCCTGACCAGTGGTTCTGAGACAACTTCCTCCATGGCTGGGAAAGGCCCAGCATCCCCTGCTCCTGGACGGAGGCTGATCCTGCCTCGGACAGAGACACCGGGCACGGCCAACACCGCATCCAACCCAGGCCTGACCGGGCCAGCCCTGCCTCGCACTCCAAGTCCCAGGTGGAGCTGCTCCCAGGCCACTGAGGGAAGGCAGACCGCGGGGCAAAGGGGGCCCAGCTCCACTCGGCCCTGCCCCCGCCCAGCCACGGCCACCTGCCCTGGTCCAGCTCCAGGCTTCTCATTCAAGCAAGACTTCCTGTGACCTCACAGGGGGTCACGGCTCCCACCGGGCCTCAGCAGGGCCTCGGGGAGGGGGAGGGCACAAGCATCTCTCTAGAGGCGGTTATTGTTTATTAAAGCTCTTTGTTTATCCAAAAGACAGAGGAGGGCCGGCGCCGCGGCTCACTAGGCTAATCCTCCGCCTGCGGCGCCGGCACACCGGGTTCTAGTCCCGGTCAGGGCGCTGGATTCTGTCCCGGTCGCCCCTCTTCCAGGCCAGCTCTCTGCTGTGGCCCGGGAGTGCAGTGGAGGATGGCCCAAGTGCTTGGGCCCTGCACCCCATGGGAGACCAGGAGAAGCACCTGGCTCCTGCCTGCCGATCCGCGCGGTGCGCCGGCCGTAGTGCACCGGCCGCGGCAGCCATTTGGGGGTGAACCAATGGACAAGGAAGACCTTTCTCTCTGTCTCTCTCTCTCACTATCCACTCTGCCTGTCCAAAAAATAAATAAATAAAATAAAAACAAAAGGCAGAGGGGAGGGGGAGAGAGAGGGAGAGAGAGGGAGAGAGATCTATCCGCTCCCCAAGTGCCTACAACAGCCAGGTCCAGACCAAGCTGAAGTCAGCAGCCGGAAATTCCATCCGGTGTCCCCCGTGGGTGCAGGGGCCCAAGCTCTTGGGCCATCCTCCGCTGCTTTCCCAAGCACATTAGCAGGGAGTTGGATCGGAAGTGGAGCAGCCGGGGCTAGAACCGGTGCTCATACAGGATGTCAGCACTGCAGGTGGAGGATTAACCTACTGTGCCACAGCCCCGGACCAAAGATGGTTATTTTTTAAACAGAATGAATGAGCGCGGGGATTGGCCCGGGACCAGGAGCCACTTCCTGGGTGTGCCGAGCAGGCGGCCTTGGCTGGGCGTGGCTGGCTCCAGCCCCTCGACTGTGGCCTTGATCTGCGGGCAGAGCTCTGGGCTGCTGAGAGCTGGGTCTGGGGGCAGGAGAGTCGAGTCAGAGCAGGGAGATTTGTGTCCATGTGTGTGCCCGCTGGGGAGGGGCCTGAACCCACAAACACGCGTGTGCCCGGCCGGGGAGGGGCCTGAACCCACAAACACGTGTGTGCCCGGCCGGGGAGGGGCCTGAACCCACAAACACGTGTGTGCCCGGCCGGGGAGGGGCCTGAACCCACAAACACGTGTGTGCCCGGCCGGGGAGGGGCCTGAACCCACAAACACGCGTGTGCCCAGCCGGGGAGGGGCGCTCGTGGCCGTCCAGATCCTGAGGCTGATGAGGTCAGAGCGGGGAGATCTGAGACCTGGAAAAACCGGGCCTTGCAGCCGTTCTGAGCAAGGGGAAACACAGCGAGTTAAACGGCGGAGGAGGAGAGCCGCGCGTGCCGACGGCGCGAGCCGTGCGTGCTGACGGCGTCTTCAGACTCAGAACGCCCCCAACGTCTGCCAGTGGCTGGGAGCCCCTGCAGGCGGGGGGGGGGGGGCACTCCCCAGGCAGGGGGGGCACTCCCCAGGCGGGGGGGGGGGCACTCCCAGGAGCAGTCATCCTCTCCAAATGCTTCTCCTGCCACCTCCCTGGGGGGCGCTGCCTGGCCTCCAGCCCTGAGCCCATGGCGCGAACAGGCGTCTGCCGAGTCTGTAGCCCACTCCCCCAGGCCACCAAACCAAACACACACGGCACAAACCCTGTGCCCGGAAAGGTCACCTGGCCGGCTCCAGGCAGCAGGGGGTCAACTCCGACCCCCAGGGAAACAGCTGAGGCCCCAGATCAGCGCCGTGCCCCCACCCGACGTACGGGAGAGCCGTGGCCCCAGAACAGCCAGAGCGAGGACCTCAGAGCCGGAACCCCTCGGGTCCCTGTCTCGTGGTCCTCGTTCGGACGCCCTTGTCTGCAGGTTTAGTACAACGGCCGGCCTGATGCCCCCTGGCCACGCCTCTCATGGCCTGCACAGAGGAGGTTCCCCACCCTGGTCCTCATCTGAGTGACAGGCCCCCTCAAAACATGGGGCCCCCCTAAAAACACAGGGCCCCCCGAGGGAATACAGCACCCAGTCACTGCCAGGATGAGAAGGCGTGGCCTTGCTGCCCGGGCAGGGAAGAGCTGATACACCGGTCGTCTCTGGGTCCCCCAAGAGCCGGGCCAGTCGAGGGCCTTGGTGGCGTGCAGCCTGATTCTCAGCTCAGCCCCCAAGGCTGCCTGCTGGCTTCTAGGACCCCTCACAGGAAGCAGCACGGCACACACCGTCACCCCCCCGCCCCCCCCGCCCATGTGGTCGCTGGATGGCCACATTCACATAGCACGGATGCCACGGAAACAGCCACCAAGCAGCAGGCCGCCCACGGTCAGCACGGGCACAGCTGTTTCTGAATATTTCCCACATGAGGTTGGTGAACTCCAGGAATAAGAAGCAGGTTGGGCTGCCGTCTGCAGAGCCAGCATCCCATACGGGCACTGGTGCAAGCCCCGGCTGTTCCACTTCTGATCCCGCTCCCTGCTAATGTGCCTTGGAAAGCAGTGGAGGATGGCCCGAGTGCCTGGACCCCTGCACCTGTGCGGGAGACCGGATGAAGCTCCTGGCTCCTGGCTTCAGCCTGGCCCAGTCCCAACCATTGCAGTCCCTCGGAGAGTGAACCAGTGGATGCAAGACTTCTCTTTCTGTGTCTCTCCTCTCTCTGTAACTCTGCCATTCAAATAAACAAACAAACCTTGAAAAAATTCTATTAAAAAAAAAAAAAGAACCAGGGCAGAGGGCCAACTACACGCAGGCGGGCACGTCTCTCTGGGCACCGTGCCCAGGACGGCACCCCCACAGCCACAGAGCCCAGCTCAGCCAGCTCTGGGCAGTGACTGGAGCTGAGGGTCCTCGCTGGGGACCACTACACCGCCCACACGCCAGCTGCCGGGGCAGGCTCACAGGGGCCAGCCGCCGGGGGAGTGTGGGGTGGTCTCTGGCCCTGAGCACCCACCAAACCCAAGGGCCACACCACGGGTTACCTGTGCCAGGACCCCAGTCTCTGGGGACACCCGGCACGACCAAGCATGAGACGCCGACCACGGCGGCCAGGCGAGGCCCAGCGCCCTCCAAGCCAGCAGGCACCCTGCGCCCCACCAGCAGCCTCCCCACGCAGCCCCAGCCAGGCTGAGCTAGGAGGCCACTCACAGAAAGCAGGTCACGGTCACTGCCCAGGGATCTGGAGACCAAGACGCCGGAGCCTCCATCACAGATCAGGGGTCCAGCAGAGGCCCCACAGGGCTGGCGCTTGGCGTCGCGGGTAAAGCTGCTGCCTGCAACACCGGCATCCCGTAAGGGCACCGGTTCGAATCCTGACTGCTCTGCTTCCAACCCAGCTCCCTGCTAATGACTTGGGAAAGCAGCTGAAGACGGCCCTCGCGCTTGGGCTCCTGCACCCACGTGGGAGACCTGCTTCAGCCCGGCCCAGCCCTGGCCATTGTGGCCATCCGGGAAATGACGCAGAGGATGGACGCTCTCTCTCTCTCTCTCTCTCTCTCTTCTCTCTTAAAGAAATAAAGACACTTCTCGGAGCCTTGGGGTGGAGGGGGGGAAGGCACCGTGGCCTCAGTGCCACAGGCCAGGCCAGCCCCCCGGCCAGCCCCCACTCCCCAAGTGCTGGCCCAGGGGTCTCCACCCTCCGGGGGTGGCTGAGGCCTCGCGGTCACGCCCGGGGAGCCCCAGGCCCACACGGGGCCATGTCCAGCAGTAGCCTTCCTTCCGGCGCCCACACCCAGAAACGCGCCTCCTGGTTCCGCCTCCCTGGAGGGCAGCGGGGAGAGTGCGTTTTCTAGGTTCTGGAAAACACCATGGAGGGTGACCTCCTGAACTAACCCTGACAAAGACCCCAGGCTCCACCCCAGGCTCCCTGCTGCCCCGCACCAGCCCACGGCCGTCGGAGCTACCAGATTTTATGTCCAGCAACCCAGACGGAGGCTGGGCCGAAGGTGGCCACCCCTCTCACATGCTGACCGTCTCTGGCAGACTCTGGGTGGGCCCAGGGTCGGCGCTCCGGCCACAACCCACGGCCAGCAGCCCCAAAGGCTTGAAGTTCAAGACCAGTTCCCGGGGCAGGGACAACCGCCCAGACCAGTGCCCCGGCCCCAAAATGCGTCCTGGCGAGGCTGGGAAGGTGCGGCCCCGGCTGCTTCCCACGGCCCTGCGACCCTGGGGACTCGGGCTTCTCTCGCCTCCTCTCTCTGCACTGTGGTGTGGCGGCGTCACAGCTCACATTAGACCCAGGCTGCTGTGCAACCACCGTCCGCTCCGGAACCTTCTCCTCCAGGCAGAAGCTCCGGCCCCGCTCACTTCCTGTCTCTGTGCGGGCGGCTCCTGCAGGGACCCCCGTCAGGGCAGGTGGAGACACAGTTATCTTAAGGAATGGCTACTGTCAGCAGCCAAACTTTTTAACCCTTGCTAAAATTATTTTAATATTTACTTTTAGCAGGGGTCTTATACCTGTCTCTGTGCGGGCGGCTCCTGCAGGGACCCCCGTCAGGGTGGGGTCTCAGGGTCTGTGCTCCCCTGCTTGGCTCACTTCGTCTAGCTCAGAGCCCCCAGGGTCCCCCCTGTCGCCGCCTGTCTGCGGATTTCCTCCCCGGGTGAGAGGCTGGGCGAGTGCCCGCCGCCTGGCCGGGCCACACGTGTCTGTCCCCACGTCTGTCAGTGGACACGGCTCGGCATGGTGAATGACGCCACTACACGCACAGGTGTGCTGCCCCCAAGTCCCCATTTCCGATTCTCTCCATGCCATCTCTTTATCCCTAACTTCCAAATGGACACGGACCGTTCATAGAATAATGTTTGCTTTTAAAGATTTATTTTATTTGAAAGGCAGAGCTAGAGAGAGAGAGAGATTCCACCTGCTGGTTCACTCCCCAGATGGCCACAGTGGCCAGAGCTGGACCAGGCCAAGCCAGGAGTCTGGAACTCCATCCAGGTCTCCCACGTGGATGCCGGGGGCCCAAGCACTTGGGTCATCTTCTACTGCTTTCCCGGGCCATAGCAGGTATCGGAAGTGGAGCAGCCGGGACTCAAACCAGCGCCCATATGGGATGCCTTGTCCCAGGCCACAGCGCCGGCCCCCACAGTGAATTCCAGACAAAGGCGCCCTGGAGGCTCGGCTGGCCTGGCTTAGGGTCCATTTGTCCAGGCGGAGCAGCAAAGGCCAGGGGCAGGTGTCCGCTGCACCCCGCTGACCACCGTGCCCGCGGCCTGGCTGAGCTCCGGGGAGGCGGGGCTGGGCCAGGTCCCGAGCCCAGGCGAGGATGGCCCACAGCGAGGGCTCTGCCTGCGCCGGGCCCCAGAGAGCCGCGCAGAATCGGCGGGGGAGGCGCGGGGCGCGCCGGCGGGAGAAGCCCGCCACCTGCTGGGCCGCCGGCCGCCCGCCCGCTCGCTCGGCCGGAGCCGCCCCTCCCCGGGAGCGCGCGTGCAAGCCCCGCGTCCGCGCCCCCCGCAGCCGGGCCCGCCCCGCCCGCGAGCTCCCCTCCCAGAAAGCGCGCCTTCCCGAGCACCGCGCGGGGTCCCCGGCGGCTCGCCGAGCTGCCCCTTCCCGCTCCGTGTCCGGCCGGCGTGGCGCGGGAGCTGGACGCCCCGGACCCCGCGCGGCGCGGCGTGGGTGCCCCGGCGGGGCGGGAGCCGCACCCACGCCGCGCCGCGGTCACTCGACACCCGGGCCAGCAGCCTGCCAGGCTGCGCTCCCAAAATAAGCTTCCCAGTGTGTAAATATTTACAGAAGGCCGGTCCTGGTGCCCTCCCCGGGACAGGCCACGGTGGCCGCCCGCCCCTCCCTCTCCTCCCTGCTCCCGGGATCACGGGGCGGCCATGGGCGCCTGCCTTCCAGAACATTCTGGCACTGCTCACGCTGCAGCCCCACCCCCACCCCGGGGTTGTCCCCTCTCTCCGTAGGGTCTGCACCCCGTCCTGGAGACCAGGGGACAAGTTTGCACAGTGGTGTGTGCCCCCTCCCCAGCACCCATTCTTCAGCCCCTGGGACCCCAGCCCAGGGTGAACCGTGCAGGTAGGGTCCAGGCCACACAGTGGGAGTCCAGGGGACCTGGCCGAGCAGGGGCTCCGATGCCTTCCTGGGGTTGCTTCTATGGGAGCTCCTGGCACGCACCCAGACCAGGAGAGGAGACACAGAGGCCATGAAGGGGGTGGGGCCCCTGCACACCACCAGGGTCACTGCCTGCACTTGGATGGGTGCCGCCACACACCCGGCCGCTGTCGGGAAAGGAGACCCCAGAGCAGACGTGTGGAGGGCCCTTGGTGGAGGTGGCCCCCCTGCTCACCCTGCAGGAAGGGCGGGAAGGGACACAGACCCGGCTTCGGGGCAGGAGCCAGGCACCCCGGTCCCCCAACTTCCACGGAGATTTCATCAGTGTTGGGCTGCTGCAATGCAGCCCCGCGGGTCCCCTGAGGCACAGCCCCAGCTCCCAGCCCGGGAGGCGCTGCCACGTCGCTGCCCCCGGGGCGCCGGTGACCTCAGCTCACATCTCTCGGATGTGAGCTCACGTGGGAGCCCGGGGCCCCTGCCAAGGCTGCTGATGCAAGGCTCCCCACTCCCCAGGGCGGCTCCCTCCATTCAGCTCAGGCCCCGGATAGTGCCCGCCGTCCCCCTGGCAACGGCCGGGTTGCATCAGGGACCCCAGGGGGCTGTCGCGGTTTTGCCTTCCTGGCCTCTTCTGCCAAGGGAGCCCCAGTCCCCGGGGGGGGGGGGGGGGCTTGTCCCGAGGCTGAGCCTCCTCCTGCAGCCAGCAAGGAGGTGGATTCAGAACCCGCTCCCTTGGGTGCCAGCGACTTCCGGAACCCGGCTCAGAGCTGGGGGGGTCAGGGCTGCAGACCCCTTTGGGGGGGCAGTGGAGTCCTCACCCACTGCCTCCTAGCAGCCTCCCCACCACGAAGAACCAAGGACAGGGAGAGCCAGCGACCAGGCCTGGCCAGGGAACCTTTTAAAAACCTGGATGCGCCTCCCCCCCCTGCCCCCCCGTAGAAATGCCGGCCAGTGCAGCCGGCCAGAGCCCCACACACGTGGCCAGACCAGGCGAACTGCACTCCAGCGACAAAGCTCACATGGCTCCCAGCTCCGTGGACAGGCAGAACGTAAGACCTCTGTCATTGGTGAGCGACGGTGGGGTCACGTTTCGGATGCACCGGGCAATCTTTTAAGTTAATTCTACCTGCTGCTCCATGCTCCGGAAGCTGTAGCTCTTGGGCAACATTAGCTCCTGCTGATTTTGGATGAAAGTGCACGGCAGCTCCAGGAAGGGGGGGCAGCCGGTTCGAGGCCCGGCTGCTCCACTTCCCATCCAGCTCCCTGCTAACACACCGGAGAAAGCAGTGGAGGATGGGCCAGGTGCCTGGACCCCTGCACCTGTGTGGGAGACCTGGCGGAAGCGCCTGCCTCCTGGCTTCGGCCTGGCCCAGACCTGGCTGTTGCAGCCATTTGGGGAATGAACCAGCAGGTAGAAGATCTCTCTCTCTCTCTCTCTCTCTCTCTCCCTCTTGAATAAATAAATAAATCTTTAGGGAAAAAAATAAGCTGAACCTCAGCCCAAACTTCACACCTTGTGCCAAAATTCACCCCAAACAGTTCATGCCCCAATCGTCAGCCATAAAACTTTGCAGCGTTTAGGAAGACCCCGGGAGGGCGTCTCTGGGACCTCAGACTAGACCGGGAATTCTTGACTCAACACCAGAAGCATCACCCACAAAAGGAACAAAATTCGCGACAGTTCAGCTGTCACATTTTGTGAAACGACAGCCGCACGCCTGGGGAGACACTCGCAAACCCCAGGTTGGACAAAGACAGGGTCTCTGGGGTATTCTGGAACACATCTGGGTCCCTGGAATCTTCTAGAACACTCAACTGCAAACACCAGTGCTGATTAGATTTCTGCATAAAGAGACTGGGCTGGGGCTGGCGCTGTGGCGTAGTAGGTAAAGCCTACAGTGCCAGCACCCCATATGAGCGCTGGTTCGAGTCCCAGCTGCTCCACCACTTCCAATCCAGCTCCCTGCTATGGCCTGGGAAAGCAGTAGAAGATGGCCCAAGTCCTTGGGCCCTGCACCCACATGGGAGACCTGGAAGAAGCTCCTGGCTCCTGGCTTCAGCCTGGCCCAGTCCCAACCATTGCAGCCATTTGGGGAGTGAACCAGTGGATGGAAGACCTCTCTCTCTCTCTCTCTCTCTCTCTTTCTCTCTCTCTCTCTCTCTCGCTGCCTTGCCTCTCTGTAACTCTGCCTTTCAAATAAATAAATCTTAAAAAACAATAAGAATTGTGTGTGTGTGTGAGTGTGTGAGAGAGGGAGAGGGAGAGGGAGAGAGAGAGAGGACTAACAGATGCAGGAAGACACCCGTCATGGTGGCCACCAGCAAAATGCAAATAAAAACCACAATGAGGCGTCTGTCCCTGCACAGAGATTGCGCAGCACACGCCGCCGGTGCGGGTGTGGGGAAAGTGGGACACACGGGAGTCGCCAGCAGGAACATGAAACGGGGCAGCCCCTCCTGGAAACAGCTGGGCAATTTCTGTTCACACCAAACACGCAACCAAGCACCCTGGGATCAGGCCGCCAGGACGGAGGCTTTGCCCCAGGGAAGTGAGAACTTGGGTGTAGGCAAAAACCAGGACACGACAGCTCATCGCCTCATCCAAGCCGGAGCCGCCGAGGAGAGCCCTCGACAAGCAGGCGTCTGTCTCCCCGCCTCGCGGCACCGGGGACCCGCAAGCCGGCGTCAATGGCCATACCGTGCACGACTCCATGTGTGTGCAATTCTTCCCCAGGGCCACTGCTGCTGACCCACAGAGGCAGAGAAACAAACTGGGCACAGGGGGAGAATCCCATGGGCGGCCGGTCACCCCCCATGTGCGAGCAACGGTCCCCTGCCGGGCCAACGCCAGGAGCTGGGAACTCCGCCCAGGTCTGCTAACGGGTGGCAGAGACCCAGCCACTGAGCCATTGCCGCTGCCTCCCAGGGAGCCCGGGAGCAGAGCTGGGACCGAAACCCCGGCACTCAGACCTGAGATGCGGGCGTCTTAACGTTAGGCCAAAGGCCTGGCCCTGGAGTTCTTCCAGGCAGAAGTCAGGGGTCGAGGGTCGGGACGGGATTGACTAGTGGGGGTCGCACGAGGGAGTGGCGGGGTGTACAGGAAGTGGCCGGAGAGCTCCTGGCACCTGCTGAGGCCCTGGGCTGTGCCCACCTCGGACAGCAGCTGAGACGGAGCCACAGGTCTGGGCGAGCTGCTGCCACGGGACGGGGTGCTCTTCTTGTGGTTTCTGGGACTGCGTGGGTGGCACATGGTGCAGCTGGGGGCTGAGTCCGGTGCTGACCGCAACCAAAAGGAGGCGGGTACTTCACGACGGGTGAAAATACATGAGGTTCAAATTCCAACGTCAAAGCTGCTTTTTTTTTTTTTTTTTTTTTTTAGTATTCCAAAAGTTATTGAGGGGGCCGGCACCGTGCCGTATCAGGCAAAGCCGCCACCTGCAGTGCCGGTATCCCATACGGGCACTGGGTTAAGCCCCAGCTGCTCCACTTCCAATCCAGCTCCCTGCTAACGCGCCTGGGAAAAGCAGTAGAAAACCCAAGTGCTTGGGCCCTGCACCCACGTGGGAGACCCAGCTGAAGCTTTGGGGGGGACAGGAAGGGGCCGCCTGTGGACCCCTGCAGGGACCACGGCCCTGTAGACGTCATGATGGAGAATCGGCCTCTGGCTGTGAGCCGCCCAGCTTGCCTGGGGCCCTCTGAGCCCACAGCTTCCGTCACCATGGGAATGGCTGGGTGCACCCACTGCCCCCAAGCCCTCTGAGCAGCACCATCTCCAGGACAAGGCTGGGGCACAGAGGGAGGAGCACCCTGGCGAGGCGCACCCTCGACCCCGGGCAGGGGAGCCAACCGGAGCTGCACGTCCCGGGGCCGGGCACTGAATTCCCTGGCGGCCTCTCTGAACTCCAGGAGCAGCGGTGGCCGGGAGGGGTCTCCCCCCTCAGAGCAGGGTGCACCGGGCAGGCTTCCGGGGCTGGCAGCAGGGCTCCTGGGGGATAGCCGGTGACGGCCACCTGGCCACGGCCAGGCCGGGGGAGGTGGAGGCACTGCCAAGTGTGAGGGAAGCCGCCAGGCGACCAGAGCAGCTTGCAGGGCGTCGGCGACACAGCGCTGGGAAGGAAGAAACCTCAGCTCCGGGTTCCAGCACAGACCAACCCAAACAGCAGATCTCAGAGGCTGCCGGCTGCCAGGCCGCGCCGGGGGCCCTGAGCACGGCTTGGGGCGCCTGGGCTGGCCCCGGACGGAGCTCAGGAACAGTCCTGGACTCGGGGCGAGTGGGGTGGGGGCACACAGCCCCTCGCGGCTCCCGGCCAGTCCATCTCCGGCCACTTCCAAGGTCTCTGCTCCCCACACCTGCCTGCCCAGCCCCACCCCTCCCCGGTCCACGCTCCTGCTAGGTGGCCTCTTAGGACCCCTCACGGACCCACCCCGGCTCCGCCACCCCCTCCACCAGGAGCTCTGGCCCCTGGGCCGCCCACGTGCCTGACTCCCCTGGCCGGCCCCTCCCTCTTGGTGCCCCCACCCCTCATCGTCACAGGTCCTTCAAGTCCCCTCCCCAGCCACCTGCTGAGCAGGGACAGAGGGACACGCAGGGGCCATGAGCACCCCCTTGGTCTGTTCACACCACTGGACGGCCTCACCGTGGTCTGGGAGAAGCCCCCATCCCCACCCCCAGCCGCCTGTGGATGGCCCGGAGGGGCTGGCCAGGAAAAGCACCCACGGGTGCAGGACTCTGGCCCCTGTGCCCCTCAAGGCTGCAGCCTGGCCACGATGCTTCCAGGAAATGCAGGAATCCCGATGATTCTAGATTCTTCTAGATCCTTCTCAGAGGCCAGATTCCTCCAAGAGCCCCGGTCTCTTCTCTGTCCCCTGGACGTCTGGGCAAGGGCAGGGCAGTGGGGTTGAGCGATGCGCCATTGATAATTCAGCCACTGCCGCTGATGGGCCGTCGATCTGCATCTTTTCCTCCCACAGCCAAAAGCACAGATGACCCCGTCCATTTCGGCCTCACATCCCCGGGGTGGGCGGGACCTGAAGGAGGGCGGAGGCCAGGCCAGGCCTGGGGGCTCCACTGTCAGCTGGCACGGTGGCCACTGTGGTTCTGCCTGTGGCTTCACAGTGACCAAGACCCTCCTGCCCCAGTTGGAGTGGCCACCCGGGGGGGGGGGAGGGCAGCTCTGAGCACGGCCCCAGAGGAGGAGGCCTCCTCACCGCTGGCCGGCTGAAGTCCCCAGTGGGCAGGGCGCAGCAGGAGGCAGGCGGCCTCTGGTCAGACGCCGAGGGCCCCTGTGCTGTGCCAGCCTCACCTGGCCCTGGGAGCAGAGGGCACAGCAGCCCGGACACCGCGGCAAGAGCCACAGCCGGGGCGCAGCCGTCTGCCCACCATGCTGCCCCAGCGCCCTCTTCCACCGGAGCCAGCACCCTGGGCACGCACGCCCTGGTGAGACGAGGCTCCAGCCGGAGCGGACCAGGCCAGCTGTGGGGACTGACGGGGAGACCTTGGCCTTGGCCTCGCGGGAGGGCCTCGGCAGCCAGCTGGCCCCGGGCTCGGGACCTCTCTCAAGCGAGTATGCAGGTGGCCGGTGAGCGAGCAAGGCTCTGCTTCTGCCAATGGGTTCTCACCGCGAGGCGAGCAGAACCTCAGGATACGTGGTTGGAAGTTGGAGGACACTAAGGAACGTGCTGGGCTGTGGGGCTCACCTTCTCCTCCACCAGCGGCGCCGGCCCACCTCCCATCACTGGCTCCACCGGCGGCACCAGCCCACCCCCCATCACTGGCTCCACCAGCGGCGCCGGCCCACCTCCCATCACTGGCTCCACCGGCGGCGCTGGCCCACCTCCCATCACTGGCTCCACCGGCGGCACCAGCCCTCCCCCCATCACTGGCTCCACCAGCGGCACCGGCCCACCCCCCCATCACTGGCTCCACCGGCGGCACCGGCCCACCCCCATCACTGGCTCCATCGGCGGCACCGGCCCACCCCCCATCACTGGCTCCACCGGCGGCACCGGCCCACCCCCCATCACTGGCTCCACCGGCGGCACCGGCCCACCTCCCATCACTGGCTCCACCGGCGGCACCGGCCCACCCCTTATCACTGGCTCCACCGGCGGCACCGGCCCACCCCCATCACTGGCTGCCCACACAGGAACCTACGCTGGCTTTGCCTCCGGGTTTGCAGTTTGGCAGCACAAGGCTGTGTGGGCCCAGGGGCCTGGCGTCCAGGATGTGGCTGGCCAGGAAGCAGACAGGCGGTGCAACCTTCTTGTCCACAGCCTCTCCTGGTGACGCCGGCACGACTCGATCGAGGAGCGCAGCCCCAAAACCGAGGCGATGCAGTCACTCATCACTCCAGCCTCTGCCTGGAAGCCCCTGGCCCTCAGCCCAGGACCCTGCAAACCACGCCTTTGGCAGGGGGAGGGGCACCCAGTCAAAAATCCAAACCATTGAGATTCACAGGGGACTTTGAACGTTTGTAAAAAAATGTTGATATTGGTAGGAAAAAATTAGCTCACATGTTGTTTATCATGCACCCCCATATTTTGCACCCCTGTTTTGCAGGCCCCATGAGATCATCACAGACTTGGTTATTCAGATGCACCTGTTACACGGCCAGTAGCTGGGAGATGCACGTGGCCCCGGGCAGGTGGGTCTAGGATCAGTAGCGGGGAGATGCACGTGGCCCCAGGCAGGTGGGTCTAGGATCAGTAGCGGGGAGATGCACGTGGCCCCGGGCAGGTGGGTCTAGGATCAGTAGCGGGGAGATGCACGTGGCCCCGGGCAGGTGGGTCTAGGATCAGTAGCGGGGAGATGCACGTGGCCCCGGGCAGGTGGGTCTAGGATCAGTAGCGGGGAGATGCACGTGGCCCTGGGAAGCCTGGGTCTAGGATCAGTAGCGGGGAGATGCACGTGGCCCCGGGCAGGTGGGTCTAGGATCAGTAGCGGGGAGATGCACGTGGCCCCGGGCAGGTGGGTCTAGGATCAGTAGCGGGGAGATGCACGTGGCCCTGGGAAGCCTGGGTCTAGGATCAGTAGCGGGGAGATGCACGTGGCCCCGGGCAGGTGGGTCTAGGATCAGTAGCGGGGAGATGCACGTGGCCCCGGGCAGGTGGGTCTAGGATCAGTAGCAGGGAGATGCACGTGGCCCCGGGCAGGTGGGTCTAGGATCAGTAGCGGGGAGATGCACGTGGCCCCGGGCAGGTGGGTCTAGGATCAGTAGCGGGGAGATGCACGTGGCCCCGGGCAGGTGGGTCTAGGATCAGTAGCGGGGAGATGCACGTGGCCCTGGGAAGCCTGGGTCTAGGATCAGTAGCGGGGAGATGCACGTGGCCCCGGGCAGGTGGGTCTAGGATCAGTAGCGGGGAGATGCACGTGGCCCCGGGCAGGTGGGTCTAGGATCAGTAGCGGGGAGATGCACGTGGCCCCGGGCAGGTGGGTCTAGGATCAGTAGCGGGGAGATGCACGTGGCCCTGGGCAGCCTGGGTCTAGGATCAGTAGCGGGGAGATGCACGTGGCCCCAGGCAGGTGGGTCTAGGATCAGTAGCGGGGAGATGCACGTGGCCCCGGGCAGGTGGGTCTAGGATCAGTAGCGGGGAGATGCACGTGGCCCCGGGCAGGTGGGTCTAGGATCAGTAGCGGGGAGATGCACGTGGCCCCGGGCAGGTGGGTCTAGGATCAGTAGCGGGGAGATGCACGTGGCCCCGGGCAGGTGGGTCTAGGATCAGTAGCGGGAGATGCACGTGGCCCTGGGCAGGTGGGTCTAGGATCTAGCTGTGTGTCTCACGGTATACAATGTCGTAACTGTTTATGTTACTAAGACAAAGGGAGCGCCTGTCCACTGGTTCACGCCCCAAATGCCCCAACAGCTGGGGCGGGGCCGAAGCTGGGAACGCCACCTGGGTCCCCCACGGGGTGGCAGGGACCCCCCCCCCGGGGCGTGCATTAGCAGGAGGCAGGGGGCAGGCACAGGACGAAGCAGCTGCCTGTGGAGGGGAGCCAGGGGTCCCCGCAGCTGGGACCTGAGACCCTGAGTCTACAGCTCCGTGTCCCTCCGGCAGAGGCCAGGGCTCTGGACCTCTGAGGGGTCACAGGTCACTTCCCTTTGGGAAGTCTGGAAAGTGTGCACCCGGAGCCCACCCACACGCAGTGGGGGTAAGATTCCAGGGGCTCGCGGGTGGCAGAAGCCCCTGATCGGGCCGGGGGAGCCCCAGGCGCTGCCTCCCTCTCCGTTGTGGTTTATTGCTTTTGCCCCCTAGGCCGCTGTCTGTTTCTCTCTTCTCTCCGCTCAGGATGACGTCCAATGGCTGAGAGCAGGAGCCGAGTTCCAGCTCTGGGACCAGGCCACCCACACACGGGGGCCCTGACACCCCAGGACCAAGCCTGCTGGGAAAAGTCCAGGATCAGGGTGGGGGGTGCAGCGGGGGGTGGGGAAGGAGGTTTGGGTCCACGCATTGAGTGAGCAGTGACAGCTCCTTCCCGGAGCAGACCCTCAGTGCTGCCTTGGGCAGGGAGGTCCCGGCTGTGGCTGCTGGGGGGTGGGGGGAACGGCAGGGGGCCCCACCTTCTCGGAACTAGGTCTCGCCCTTGCATATACTGCACAGGAGCGACAAAGGGACAGGGCTACACTTTTCAGCATTCAGGTGACAAAATCTTTGGGGGACAGTCATTTCTGGGGGATGGGGGCTGCTCTTCCAGCCCACCCAGCCCCAGCCAGCCACCCAGCCTGCACATGTAGTTCTCCAGTTCTGCCACTAGAGGGGACCCGTGAGCCAGCCTCCCTGCCCTCCCCACGGGGGACAGGATTCTCACCTAGGCTAAGCATCTGTGCTCTCAGGGGCCTGGTGGGCCTCGCCCCTGACACCCTCCCTGGCCCAGTGCACGAGGACCTCCCTCCACACTTCTCACCCTGGGGAGCTCCTAATAGGCCGATGCCCGGGGCCCACCCACCATCTCCTGTTAACGGTTCTGGGCACCTGCTCTCTGGCTTCGTAGCCCAGGGCTTCCAGTTCCCAGTTGTGCCAAAGGTGAGGAAGGAGCAGGCAGCACTGACATTGCTTCTGGGGTCTGGGTGCAGCGGGATGGGTGGGACCTAGACCCCAGCCTGGGCACTAAGCGCAAAGGAAATGCCAGGGCCCACCTGGCCTCTCTGCAAACCCAGGTCTGCCTTCTCCCGAGAGCACCAGGGCAGCCTGTGGTGCACAACGGGGCTGCAGCTGGAGCCAGGGTGCCTCGTGCCACGCCTCTCACCGCCGTCTGCGAGACCAGCTCCACAGAGATGCCCACGCTGCCCCTCGGCTGACGGCGGCCACCAGGAGGGCAGTAGTATTACCCGCCTTTGCTCGTGAGCAGGAACGGGGGCAGGTGACACCACCCAGGGCCAGGGAAGGAGGCTCCCAGGCCAGGCTGGAGACCCCAGAGCTCCGGACCAGGGGTGGGGCCAGGATTTGAAGATCTGTGCATTCCACAGCTTGTCTCCGCTGCCGCTGCCCAGACGGGCGTGCACCTGCACCTCACAGGGGGCAGAGGGCCCGGGGAGAGGACACAGAGGCAGCACCCACACAAGCTGGCCGCGTAGGAGAGGAGGTGGCGGGGCAGCTCTGCCCGTCCCTGGGACACAGTGGCCCAGCAGAGAGTCGGCTCTGGAAGCACTGGGTGCGCCCGGGCACCGGGTGGTCTTTGAGCCCCCAGTGACTCCCACACCCACCGGGGCAGGGAAAGGGAGCCAAGTGTGCACTGTCACGGACACTGCCACGGGAGACCGGGGACCGCCCTGTGGTTCAGCCGTTAGGCCGGCATCCCATGGGGCTCTGGTTCAAGTCCAGGCTGCTCCACTTCTGATCCAGCTCCCTGCTAGTACACCTGGGAAAGCAGTAGAAGATGGCCCAAGTGCTTGGGGCCCTGCACCCACGTGGGAGACCTGGAAGAAGCTCCTGTCTCCTGGCTTCGGATCAGCTCAGCTCCAGCCATTGCAGCCATTTGGGGAGTGAACCTGTGGATGGAAGACCTCTCTCTCTCTCTCTCTCTCTCTCTCTCTCTCTCTCCTCTGTGTAACTCTGCCTTTCAGATAAATAAATAAACCTTTAAAAATTAATAATATATGAGGCTCCAAGAAGGAGAAGTTCCCCAGGCTCCCGCCGTTCTGTGGTGCCAGGAAAGCAGCAGCACCCAACTCGAGTTCCCAAAGCTGAGCCCCGGTGAGCCCTGCCCGCTGGGCAGAGGGCAGGACCGGAGGGGCCCTGGCTCTAACCCTGCCTTGGAAGTCCTGGCCCTGACCACAGACCACGCCGGCCCACCCCGGAGCAGAGTGGAATGGTGCGGGCCCCGCCCCCTCTCCCAGCACCACGGGGAGCTCCGACGGCACCCGGCCAGCGGCACACGGGCAGGGCCAGCATTTTAGCCCCAGCCTGGTTCCCGGTCTCAAACCCACACAGCTCAGCGAACCCCATGGGGACCTGGGGCCCCCGGTGCAGGCGACCGCCCCGCTCATCTGCACTCCCCAGCACCGGGGCCAGTGCCAGCAGCTCACCCTTGGCTTCCAGGGCCACAGCTCACGGAGGGGCAGACAGCAGGGCAGCGGCTGTCCCCAGGCCCCTTCTCCTGCAGCCTCCTCCTGCCATCCACAGCCCTCGGCCCTGGCCCGGCTCCCACGGGGCCCGGAGGCCGTCTGAGCTGCAGCCCTGCTCGATGTAGACCGCGGTGCTCATGGGTACTGGCAGGGGAGCAGCAGGCCACTTCCTCCCTCTGAGATTCCCTCTCCCCCTGGACCCAAAGGATCCTGGTGAGCCTGTCCCCGGGGCTGGTTGAAAGCCCAGAGATGCGCAAACTAAGCAGACCTCAGGGGTTGGCCCCCAGCTCAGGCCTGGCACCCCCACGGGGCTCAGGGGTCAGCCCTGTGCTGACCGACTGGACCCCGCCACCTGCCACCATCGCCCTGAGCACCAGTAGGTGGGGGCCGTGATGGGGCACCGGCGCCCCCACCAGGGCCCCCAGAGCTGTCAGCCCTGCCGGCAGCCAGGCCTCTGGTCGCCTGCGGTGTGTACAGAGGCCTGCGACTTTCGCTCTGGGGCTGCCTGCCCCCCTCCAGGCACAGAAAGGCTCACGCCCCGGGGGTTCCAGCAGCAGGGTCTGGGGCCTGGAGGGCGGCAGGCAGGGCAAGGCCAGCCCCAGGTCAGCCCTGCAGGTCTCAGGTGCCCCAGCCCCTCCAGTCTGTGGGCAATGAGCTGGAGGGATGGAGACGCCTGGGGGCTTGGCCGCTCAGACCAGGCAGGGGCTGTGCAGTCCCAGGCGAGGCCACTGGAGGGAGGGCAGGGACAACACGGAGACCCGGGGTGCTCGCTCCCCAGCCTCCTAGGCCGAGGGAAGCCACCGGGGAACAGGTGCTGCCAGCCCTGCGCGGACAGGCGCAGCCGCTCCCAAGCCAGTGCCTCCACCAGGCCCAGGGTCCTACCTGTTGCCACTCTCCAGGAACACGGAGCTGCTGCTCTCGGCCAGGGCCGCGCTGATGGGCGAGAGGCAGAAGGGCGAGGAGAAGGCGTCGGAGTCCGAGTCGAAGGAGCTGTCCCTGCTCACGCCGTCGGCCGACAGCTCCAGGGAGCCCTCCTCCTCCCCCGGCTCAGTACCTGCCGAGGAGGTGCCGGCATCGCCGAGGGCCGGCTGCCGGGCCGGGAGGGCTCCGTCCACCCCGGGGCCCGGGGCCCCGCTCGGCTCTTCCTCGGCAGAGGAGCCGACGTGTACGGCGTCGGCCGGCCCCTGGCCCTCCGCTAGGATGTCCTCGTCTTTGAGCACCGGGGTGGGGGAGGCCTGGTGGGGGGCCCCCGAGCCCGGGGCGCGCCGGCCCAGGGGATGCGGCGCCTTGCGCACTGGGGAGCTGTCGGGCGTGATGTACCGCAGGGCCTCCTCGTCCTGCCTCTGGATGCGGGAGTTGGGGACCCAGGCCAGGATGAGGGTGGCGCCCAGCATCTCGTCCTTCTCCAGGTACAAGCACAGGTAACCTGCGGGGAGCCAGCGGGACAGGTGGGTCAGGGAGGCTGTCGGAGGGCCCTTGGCTGTGCACCGTGCAAACCCCCTAGTCTTCAGACAAGAGCCGCCCCCCCACCCCCCGGGGGACACGGCTGAGCTTGGTGTGGACCTGAGCTCCAGGCGCGTTCCACACCCCTCCCGCCACGGCAGATCGGGAGCGCTGGTCCCCTGGTGGTGGCCTGCCCGGCATTTTCCTGAGCTGGGGCGCTATGGCTCCGCCCCTCCCCGCCCATTGTCCACCCCCGGTGCTTGCCCAGGGGTGCAGGGACCCCAGCCTCACAGGCCCAGGTGGGGGATGAAGGCCACAGCAGAGTGAACCTGCAGGGCGGGGCCCTGTGTTTCTTGCTGGACAAAGGGGCCGCCGCTGATGGGGACGGAGGAGAGCGGGGGTGAGGGCAGCGTCTCTCACTGGGCCGTCCCAGGCCTCCCGGACAGCAACTGCCCCCTAAGTACCCATGAGGGCTCAGGCCCCACCGGACTCTCCTCGCGCCCCTCCCGTTTCTCAGAGCAGTGTCACTCGGCCCCCAGGCTTACCTGGGTGGTGCTCCCCCAGCCCCGGCAGCCCCTCAGGTGGGTGCACACAGACATTGTTCTTGGAGTAGATGATCTCGCCGTCCAGGACGGCAGGGGAGCCGCCGGCGCCCGGCGCCAGGGTCAGGAGGTCGGAGGCCCGGCGCAGGAGGCGGCCCAGAGACATGGCCGGGCAGGTGTTTCCATCCTCTCGGGCTGCAGCCCGGGCGGGGCGTGTCCAGACCTGCCTGCGGGGAAAGAGCGGCCACTGAGCCACAGCCACGCCCAGGGCTGCGTCCTCCCGTGGCCATGGCTCGGCCCCTGCGTGGGGGCAGTCCTGCCTGTGGGAGACCTGCACTGGGTTCTGGGCTCCTGGCTTTGTCAATCTCTCTCTCTCTCTGCCTTTCAAAGAACATAAATCAGTAAGTTAAATAATAAATTACTGGGTCAGCTCTGTGGCATAGCAGGTAAAGCTGCTGTCTGCAGTGCCGGCATCCAACCCAGCTCTGCTGTGGTCTGGGAAGGCAGTGGAAGATGGACCAAGTGCTTGGGCCCCTACACCCACGTGGGAGACCTGGATGGAGTTCCAGGCTCCGGGCTTCAGCCTGGCCCAGCCCCAGCCATTGTGGCCATTTGGGGAGTGAACCAGCGGATGGAAAACTTCTCTCTCTCCCCCTCTCTCTTTCTCTCTGTAACCCTGCCCCTCAAATAAAATAAATACATCTTTAGAAAACGTGCACAGATTGCTCCAGGCCGAGTCCACGGGATCTAAGCAGCGCGGTGACTCAGGCCCCTGTGTTTCATTCTTGAAGGCGCCGCGTGCGTGTTAGGTTCTCATCACAACAGAGGCCACTCAGGCGCACGCGCTCGCTGGCTGGGCTCAGCCGCTGCACAGCGCATGCAGACGCCCCGACGCCGTGTTGCACACAATCGCACCCACAGCTCCACCTGTCAGTTGTTTCAAAATGCCGCATGCTAAAAATGGCTCCGTTTTCACAGCGGAGGGCTCAGGCCATGCGACACCGCTCCCCGGACTGTCTGCGTTTTCTATATTTCTCCAAAGCCCGCAGCGAGGGACAGCGCTCCCTACCAAGCGCCTTCAGCTCCACACCGGCAGTCCCAGCTGCGCGGGCCACGCCCAGGCAGGAAGCAGGGTCGGCCTCAGCGGGGACCTCGGTGGCCCCATCTTCAGCTGCACCTGTCCCTGCTCTGGCCCACGCACGGTCCCCAGGCCCCCATCCCCGCGGGCCTGTGCCCACAGCACAGAGCGGGGCTCCCTCCTGCATGGTGCCGTGAACCGCCCATCCCCCTGTGCCAGCGTCACCTCCGATCACCTGCCTGGGGCTGGGGCTGGGGCTCCGCTCACATCTCGCCTCCTCAGCTGAGCCCCCTCCTCCGACCTCGCCTCCCACATCGGGGCCCCCCCAGAGCCCCAGTCCACGTGGATCTCCCCAGCTGGCCGCTCTGAGGCCTCCTCCCGAGCCCACAGAACCCAGGCTACACTGATGCCGGGGTGCGCGGCGCACGCCTGCTGGGCAGCGGCCAGGGGCTGTGGCTGTGGGACGGTCGGCACGCCTGCTGGGCAGTGGCCGGGGGCGTGGCTGTGGGACGGTCGGCCCTATTTACCCGACTCCCAACTGCACAGACTCTGCACAAATTACCCAGAAACCCTGCTGCTGCTGTCTTCTCCCAGCCACTGAAAAACACAGACTCCACCCCGAGCCCCACGGGATGTGTGGAGCAGCTGGGGCCTTGGAGGGCGGACCCTGGCTCATCCAGGCCACCGTCAGGACCCCTGACTCCCGAGTGGTCCCCTCCACCTTCCCAATCACCTCCCCCAACCTCCCAGGACCGCCTCTGGCCAGTCCTGGTGGAGGGGCAGGGTCACTCGTGCTGCAGGACCAGGCACCGAGTCACACGGTCACTTCCGGGCTTCGAACAGGATCTGGCTCCCTAAGTCCCAAAGCCGCAGCCGGACGGTGCTGCCCGACAGCTGGAGGCTTGATCCAGTTAGGGGGTCTGGGAGGGGTCTCGGGGGAAGTCCCGAGGTCACTTGGGGAGTACCCTGGGAGAGGGCTGACCGTACATGCCAAGGGGGGCGTGGTTGACCTCTGCTTCCCGCCTCCACGGCCCTCTGCCCCTGCCCCAGACGCCCGCCAGTGAGGACCTGCAGATCCTGGACCAGGCCCTCCCGGCTCCCTTGGGAGCTTTTCTCCAGGGTATCCCAGAGAGACTCAACCAAGTTATCCCACGGCGCCCACACACCGAAAACCCCACCCTTGCCCGCTGTCACCTGGGACGCCACACCCTGAGCCCGCCATGCTTCTGCGCTCAGGGAGGTTTCTGGAATTCAAGCATTCCAAGGTCAAAGGTCAGTCAAACAGCAGTGGGAGGAGCCCCTTCTCAGCCCGGCCACGCTGTGAGCCACAGACAACCTGACGTTTCCTGGCAGCCACATCAAAGTGGCAGAGAGCGGGGCCGGCGCTGCGGCACAGCGGGTGAAGCCTCTGCCTATGGTGCCGGCATCCCACATGGGCGCCGGTTCAAGTCCCGGCTGCTCCACTTCCCGTCCAGCTCCCTGGGAATCAGCAGAGGACGGCCCGGCCCTTGGGCCTCTGCACTCGTGAGAGACCCCGAAGCAGCTCCCGGCTTTGGCCTGGCCCAGCCCTGGCCTTTGGGCCAGTCGGGGAGTGACCCAGAGGATGGAAGACCCCCCCGTCTCTCCTCCTTTCTCTGTAACTCCGTCTCTCCTCCTTTCTCTGTAACTCTGTCTTTCAAATAAAACTTAAAAAAAAAAAAAAAAATAAGGCAGCAAAAAGAAGCAAGTGAAATCGACTTTAATTGTGTTTTCTTGATCCAGTCTACCCAAAACACGATCGCGTCAACGCGTAACCATGACGGAAAGATGGCAACAGAGAAATTTTACTCCTCTGACGTCTGGTGCCTGTCGTATCTGACCTGCCACGCCCCAGGTGCTCTGTGGCGGCCGTGGCCGTGGCCTGGCCTCGCGCTGTCACTCACTGTCAGCCCCAGGCTTCACTGCTCCCCAAAATCAAAGCCTCCTGGGGGCGGGCGTCTGGAAGATTCCAGAATACAGGTGTTCTCCAGCCTCTCCCACGACCCCCTGGGCTCGGCGTGCACATCCCTGGTGTGGCTCCAGCACCCAGCGCCAGAGCACGGAAAGGCCCAAAACACGGGACTTTCGCGCTCCTCCCCCACCCCGCCACCTGCATGCATAAGGACACACACCCCCCCGGAATGTTCTGGAAAAACCAGGCTGCTTTTGGGTACACAGGGCCATGTCTGTTAAACATTACCCCGGACTGTTTGCTTTCTGGAAATGAATTCTTGTTTTAAACGTGGCCTCCCTCACCCCAGAGGAGCTGGTCCCAGGCGCTGGACGTGGAGTCGGGTCGGACAGGGAGGCACGAGCACCGTAAACTACAGGTCCGGAAACTGTGTCTCCTGCCACCCACTGCGCCCTGCGAGAACAGGAGGCTAAGACCCGCCCCCTGGAGTGACATCACACCCGTTCTCACTGCGATCCCACACGCGTGCTCGCAGCCGAGGCCCTAACCCCGCGGCCTCTCCACACGTGACCGTGGTTGGAGACAGCGAAGTGTCCGGAAAGGGCACACCATGGAAACAGCACACGCGTGTCAACTTTTTTTGAACCAAACCAGCTTGTGCGTGTGAGATTTATCTTCACCTTGTTTGAAAGGCAGGGAGACAGAGGGGGGCCATCTCTCACCCCTGCTTCACCCCGCAAATGTCAGCAGCAGCAGGGCTGCGCCGGGCCGGAGCCAGGAGCCAGGAGCTCCACCCCGGTCTCCCCCGTGGGTGCAGGGGCCCAAGCACCTGGGCCGTCGCCGGCTGCCTCCCGGGTGCAAGAGCCGAGAGCTGGCTCGGAGGTGGAGCAGCCGGGACACCGCGCCACCAGGAGGGCGCGCCCAGCCCCCAGCACTGCACCAAATGCGCACGCCCACACGCCTCTCTCGCTCCGGTTTTTCCTCAGACTTTCCCAAGTTGAAACCGGCCACGGCCAGGGCGCCAGGACAGGGCCTGGGAGAGACCCTGCCCTCCTCCAGCCCCGCAGGCACCAACCCTGCCCACACCTGGTCCTGGACTGGGGCCGCCCGGTCCGTGCCCCAGGGCCTCACACCTGCCGCCTCTGGGCCTCACGTGGGTCCTCTCAGCGGTTCCCTGCCTGTGTCCCCGGCCCCACGGGCAGCACCGTTATGCGCACAGCTGCCTCATCTTCCCAGCTGAGCACCTGCTGACCCAGAGGAGGCGGGGACAGATGAGCCCCGAGGAGCACCTCGGGACCCGGCCTCGCCATGGACAGCACGGACACAGCAAAGCCCAGGAGGCCACCAGTGCCAAGGACACAGCACCTCCCGGCCAGGGGCTCTGGGCGTCAGCCAGAGCTACATGCGCCGCGTGCACACACCTCACACATGCAACACGCATGTGCACATACCATATGCACACAGCACGCGTGCATGCAACATACAAACACAGGCATCCACACACCACACACATGACACGTGCTCAGACACCATACACCAGACACGTGCATACGCTACCTCACATGTGTAGACAACACAGAGCACAAACAACACACATGTACACATGTCACACGTATGCACGCACAACACAGGCATCCACATGCGTCTATACCTAACACATGTGCAGGAGCACACATCTCATACACCACAAAGCACGCATGCGCACAGGAACACGCCACACACATGCACAGGAACACGCGATACGCGTGCACAGGAACACGCCACACAGCACAGCCTCTGTTCTCCAACAGCACGAATAACACGTCAGCTGCTGCCGGGTCCCGCCTCTGGCTGCCACCCATGGGTGGCGACGGCATGAAGGGAGGGGTGGCCGGCTCGTCTGTGCCAGGGCCCGTGACCAAGTCAGCTGCAGAGGCCTCAGCGCTGAGTGTCCCAGACAGGGCGAGGGCCAGGCAGGGCCCCGGGAGCTGGGGCAGCCACGGCACAGCAACCTCAGCCCGGGCCGCGCCCGCCTGCCGCAGCCCCCAGCCCCCAGCAGCACGGCTGTCTCTGGCCTCTCCCAGGCCAAGGGGAGGTCATCCCCCACCCCGTCCATGGCGCCGACCCACAGGTAAGGAGACAGGTGCCGAAACAGCGCCCAGCTCCCTGGGACTCCAGTCTCAGCTGACCCCCATGGTGCTCGGGTGGCCGTGCCCCGCCTCGGCCAACACCAGCTCCGAGCCCCGCACGGGCACACGCACACACACGCACACACACGCATGGGCACACGCACACACACGCCCTGCCTGCAGCACCCCCTCCTTCCTGCAGCAAGGGGCCGCCTGTAGAGTCAGGCTCCCGCAGGGGTCCTGGAGCCAATCCCCCAGGGTAAGGGGCCGACTGGACCCTGCAGGTCAGTCTAGCAGTGGACACAGGTCACGAGAGACCAGGAGGGAGCCGGAGCCTGAACCAGGGACCTGGGGGATGAGGGTGTGTCAGCTCAGATCACCACCTGTAACAGACGAACAGTCTGGGGGGGCACCGACCTGGGGGGACTGTGTGCGTCTGGGGGGATGCTAACCTGGGGGGACCGTGGGGGGAACTGACCTAGGGGTACTATGGGGGGACGCTGACCTGGGGGCTGTGTGTCTGGGGAGATGCTGACAGGGGGGGCTGTGTGTCTTGGGGGGACACTGACTGGGGGGGTCTTCGTGTGTGGTGGGGACGCTGACCTGGGGGGACGGGGTGGCCGCTGTGTAACTCGGAAGAACAGCTTGGCCTCCCCCTCAGGATACGTGCAGACCCTCCTAAAATGAGAGACCCCTCAGCCTGCACCCCCTACAGGGGGGCTCCCGGAAGACGGCGGCTCCTCAGCCATCAGCAGCCCACGGGGCCAGGCAGTTGGCGACAAAGATGAATTCTGCGTCCCGGGGGACAGGGGGCTGCGGGGGCTGGGGCAGGGGGAGCTGCCCACTGGGGCCAGACTCGGAGAGGAAGGCGGCGGGAGCAGCTCGGACGGGCTGGGCTGGCAGCAGACAGAGCCGGCGGCTCCGTGCACAGCTCTGCCGAGCGGCTGCTGACCACGCGTGTCCCCCACCCCCCGCCACCGACAGCTGGCCTAGAGGCACCGGGCTTGGGTGACCAGGCGGGGAGGGGCAGGCCCCCCCAGCAATCACCGAGCGGTAAGGTTGAGACCCTCACGGCCGAGTCCTGCTGCCCAGGGACTGATGGGTTGTGCACTCCTGGAGCCAGAGACAGCCACAGCCACGCAAACACCAGAAATGAGCAAAACGAGGAAGGAACCGGCAGGCCCCCGCTTAGGAAGTGTTGTCCCTCCCCCTGCGCCAGCTTCCCGGGCCCCGGGGGCCCACGCCCGCAGCAGGTCTCTGGGCTGTGACCAAGGCGCCACGGGGCCAGGTTCCCACGGGGAGGCCCCAGGCAGGAGGCGCTCTGGCCCGCGGCAGTGTCCGGAGGCGCCCGCATCCCTCGGCTCTCAGCCCCGTCCGCCTCTTCAAGGCCAGCAGTGCCCCCCTCTGCCCCCACCCCTCGGTCTCCTCTCTGGCCTGCAAGGGTCCAGGCAGGTGACCCAGGAAAACCCCACATCTCAGGTCAGCTGATGAGCACCCTTAACTCCACCTGCGGCCTCCGTCCTCCTCGGCCACCTGGCCTAACACACCCACACGTGCCCTGTGTGGACACCTGGACCTCCTGTGCTGACCACACCAAGCCCGGGTGTGGAAAAGCCAATTCCTAACTCCCGGGAGCACTGGGCCCTACTCGCCCCCTGACCACCAAACCCCACAGAGCGACTTCTCTTCTGTAGCGGGAGGGGGACCTGGGCCCCGCATCTCCGAACGAGAGCAGCGAAGGTGGACAGTGGGCAGCTGCAGGCCACAAACCAGGGCTTGCCCAGCCCAAAGCCTCGTCTGTGTCCTGCAGGAAGGCTCAGTCAGGGCTCAGACAGGAAGAGGTACGGGCAAAGGTGCCAGTGCCTTCTAGAACCTTCTGAACCTTTGTAGGAAGACCTAAAGAATTAGAGCAGCCTGGAGCCACCAGGGGAGGCCTGGCCTGGCCTCGTACCCACTCAGTCTTCTGCTTGTGCACGTGCCCCTCCCGCGTGCACCTGTCTCTCCCTGTGCACCCACCTCTCCCACATGCACCTGCCTCTCCCATGTGCACCTGCCTCTCCCTGTGCACCTGCCTCTCCCATGTGCACCTGCCTCTCCTGTGTGCACCTGCCCCTCCCATGTGCATCTGCCCCTCCCATGTGCACCTGCCCCTCCCACATGCACCTGCCCCTCCCACATGCACCTGCCCCTCCCGTGTGCACCTGCCCCTCCCCTGTGCACCTGCCTCTCCCGTGTGCACCTGACCCTCCCCTGTGTACCTGCTCCTCCCGTGTGCACCTGCCTCTCCCTGTGTACCTGCCCCTCCCGTGTGCACCTGCCCCTCCCCTGTGTACCTGCCCCTCCCCTGTGCACCTGCCCCCGCTGCCCCACGTCAGTTGCCAGGAGGCAGTGGTCAGCACAACAGGTCAGCAGATCAACTCACCTGCGGGAACGCAGCCCATGGCCACGATGCAGCCCACAGCAGACTGTCGAGCCGCCCCTCTGCCTTGTCACAGTCACACCACACAGAGGCAGAGCACCCTGGGCCTGGGCCCCTGCCACGCAGCCGGGAGAAACCGGTTCACCCGCCTTGCCCTCAAAGGCCAAGGTCAAAGAGAACAGGGGTGGCAGGGCCTTATTAAACACGCGCCGGCACCTGCACAGAGGAGCGGTTTCCTCCCACGCATACCTGCTGCACGGCACCTCAGTGAGCCGCCGGCCCCACTTCCCATCATCCTTCCCAGAACCCCCACGTGCACCTCCACCTTTGAGGAGCCCCCGGCACCGTCAATCCCACACGCACCCAGATCAGGACGCCGGCCCCACGCTGCAGGGTTTGGAAAAGGAAGCCCAGCGCTGTCCCACCACTCACAGTGCCAGGTGGGGTGGGGGCGCGGCTCAGGCGGCTCCTCCTCTCACTTGCACTTAACTTCTGGCTGCAGGACTCACACACAGAAGAGACACGCCCTTGCCACGCATGTGTCACGTTCCAGGTTCATGTGGACAGGGCTGTGGCCCAAAGACAAGCAGGGGCGCGGGCACTGGCCCGCGGCACGGTGGCTCCTGCAGTGGCCAGCCCGGAGGGACCAGGGACACACACGGCTCCCTCTCTGCAGTCCACAGGGCTCGGGGTGAGGACGCCGGGCCGTCCCCGTGGACGACGGACTGCGGCTCTTTCTGTTCCTTTGTTTCTATCACGCACAGGGCAGGAGCCGCATCAGGCATAAATCAAACGGAGTCTCTTTAGATGACCCAGATTCTCTCAGCCTTTGAGGGCGGTTAAATACGTTCCAAAGGTGCAGTGAGACGTCCACGCCAGACGAGTCTCACCAGCAGCTTTAATGCGGACTTAGACACCCAAGCCGGGGGCCCAAAGGATGCGTAGGATTTAAACATCCAACAATGTCAGTAAGGTTTTAAAAACAAAAACACCACCACCGTGGCGGCGCTTGGCACCACGGCTAACACCGGCTTGGCCATGCAGCCCACGTCAGAGGGCCTGGGACTCTGTCCTGGCTCTGTTTCCGCTTGCAGCCTCCCGCTGATGGCCGGAAGGCAGCGGTGATGGCTCAAGGAGCTGCGTCCCTGACACCCACGGGCGAGACCCGGGTGGAGTGCCCGGCCTGGCCCGGCCCCAGCTGGGAGTGGACCAGGGGTGAGAAGTCGGACTCTGACACAGGCTCCGCCCCATTTTAGGGAGGAGAGGGGCAGGTCAGGTAAGTGGCTGGGTTACAAATGTAACACAAACAGCGGTTGATACAATGATCACCCATAAAACCCACCTGCCCCCCACAAATCCCTCACATCCCTGCGAAACAAGTAGCTAATCCCACAGGAGGACTGCAGCCAATTAAGATTTTCCTAAGAGATGTGAGTTGTTCGGAGCCCGGCAGGCCCTGGGCCCCAGCACAGCCTGTGAGGACGCCACCTCCCGCCAGGGCTGCGTGGGCATGGGATTCCCACGTCTGCACACGATGGACTTTCTGTCTGATGGGCCGTGCAGCCAGAACCACAAAACCCACGTGGGCCCACCAACCCCGCCCCGGGGCTCTGAGGACCCTGCCAGGCCTGTGAACAGCACGCACGACCCCATTTCCCAGATGGGGGAACCAAGGCGCCGGGGAATCCAGGAGGTCCGGGCGCCGGGGTCGGGATGTGAACCCAGCTCTAGCCTGTCTTTGGCGACCCCGGCAGCTCACTTCCCACAACCGGGGAGCAGACCCCACGGCTGGCTTCTCACAGTCACAGGCCACCGCAGTGCACGCAAACAGCAGCGGGGCCGGGAGACAGAGGGAGGCGCGGAGCAGGTCCTGCTTCCGGGCATTCTCACGCCTCCCCTGGCAGAGCGGGTCTGTGAGTGGCAGGGCCAGGTCCAAGGACGGGGGCGGGGTGTGCACACCCGGCTTTGGGGGCTACAGCACCCTGTGCCCGAGAGCCCGCTGGGTCACCCCTGGTTGTGCAAACTTGGGGAAGCTACGTCTCCAAGTGTACGTGTTGCCATAGAAAACATGGACCACGCAGTGCTGAGCTCACAAGCTTGCTCTGCGGGCTAAGCAAAGGCACACCTGATGACCCGACCACGGCCGCCACCAGGGGCCCGAGTGGGTCTGCCGGGAGGAATCCTCAGGGGCTGGAGCCGTGGTGCAGCAGGTGAACCCGCCACCTGCCACGCCAGCATCCCATATCGGAGCGCCAGTTCGAGTCCCGGCTGCTCTGCTTCCCATCCAGCTCCCTGCTAATGCACCTGGGAAAGCAGTGGAAGACGGTCCAAGTGCTTGGGCCCCTGCACCCACGTGGGAGACCTGGATAGAGTTCCAGGCTCCTGGCTTCAGGCTGGCCCGCCCAGCCCCAGGCATTCCAACCATTTGGGGAGTGAACCAGCGGATGAAAGAGCTCTTTCTCCCCTCGATTTCTCTCTCTCCTGTCTCCCTGCCTTTCAATTAAACCTTTAACAACCGAACTTTCTTACCCACAGTATGAGATCTCCCCAACCATAAACACTTCACCTAAAGACGCCCAAACCTGGGTACAGAAGCAGCAGCTGTGCTGGGCCCACGAGGACGCCCGGCCCAGCAGAGCTCGGGGCGCCCTGGGTCTGACAACCCAGGGTCAGGGGGCCCGAGGAAGGCTCTCCAGTCACACGGCCGGGCTGCACCTGCCCTCTGCCACTTCCCTTCCCAGGCAGGAGAGGAGGCAGAGCGTCAGGCGCTGGTGCCAGGGGGGGCCATAAGCTGACCTGGGCGGGGAGGGTTGTCCCCGAGGACAGAGGGGCTCACCCTTACCACGGCCTCTTCCACTCCTGTTTTATTCTGAACCCAACCCCAGCCAGAGAGGCCGCGGGAATGAGGGTTTCAAGCCTCCCCGCCTTGAGCCAGGGTTCCTGGTGTTATTTTTAGCGATCTTACATGAACTGTGTGTGCCCCCCCCCCTTAGCCTTTCTTTTCATTCTTTCCAGGCGGAGCCAGGCAGAAAGGCAATGAGCACCGCACGCCCAGCGCGTGCGTGGGGAGGGCGCACGGGGCGGGGGTGGGGCGCGTGGCCCGCACCGCACGAGGTCCCCTTCGCGGGCTCCGGCCGCCCGCCAGACAAAGGCCGCAAGTCCCGGGGCCACGGCGCCAGCCACGCGGGAGCCGAGCCTGCGCGCCCCAGGCCCACCTCCGCCCGGACCCGCGCCCGCCGCAGAGGGAATTCCCCCGGTTCCCAGCGCCATCTGGGGCCTCCCGCAGCGCCCCGCTCGCGCCGCAGCAACTGCAGCCGGTCCGGCCCCTCCCGGGCCCGCGGCCACAGGCCCGGCGCCCCGCGAACCGCCAGCCTCGCAGAGAGGGCGCCCCCGGCCCCCAGGAGCCAGTGGCCCCCGCCCCACAGCCCCCACCGACCACGGTACGCACCCGGGTCCCGCCGCGGGGGCCGGATTCGCGCTGGGCCCGGAAGCCGCCGCTGCCGCCGCCGCCGCCGCTGCCAGTGAGGCGGGGCGGGGCGGAGACGCGCGGCGAGGCCCGGCCCCCGGACCGCCCCCAACCCGGCCCGCCCCCGAACCCCGGGCCGCGCCTCCCGACCGCCAGACCGCACCCCCAGCCCCCGGGCGGCCCCCCGAGCCCCCAGTCAGCAGCCTCTGGCCCCCCGGCCAGTCCCCCGAGTCCCCGGGAGGTACCCCCAGCCCGGACCGGCCCCTGGACTCCCAGACCACGCCCCCCGGACCGCCCCCAAGCCGGACCGCCCCCGAACCCCGGGCCGCGCCTCCTGACAACGGGACCGCACCCCCAGTCTCCCAGACCGCGCCCCCTGGACCGTCATGGACCCAGACCGCACCCCCAGTCCAGTCCCCGGCGGCACCCCTAGTCCCTGGGAGGCACCCCCAACCCCAGACCTCCCCTCCCAGCCCCCAGACCGCGATCCCCGGACCGCCCCCAACCTGGAACGCCCCCGAACCCCCCGGTCGCTCCTCCCCACTGCCGAACCGCACCCCCAATCCTCGGACGGCGCCCCTGGACCCCCGGACCCCCGCTCCCGACTGGGTCCCGCACAAAGCAAAACTCCGCCTCCCGCCGCGCGCTCGCCCCCTCCGGCCGTCCCCGTGGACGGTCTCGGCTTTGGGGCTGGGGGAGCCAACTGGAGGGCCCTGGGCGTCCCCCTCCACGGGGGACTCCTGGCGGAACCCATGAGGAAGCGGGAGCCGAGCGGGGGCCCCTACCCTGGCACCCCCACACCGACCGCCACCCTCGAGCCCGGTCCTGCCCCCGGGGCGCGCGACAGGGGCGCGTCCTGGCGGCCGGACCAGGAAGTACAAATCCGCGCCGGACCCCTTCTGCCCGTGTAGACGCGAGTCTCCGCGGGCGCGCGGACGGTGCCATGCGCGTCCCCGAGCGCGCGTGTTGACGGCGTCGCCTAGCAACGGGCGATGGCGGAGCCGGGCGATTCAACTGGCGGGTCAGCCGGGTGGAGCGGAGCGGGGCCGGGGCTGGGGGCGCGGGGCGGAGGGGGCAGAGGGGTGAGGAGTGCGGATAGAGCAGAGAAGAGGGCGGTGGGGCGCGGAGGGGCAGCAGGAGGCCAAGGGCGGAAGGCAGAGGGTGAGAGGTGAGGGCCGGGGGCGAGGGCCGCGGGTCTTGAATGGCCAGACCACACCCCTCAGGCTGTCCTGCGGGGTGGCCCCGGTCACCCCCTCCCACAGCCCCTTCTCTCCTGCTTCTCCCAAACCCTCGGCGCCCACCGCACCCCTGCCCCCTCACTTCCGGTCCCTTTGTCTCTCTCCTGTCCACTCTGAGAGCCGCTGGGTAGCCATGGTGCCCCGGTCCCTGCTGCAGACCCCGTGCAGGTCCCACTGCTCCCAGGGATGCTGCCCTCTGTGCACTGGGCCCACTGCCCTCGCAGACCCGCCCCCTCCTGGGATCCCCCCCCCCGCAGGTCCCCTCAGGGATGGGGGGACCACTACCTGGGCCGCTGGGAGCACGCTGGGCACCCTGAGAGGGGGTCAGTGAGCCCAGCCAGCAGCCACCGCCCCCAAGGCTTGACGCGGCTGGAAACGGGGCACGTGTTTGCTATCACTCAGGTCTCAGCCGGAAGGAGGGTCCCCAGCCAAGGAGGTGGAGAGCCAGGACGGCGCCCCGGTACAGCTCCCGGCGGGGAGGGTCGGTCTGGGCTGGCCTGTTCTGGACCCAGGATGTCCTTGTGTGGCCCTGAGTGCCCGAGAAGCAGGCAGGGGTGCCGGTGGGTGAGGGTGGGCGGCATTCTTCCCGGTGCTGGCCTGGACCCTCCCACAGTGCCTGATGGCAGCTTCCTGTTTGCCCTCTGCCACGCGACCCCAGAGCCAGGAACGGACAGACGCGGGCGCCGAGGGTGCCGCTGAGCCTCCTGAAGGGGCCGACACAGCCCACAGGGAAGGCGAGGAGGATGGCGGCGGCCAGCAGGATGGCGGCGGCACGCCCCAAGGAGAAGCTCCCAAGGCCCCGGAAGCCAGCTTGGAGGAGGAGTGGGGTTCCGAAGAGGACTTGTCGTCCGACGTGGAGTCACAGTCCCCCGAAGGGCAGGTCAGTTCCATGGACACCGCCTACTCAGACGTCAGCGCCCAGGAGCTGCCCGCCGAGGTGGGCCCCGGAGAGCCGGATCAGAGGACGAGCAGGGACACCGCCCCCCTCGAGACCCCCACGGAGCCGCAGGGACCCCATGCGCCAGCTGCCAAGCCTGCCCAGCAGGCCGTGAGCCCAGGCGCCTTGGCACCCACCGTCAGCCAGCTGGTGAGTAGCCCTGGGTTCTGATCTGTGCCAGGCTCCTACTGCCCGTGGGGGGGCTTTGTCTTAGTCTGGGGATCTGCGTCTGTAGACCAGCTCTCCCAGTGTCCCCACGCCCCAGCCACACCAGGGCAGCCCCCGGCCCGGCCAACGTGGTGGCCCCTGGTCAAGTAAGGTCTCTGGAGGCTGGAAGCGGAGCAACCAGGACTTGAACCGGTGCCCATATGGGAATCCAGCGTTGCAGGCTGGGGCTTTACCCCGCTGCACCACAGCGCCGGCCCCAGTGAGTTTTCTTTCTATCCCTTTTAAAATGTTGTGTTTGAGTCCACAAACAACCCCAGCACTGGAGCGAGGAGGCCATGGAGGTGCCCCCCCTTCTCCCTCTCCCCATCCGTGTTGGCTTCCTGTCTGCTGGGGGGAGAAAGCCCCACTGGGGTTGGCTCAGAGACGAGTCCTGGGCCTGGCTCCTTCGCTGCGGCACGCGACGGAGCTGCCCGCTGTTGGCCGTCCCCTCCCCGCCGTCCATGGCAGCCGGCCCCCAGAACCCAGCCACTGCCTTGCTGCGTGCCAGGGCGTGCCCAAGCCGCCTCCACGGGGCCCAGGTGTCCGGGGCGGCTCTGAGCAGAGACAGGTTCACTTCCGAGCAGCCCGGGCCCTTGAGGCCTTGACTGGACCGGCCGATCGGTCGGAAGTCCCTGTGCTCAGATGCACCTGGCATTCCCTCAGGTCCCCCTGTGGGGACCCATGGCGGAGGGCCACGGGGCCGGGGGAGCTGTGCCCTCTGCATCCAGCAGGCGACACAGGCCCTCGGGCACCCCAGCCTGACCGTGCCCTGTGCTCACCGGAGTGGCCAGCTGCAGCCCTAGGCACGGAATACGGATTTTATGAGATGCTCTGTACGTGTGTGTTGAGGGGAGGGGTGTGTTGGGGGAGGGGGTTATTTCTTCAAAGCAGGAAAGTGAATGGTCATCCGTAGTGAGGGGAAGTCAGACCACCATGAATGGTCATCCGTAGTGAGGGGAAGTCAGACCACCACTCATTCATTCATTCATTTATTTTTTAAAGATTTATCTTATTTTTGAAAATCATCATTACAGGGAGAGGAGATAGAGAGGTCCTCCATCTGCTGGTTCACTCCCTAGATGGCCACAACAGCCAGCACTGGGCCAGGCCAAAGCCAGGAGCCCGGAGCTTCCTCCAGGTCTCCACGCGGGTGCAGGGGCCCAAGGACTTGGGCCATCTCCTGCTGCTTCCCAGGCCACAGCAGGGAGCTGGACAGGAAGTGGAGCAGCCGGGACTGGAACCGGTGCCCACATGGGATGCCAGTGTCACAGATGACAGCTTCACCCGCTGAGCCGCGACACCGGCCCCCACAGCCGTTAATTCAGAACTTCTTTACTTGACAACGTGCAAGTCTTTTGCACACCTCTTGTCAGATTTATCCCTAAGAATTCCACGCTTTTTATGTTCTTTTTTTTTTTAAGATGTATTTATTTTACTTGAAAGTCACAGTTACACAGAGAGAGGAGAGGCAGAGAGAAAGAGAGAGAGAGAGAGAGGTCTTCCATCCACTGGTTCACTCCCCAGACAGCAGCAATGGCCGGAGCCACACCAATCCGAAGCCAGGAGCCAGGTCTCCCACGCAGGTGCAGGGGCCCAAGCACTTGGGCCATCCTCCACTGCTTTCCCAGGCCATAGTAGAGAGCCAGATTAGAAGTGGAGCAACTGGGTCTCAAACTGGCGCCCCTATGGGGTGCCAGTACCGCAGATGGCAGCTTTACCCACTACGCCATGGCGCTGGCCCTGGTTTTTTATGTCCTTATGCACGATGCCCAATGGTTTGTGGCCGGAAGGTAAATATACTGCCGGTTTGTGTGTATTATCCTGATATTCTGCAATGTTGCCAAACCCTAAACTCCTAGGTCATTTGTCACGCAGCTGGCCCAGCCCTCAGAGGACACAGGGGGTCACTGGGTCCCCTCCCGGCCGGGGAACCGTCCTGGCTTTTCTTTGCCTGCCCGCCTGGCTAGAGCCTCCGTCCCTCCTTGCACTGTGGTGCCCACTATATGGGGAACCGGGTGGACGCCCCCCTCCTAGCAGGCTGAGAATGCGCACCTGGTGCGTGGAGGTGGTGAGGAGAAGGTGGTGCCCTGTGCTCGCCCCCAGCACCCACCCCCTCCCCAGTTCTCCTTGGGCGCTCTGGGACAGTGCTTGGTCTGGGTCAGTGCTTGGTCATGGGCAGTGCTTGGTCAGGGGCAGTGCTTGGTCTGGGCAGTGCTTGGTCTGGGCAGTGCTTGGTCTGGGCAGTGCTTGGTCAGGGTCAGTGCTTGGTCAGGGTCAGTGCTTGGTCATGGGCAGTGCTTGGTCAGGGACAGTGCTTGGTCAGGGGCAGTGCTTGGTCTGGGCAGTGCTTGGTCTGGGGCAGTGCTTGGTCTGGGTCAGTGCTAGGTCTGGGGCAGTGCTTGGTCTGGGCAGTGCTTGGTCTGGGCAGTGCTTGGTCATGGGCAGTGCTTGGTCAGGGTCAGTACTTGGTCTGGGTCAGTGCTTGGTCAGGGTCAGTGCTAGGTCTGGGGCAGTGCTTGGTCTGGGCAGTGCTTGGTCTGGGCAGTGCTTGGTCAGGGTCAGTGCTTGGTCAGGGACAGTGCTTGGTCAGGGTCAGTGCTTTGTCTGGGCAGTGCTTGGTCAGGGTCAGTACTTGGTCTGGGCAGTGCTTGGTCAGGGTCAGTGCTTGGTCTGGGGCAGTGCTTGGTCAGGGTCAGTGCTTGGTCAGGGTCAGTTCTTGGTCAGGGGCAGTGCTTGGTCAGGGTCAGTTCTTGGTCAGGGGCAGTGCTTGGTCAGGGTCAGTGCTCGGTCTGGGGCAGTGCTCGGTCTGGGGCAGTGCTTGGTCAGGGTCAGTGCTTGGTCTGGGCAGTGCTTGGTCAGGGTCAGTGCTTGGTCAGGGTCAGTGCTAGGTCTGGGGCAGTGCTTGGTCAGGTACAGTGCTTGGTCAGGGTCAGTGCTTGGTCAGGGCAGTGCTTGGTCAGGGACAGTGCTTGGTCTGGGCAGTGGTTGGTCAGGGTCAGTGCTTGGTCAGGGTCAGTGCTTGGTCTGGGCAGTGCTTGGTCAGGGTCAGTACTTGGTCTGGGCAGTGCTTGGTCTGGGTCAGTGCTTGGTCAGGGACAGTGCTTGGTCTGGGCAGTGCTTGGTCTGGGCAGTGCTTGGTCTGGGGCAGTGCTTGGTCTGGGCAGTGCTTGGTCAGGGTCAGTGCTTGGTCTGGGCAGTGCTTGGTCAGGGTCAGTGCTTGGTCTGGGCAGTGCTGGGTAAGGGTCAGTTCTTGGTCAGGGTCAGTGCTTGGTCTGGGCAGTGCTGGGTCAGGGTCAGTTCTTGGTCAGGGTCAGTGCTTGGTCAGGGTCAGTGCTTGGTCAGGAGCAGTGCTTGGTCTGGGCAGTGCTTGGTCTGGGGCAGTGCTTGGTCAGGGACAGTGCTTGGTCTGGGCAGTGCTTGGTCTGGGCAGTGCTTGGTCTGGGGCAGTGCTTGGTCTGGGCAGTGCTTGGTCAGGGTCAGTGCTTGGTCTGGGCAGTGCTTGGTCAGGGTCAGTGCTTGGTCTGGGCAGTGCTGGGTAAGGGTCAGTTCTTGGTCAGGGTCAGTGCTTGGTCTGGGCAGTGCTGGGTCAGGGTCAGTTCTTGGTCAGGGTCAGTGCTTGGTCAGGGTCAGTGCTTGGTCAGGAGCAGTGCTTGGTCTGGGCAGTGCTTGGTCTGGGGCAGTGCTTGGTCAGGGTCAGTTCTTGGTCAGGGTCAGTGCTTGGTCTGGGGCAGTGCTTGGTCAGGGGCAGTGCTTGGTCAGGGTCAGTGCTTGGTCAGGGGCAGTGCTTGGTCAGGGTCAGTGCTAGGTCTGGGGCAGTGCTTGGTCAGGGTCAGTACTTGGTCTGGGCAGTGGTTGGTCAGGGTCAGTGCTTGGTCAGGGTCAGTGCTTGGTCAGGAGCAGTGCTTGGTCAGGAGCAGTGCTGGGTCAGGGTCAGTGCTTGGTCAGGGTCAGTGCTTGGTCTGGGTCAGTGCTTGGTCTGGGTCAGTGCTTGGTCAGGGACAGTGCTTGGTCTGGGCAGTGCTTGGTCTGGGCAGTGCTTGGTCTGGGCAGTGCTTGGTCAGGGTCAGTGCTTGGTCAGGGACAGTGCTTGGTCTGGGTCAGTGCTGGGTCTGGGTCAGTGCTTGGTCTGGGGCAGTGCTTGGTCTGGGGCAGTGCTTGGTCTGGGTCAGTGCTTGGTCTGGACAGTGTTTGGTCTGGGCAGTGCTTGGTCTGGGCAGTGCTTGGTCAGGGTCAGTGCTTGGTCTGGGCAGTGCTTGGTCTGGGCAGTGCTTGGTCTGGGGCAGTGCTTGGTCTGGACAGTGCTTGGTCTGGGCAGTGCTTGGTCTGGGCAGTGCTTGGTCTGGGCAGTGCTTGGTCAGGGACAGTGCTTGGTCTGGGCAGTGCTTGGTCTGGGCAGTGCTTGGTCAGGGTCAGTGCTTGGTCTGGGCAGTGCTTGGTCAGGGTCAGTGCTTGGTCTGGGGCAGTGCTTGGTCTGGGGCAGTGCTTGGTCAGGGTCAGTGCTTGGTCTGGGCAGTGCTTGGTCTGGGCAGTGCTTGGTCAGGGTCAGTGCTTGGTCTGGGCAGTGCTTGGTCAGGGACAGTGCTTGGTCTGGGCAGTGCTCGGTCTGGGCAGTGCTCGGTCAGGGTCAGTGCTCGGTCTGGGGCAGTGCTTGGTCTGGGCAGTGCTTGGTCTGGGCAGTGCTTGGTCAGGGACAGTGCTTGGTCAGGGACAGTGCTTGGTCTGGGCAGTGCTTGGTCTGGGGCAGTGCTTGGTCTGGGCAGTGCTTGGTCTGGGGCAGTGCTTGGTCTGGGACAGTGCTTGGTCAGGGACCGTGCTTGGTCTGGGTCAGTGCTTGGTGTGGGGCAGTGCTTGGTCTGGGGCAGTGCTTGGTCAGGGACAGTGCTTGGTCTGGACAGTGCTTGGTCTGGGCAGTGCTTGGTCTGGGACAGTGCTTGGTCTGGGCAGTGCTTGGTCTGGGCAGTGCTTGGTCAGGGTCAGTGCTTGGTCTGGGTCAGTGCTTGGTCTGGACAGTGCTTGGTCTGGACAGTGCTTGGTCTGGGCAGTGCTTGGTCTGGGTCAGTGCTTGGTCTGGGTCAGTGCTTGGTGTGGGTCAGTGCTTGGTCTGGACAGTGCTAGGTCTGGGCAGTGCTTGGTCTGGGTCAGTGCTTGGTCTGGGTCAGTGCTTGGTGTGGGGCAGTGCTTGGCCAGGGTCAGTGCTCGGTCTGAGGCAGTGCTCGGTCTGGGCAGTGCTTGGTCTGGGTCAGTGCTCGGTCTGAGGCAGTGCTCGGTCTGGGTCAGTGCTTGGTCTGGGGCAGTGCTTGGTCTGGGGCAGTGCTTGGTCTGGGCAGTGCTTGGTCTGGGGCAGTGCTTGGTCAGGGTCAGTGCTCGGTCTGGGTCAGTGCTTGGTCTGGGGCAGTGCTTGGTCTGGGGCAGTGCTTGGTCTGGGGCAGTGCTTGGTCTGGGCAGTGCTTGGTCTGGGGCAGTGCTTGGTCAGGGTCAGTGCTTGGTCAGGGTCAGTGCTTGGTCTGGGACAGTGCTTGGTCTGGGCAGTGCTTGGTCTGGGCAGTGCTTGGTCTGGGCAGTGCTTGGCCAGGGTCAGTGCTCGGTCTGAGGCAGTGCTCGGTCTGGGCAGTGCTTGGTCTGGGACAGTGCTTGGTCTGGGCAGTGCTTGGTCTGGGTCAGTGCTCTGTCTGATGCAGTGCTCGGTCTGGGTCAGTGCTTGGTCTGGGACAGTGCTTGGTCTGGGCAGTGCTTGGTCAGGGTCAGTGCTTGGTTTCTCGGATGGTAGCACAGCCCTTCGTTGTGAGATAAGCACCCAGGGCCCTGGAGCTGAGCGAACGCCCCCTCCCTCCCTTGCGAACGTACCATGTCGCCGTGTACCCAGGGCTCCAGGGCTGCCTGCTGGGCCTCAGCCACCAGGGTCACTGCATCTTCTGAGGCTCCAGTGGCCCCTGGAGAGCACCGCTGGCCCCTTGGCGCTGGCTCCCCCCACCATGCTTCTCTGAGCACGTCCTCGCCTCCTGGAGCAGGCTGCCCAACCCTAGAGGCAGACATAGCTTTGGGCGCTGTTCTGGTTCGTGGAAAATAGAATTGAAGAGCTGAGGGTCCTCAGTGCCACGGGGGTGTCGCCGCCCCCAGGCCTCTCGGTGGAATGAGACGGAACATACGGACGCGTCACGGCTACACTCCCAGCCACCCTTTATGCACACAGCGTTCGCAGCCACAGCACACACACTTACGCAGTCACACTCGCTCAACCAGCCCCTCCTCCCTCCCCCAGCCCCACCCGTGGGCCCGCGGTTTGCATTGTCCTGGAAGGGGGGGAGGCCACACACCTCCTGCGGCAGACGTGGTCCCACCCTGGCGGCGGCTTAGACCATGAAGGCCCCGCCTGCTCCCCCAGCCTGGTGCACTGAGGGGGGAGACAAGGTGGAGGAAGGCCCCGCCCACTCCCCAAGGGTGGTGACAAGGTGGAGGAAGACCCCGCCCACTCCCCCAGGGCGGTGACAAGGTGGAGGAAGACCCCGCCCACTCCCTCAGGGCGGTGACAAGGTGGAGGAAGGCTCCGCCCACTCCCCCAGGGTGGTGACAAGGTGCAGGAAGGCCCCGCCCACTCCCCAAGGGCGGTGACAAGGTGGAGGAAGGCACATGGTCCCTGGTGCCCCTCATTAAGCTCCATGAGTGCAGGACCAAACTATGCCCGGAGAATCAGTGACACAAAATGTGGGGTCTGCACCTCTGGCCTGGCTTCTAGAAACTTCCCCTGGAAGCAGTTCTCTAATCACAGGAAAGCAGGGCACCCAGAGAGACCCCAGGAGCTGGGCAGTGAGTGGGGCCCTCGCCGGCTGCACACTGGACCTCGCAGGGCGGCCTCTGGCTCTGAGCCCTGACTGTCCTCGTGCCCCCAGCACCTGGGCACCCACAGCCGGGGCCAGCCTGCCCGATGCTGCCCCCTCGGGTGGGTGGCAGGACCAGTGTTCAATGTGAGGGCGTCTGGGCAGTGTCCTCCGTGGGCACCAGTGGTCACCAGCCGCCCGCAGAGGTGACCAGAAGCGTCTGTTCCAAACAAGCGGAAGCCAAGGCTGTAACGTGGGGCAGGTACTTTCCACAGAGACCACAGAGAAGGGTCTGAAGGAAGGGAAGAAGCCGTCCCCTGGGGACCCTGCCCAGAGCCGGGGCTCACAGAGGCCACTTCCCAGCCCTAGCGGGGGGCAGGACCCGCGTCGGCCACAAGCCCAGGGCCTCGGCGTTGGGGGCAGAGACCGCGCCTGGGGCCTGGGGGGAACCGGTAGAGGCCTCCTACTCTGGCCGGCTGCACAAGTCAGGAGCTCTCCCCACGCGAACAGTGTCCGAGTCCCTAACGGCTCCGCTGGCTTCTCAGGGACAGCCCCCCGTGGCACCAGCCACGCTCCGCTCAGCTCCGGCTATTTCCGCCACAGGCCCAGGTGCCGCAAGGCTACCGGTGGAGGGACCTCAGGCTGAGCCAAGGGAGCAGCGTCCTGTCCTCGGAGCTGGGCGAGCTCCCCCCAGGCACGGAAGAGCCCCTCTCGCAGGAGTCAGGTACCACCAGGCCCGCCCACCCGGACGACACACGTGCCAACAGCAGGGCGGGCAGGGCACGACGGAGCTGACTCTGTGTCTCCCCGTTGAACGCTCACACGAGCCCAGCAAAGGGGGGACCCCCTCCATCTTACAGACGGGGACCCCACAGTCGCTGAGCAGGGCCTTGACTGGGACCCAAAGCTGACAGAGTCCCAGCTGCCCCACCCCCACGGCCACGCCTCTCTGCCTCCCGGCCTCCCAAAGGGGTTTGGGGACCGCCCCCACCGAGTGCGCACCTGCCCGCTGGTTTCGAAGGTGCGGGCACTCCTGTCTGTTTCCTTGGTGCCTGTGTCCCAGGGCTGTGGACCCAGGAGAGTAGTCTCCATGTCACAAACGTCCCCAGGCCCAGCTCACAACACCTAAGTCACAGAAAACAGAGCAGAGGTCTCTCCAACCCAGACGGACAAAAAGGCAGACACCAGGGCCTTGTGGACAAGGTCCTTTCCTTTTCAATCTGATCAACTCTCTTCCATTTCTTAAAAAAAGTCAAGGGACCAGTGTGCGGTGCAGCAGGGTGAGCCACTGCTTGTGACACCGGCATCCAGCAGCGGAGCGCTGGTTCCAGCCCCGGCTGCTCTGCTTCTGATCCAGCTCCCTGCCAATGCGCCTGGGAAGGCGGCAGGTGGTGGCTCAAATGCTTGAGCCCCTGCCACCCACGTGGGAGACCCGGATATAGTTCCTGGATCCTGGCTTCAGTCTGACTCAACTCTGGCCATTGCAGCCATTTAGGGAGTGAACTAGCATGTGGAAAATCTCTCTTCCTCTCTCTCTCTCTCTCTCTTTCTCTCTCTCTCTCTTCCTCTCTCTCTCTCTCTTCCTCTCTCTCTCTTTCTCTCTCTCTTTCTCTTTCTCTCTCTCTTTCTCTCTTTCTCTCTCTCTCTTCCTCTCTCTCTCTCTTCCTCTCTCTCTCTTCCTCTCTCTCTCTCTCTCTTCCTCTCTCTCTCTCTTCCTCTCTCTCTCTTTCTCTCTCTCTTCCTCTCTCTCTCTCTCTCTCTCTCTCTCTCTCTCTCTCTCTCTCCTGTCATTCTCTTTCAAATAAATGAATCTTTTTCAAAAGATACATTAAAAGAAAAATCAAAGCCGGGGCACCAGTAGGCGGCCCCCTTGGCGTCCACTCTAACAGGCAGCTGCACAATGAGTTTCTTTCCTGTCCACCTGGAGAAGCTGACCCCTCTGTAGACCCTGCCGACAGCACCCAGAGCCCCCTGCCCGTCACTCTGAACCGTGAGCCACGCGGGTGATTTCTGCGCTGCGTGAGGGTGGAGTCAGCTCCGCCGGCTGACGCCCACTCTCTCCACCGACCCCCGCGGTGCCTGCCCATCCGGCCCCAGTGCTGTCTCCGGAGGGACCCCTGGCAAGCTTCCTGGACAGGATCCAACGGCTGCCCACCGAGGAAGAGACCCCGGGGGACAGAACGGAGTCCCCGGGCAGTGCCGAGGCTGCAGGCGACGGAACTCAGCTGCTGGTTCTGGACCCAAACCACGTGCGTAGTCCCGGGTCTCGCGTTGCCTGGGCCTCTTCGCCCCTGCATGTGCAGTGCCCTGCCCCCTCCTGTTCTCTCCCCACCCCCGCTCTGCACAGTCACCTGCTGCTGGCTGAGGCCGGGTCGCTCTCGTGGCGGGGGCTGTCCCGGGCACCGCGGGCTGTGTGGCACCACCAGTGTCGCCTCCTGGGACACTGCTCCAGGGCTACGGGCAGTCACCCCCACGGAGCCACTGGCTTGGGTGCAGCCAGCCTCCAGCTGCCCTCCCACCCCGGTGCAAACAGCAAAGGCCGTCTTGATGCGATTCGAAGCCCGAGAGCGGCGGGGCTCCAGCACTGTGAGGAGGAGGCTGGGCTGCGTGGGGAAGCTGTCCGGGCACTCGGCTGATGCTGGCGGCCAGGGACACTGCCCGGCCCCGGCCCCAGCTCACACCAGTCTGCACTCCGTTCTGCAGAGCCGGGGACGAGGCTTGAACTGCGGCTTCCAGAGCAGGGACCTCGGGCCGAGGCGGGGAGCGCCCAGCCTGGGGGCCCCGGGTGGGTGTGGACGGTAACGGTCGCCTCTGGGTTTCCACTTTAGCCCCTGATGATCAGGTTCCAGACGGCCCTGAAGAACTACCTCAGCCGACAGATCGAAAAGCTGAGGCTCGAACTCAAAGAGCTGGTGCGTATCCGTGAGCCCGCGCGCCCCCGCCCCGCGCCCGCTCCACGTCCGTGACCCCCGGTGCGCCCTCCGCTCCTGCAGGAGGTGGCCAGCAAGCAGAGCCGAGCGCAGCGGCAGGAGCTGGGCCTGAACCTCTACGGGGTCCAGCAGCACCTGGCGCGCCTGCAGATGCAGCTGGAGCGGAGCCACGACCGCTACTCGGCGGCCGCGTGCGCCCGGCGGCAGAAGGAGGAGGAGCTGCAGAGCGCGCGCGCGCTCCACGCCAAGACCAGCGCGGCCGCCGGCCGGGAGCGCAGACGGCGTAAGGGGTCCTGGGGGCGCCGGGGGCGCGCGCGCGGGCGAGTTGGGGGCGCAGGCAGGACCCGTGCGTGCACAGAGGCGCCGGGGTTTTGTGCGGCAGCTCCCAGCCGGAGGCGGCGTGGGGGTGCAGGCGGCGGGAGCGGCCCGGTGCTGTCCCCGCGCTCCCAGCCACCCTGGGAGGAAGCATTTTGGGGCCCTGAGGAGTGCAGGAATTCTGGGACTTTCAGAGTTGAGGGAGCAGACAGAACTCCCAAATTTATAGAAAGCACCAAACAGAGACAGCCTCTCGGGGACCGGGAGCCACCTTCTCTTCTGCACCTGTGACAGAGCGTGGACCAAGTGGGGGAGGGACACCGGCCCCCACCGCCCCTACGTGGTCCTGCCCAGCCCAGGGGCCCCACAGCAGACCCCTGGCCCTGGGCCTTGGGCCACAGCCCAGGCCTCCATGCAGGCTATGACCCTAACCGTGGGGGCTGCTGCCCCTGCACCAGCCTCTGGTGGACACATGGGGCCTGGCCCCTGGAGGACGCCCACAGTCCCCCGCCTCAGCTGGGAGGGGGCGGAAGCCCAGCAGACACTAAACCCTCACGATGTCGGCCACAGACCCCAGGTGAGGCGGAGCCGGGCAGAGACCCGGACCCAGGCCTGGCTCGGAGCAGACCCAGGCAGGCGGGAGCCGGGTGTTAGCGGCAGGGATTGATCATTGTGATCGTCACCCTCGTGAGAAGAGGGGCCCTGGGCCTGGGGGAGCCCAGCACCTGGCGTCCCAGGTCTCAGTGCACAGCCCCTCGCGAAGATGGGGACGGGGGACACTGTGTGAGCTCAGACACAAAGACGCGGCAGCCAGGGGCCGGAAGAAGAAATCGACGCCGGGCGGCACTGGAAGGAAGCACTGAGAGCTGGGACCCTGGGCCGCCTTTGCAGGAGTGCCCAGGCCTGCCCCAGCCCTGCCCAGGCCCCCGATGTGCGGGTTCCGGGGTGAGCCCGACGTCCTTTCTTCCCCTCTGTTTCCCCCAAGCCTCGCACAGGGGGCTGAGCAGCACAGATCCGGCTGTGAGCGGCCGGGCAGCGGGGTCCACCCAGGCCCTGTGCACGGCCCTCGGTGGCTCGCTGGACGCACGCGGTGAATGCCCCTGGTGCAGCCAGAGTGGCTCGGAGGCAGCCGGCGGGCGCACTTTTGTCCGGAAGGCTGGGAGCAGAGCTTCCGCTGCAGACGCGGGAGTCGGGAAGAGGAGACTGGGGGAGGTGGAAAGGCAGAAGCCGGTGCAGCAGAAGGCGGAAATCAGGGCTTTGCCGATGGAAACGCCTGTCTGTCCGAGCCGGCTGGCGGCCTCTGGCGTCATCCAGAGCGCGGCCAGGCCGGGCTTCGTCATTTCATTCCGGGGGAGCCGCGCGGTTCCCATGCCACCGCTGAAGACAGTCAAGACACCGCTGTGGAAGCATCTGACGTCCCCTGGGGGTACCCGTGCTGGGCGGGGCCCCGGTGGGCTTCCGGAGACCCTCCCCAGGCCGTGATGTGGCCGTGAAAGCCGGCGGCAGGTGTGGAAATGGGAGGAGAAGGCCCGCACAGCGGGTGTGGCGCCAGACGGGGCGAGCAGGATTCAATCGGAACTCGGGGACGGCTGCCACTAGGAAGTTCCCCGGTCTGATCCTCGTGCCGGCAGTCCAGGAGGGGGGGAGGCTTTCCGGTGAATGCCACTGGGGCGCTTGTCGTGCTCCCCAAGGCGCGGAGGAGGGGGAGGACGTGTGGTGTCGGCCGTGGTCACGAGCGCCTGTGACTCGGAGGAAGGCACCTGCGCCCAGCCTGCGCCCACGCTCCCTGGAGGTCCTGGCAGGGGAGAGACACGAGGCCCTGGTGGTGAGTGCCACCCAGGGGTGTCTGCCCGGAGGCTCCCAGGGCCTGATGGGAAGAGAGCGCCGAGTCCTGGGAAATCCATCCAGGAGCTGGACGCCGGGTGCGAGCTTTTCCTCCATGCGCGTGACGTCTGTGTGCGAACGCCGGCTGTAGAGGATGTCGCCCAGAGCAGCCGCCAGGCCTCGGGAGGGAGCAGGGGCTGAGCCCACCGAGGGCAGCAGAGACCCCGTGACTCAGCGTGGGTGGGCGGGGCCGCCACGTGGACCCCGAGAAAGTCAGTGCGGCTGCAGCTGAAGTCCCGCGGGGGCTGCTGGGCGAACTCGAATTCCTTTCAGGAATTCTTGATTTGCTCATTTTGGAAAAAAGCAGTAACTCAGGACTCAAGAGTCCCTGGCCCTGCCCCCGGGGCCTCCCTGATGGCCGTGCCTGCACACTCTTTGAAAGACAGTTCTCAAACATCTGGGCAAACCACACAGCTGACAGGCGTGTGTGCACGTGTGTGCACGTGTGTATGTGTGTGCTGCTTGTGTGTAAACATGTGTGCGTGTGTGCACATATGTGTGGGTGCATCTGCGTGTGTTTGTGTGTCTGTGTGTGCACGTGTGTATACGTGCTTGCATGTGTGCACATATGTGTGTTTACGCCTGCATGTGTATGTGTGTATGCGTGTGTGTGCACCCCACCTGTGTGCACGTGTGTGTGCATCTGCGTGTGTGTGTGTGTGCTCTCCCTCTTTGGGGGCTGTGTCTCCTGCTGTGGGCTTTGCTGCCTTCTCTGGACCACGTGGGCCGGACACGGTTCCAGGTCCAGACCCGGGAAGCCCGTCACTCCCGACATTGCTGCGGGAAGACTGCACAGGCGTCTCAGGACGTTTTGAAGAAGGCTGATGAGGGACACGTCCGGTGTCCGGTGTCCGGTGTCCGGGATCCGGGATCAAACACAGCAGGAACCTGGAAGGATAAGCGGACCGAGAGGAAGACAAGCAGATCCCGCAGGGAACATTCATCAGAATTTAGGAAACAAACACGCGCGTCGCTCCTGTTGTTATCTGAGAGAGAGAGAGAGAGAGAGACCTCCCATGTGCTGGTTCACTCTGCAAATGCCCACAGTGGCCAGCGCTGGGCCAGACCGAAGCCAGGAGCCCAGAATTCCATCTGGGTCTCCCTCATGGGCGACAGGAGCCGAAGCACTGAGCCATCATCCATTGCTGTCCCCGGACGCGTTGGCAGGAAGTTGGCCTGGAAATGGAGAAGCCGGGACCCAAAGCGACATTGAGGCTGCACCCCGAGACGCCCCAGGTTGCGTGTTGTAACCACAAACCTCCCGCCCGTCTCCTTGCTCACCCCAAGCGTTTCGCCCCGGTCGCAGGGCAGGAACCTTCTCCGCTCTTAGGAGGTCTTTCTGCGGTTGACGTGATGTCCGCCCAGAACACTCGACTCAGAGCCAGCATTCGCCTGGCGACCTCTTGACCTGTCACTGGAAAGGGACGCTGCGGGCAGTGAGCACACGCCGCTCCCCTGCCGCTCCCCTGCCGCTCCCCTGCGGCTGCGCTGCCTGCACGAATCAGCGGTCTCGGCCTGTCAGTCAACCTCATGCCCGTCTTGTCAAAGCAATCAGTCCCTGGAGGACCCGTCCCTCCTGAGAGCTCTGAGCGGGGTGGGGGTGGGGGGCGTGGCTGTCTCAGCAGCCCTGGGGCTCCTGGGGAGCCGAGCTGTCCGTCACACTCTGGTTTCCTCCTGAGAAACTTCGGATCCTTCCAAGATGGCTCAGGTCTGAGCGGTAAGGAGTGGAAGCTGAGCACAGGGCCTGGGGCGGACACTGCAGCCGCCCTTGTGCTGCGGGCGGGCTCCGTGGCCCCGGGCCCAACGGGCAGGCGTGAGAGATGCTGGAGCAGCCCCCGCCCTCCTCCCCGCAGTGGCGGCCCTGCAGACGGAGATGGAGAACCTGGCGCTGCACCTGTTCTACCTGCAAAGCATCGACCAGGACGTGCGGGACGACATCTGCGTGATGAAGCAGGTGGTGAAGAAGGCCGAGACGGAGCGGGCGCGGGCAGAGATGGAGAAGAAGAAGCAGGTGCCCTGCAGCCCCCACCCCCCGCACGGCCTCCCCGCACCCTCCCCGGGCGGCCCTGGGCGCGGCGGCCTCGGCCTCACGGCGCCCGCGTCTGCCCTGCCCGCTCCCAGGACCTGTACGTGGACCAGCTCACCACGCGGGCCAACCAGCTGGAGGAGAATGTGGCCCTGTTTGAGACTCAGTACGTGGCCCAAGCCGAGGACACCCGGGTCTTGAGGAACGCGGTGAGCAAGGTGAGTGCCGGGCCCCCTGGGTGCGCCTCCACGGCCACTCCCGTGCCTGGGACCAACCTCGTCCCCGCTGCCCGTCAGCCAGCTCCCAGAGGTCCAAAGCCAGGCCCCGAGCGTCTGCCCACTCCCTGACACACCGGGGACGGTCGCTGTTCATTTCTGAGGTAGTCGTGGGGCGGCTGCAGGGGCCCTGGGGAGCTCTGCCCTCCCAGCACCCCCCTGCACTGCCACGGCCAGCCTGCCCGAGGGGGCCCCCGTGGGCTTCCCCCAGGGAGCAGAGGTCACTCAACTGGGCTCAGCTCTGTGGCGGTGACACAGAAACCAAAGTGACCGTGACTTTTTTCTTTAAATCTGAGTCACCACGTAAAGGGGCAGTGGCCTCTCCATGACTGAGAGAGGCCGAACCCGCAGGTGGTGGAGATGGGGGGCGGGGCCCCCAGGGCTCCCCTCCCAGCAGCTGAATGCCCGTAGCCTGGGGGGGGGGGAGGGGAGAGCAAGGTTTTGGTTAACAGAGGATTCTGGAGTTTACCTGGGAAATAGTTTGGGAGTTGGCCACGAATTGCTTTGGGAGGATCCGTGGCGGGCCACGACCGAGGAGCACTCAGAGGGCTGGCACACTCCACGCGGGAGGCCTGGCAGGGCAGGTGGGGACGGGACCTGGCACGGACTCCCCTTCCCTGAGGTGAGAATGGGTCCCTGGGGCCCGGGGTAGGCAGGCGAACCTCAGAGGCCCACAGAGGCCCAGCAACACCTAGCGTGAACGCTTGGCCGGCCACGGCGCGGGCGTGAGCACAGGGCTGTGTCCGCCTGGAAACAGAGACTCCGGGTGAGATCAGACCTTGGGACAGGCGGGGACCTGAGGGGCCGGAGCAGGAGGGGGACCACAGCACCAACAAGGCTCTGAGGAGCTGGGTGCCGCCAGCCCCATGAACCGCCCGGACGCCAGGGGGCGGGGCAGGGGGGGTGGACGCGAGATGCTGGTCAGTCAGGGGCGGGAGGCACCTGCGCGCTCTGGACACCTGGTCAGGCCTCTGTCCGTCCCTGCCCCCATCCCCAGCACCCAGAAGCATGGCCGTCCTGAGTCAGGCACGTGGCAGACCTCACTCAAATGAGCAGAGAAGTGGAGCCAGCTGATGGGAGCCGGGCTCGGGGCAGTGAGCGGCGGCCACGCCCTGGCCCCCCACGGCCCCACAGCTGCTGGTGGGCTTTCTTCCGGCATGGCCAAGCGCCCAGGACGTGGCTAACGTTGCTGTCCATTACACACGCCAGCAGCACAGTGACAGTGGGTGCAGGCGCCCAAACACTTGGGCCGTCTTCCGCTGCTTTCCCTGGGTGCATTAGCAGGGGGCTGGATGAGAAGTGGAGCAGCCGGGACTCGAACCAGAGCCCATATGGGATGCCGGCGCTGCAGACGGCAGCTTTACCCACTGCGCCACGGCACCGGCTCCTTTTCTTCCTTTTAAAAGAAAAACAAAGAGAGTGCACTAAACCCACAGCTTCTTTGTACCTCGACCTGCTCGTGGGTCAGCGGAGCAGTGAGGAGGCTCTCGGCTTCCCAGGCTCCCAGGCTCCCGGGCTCCCAGGGCTCGCGCTGCCTCCCGGGCTCCCGGCCTCCCGGGCTCCCAGGGCTCGCGCTGCCTCCCGGGCTCCCGGGCTCTCTGGGCTCCCAGGGCTCGCGCTGCCTCCCGGGCTCCCAGGGCTCGCGCTGCCTCCCGGGCTCCCGGGCTCCCAGGGCTCGCACTGCCTCCCGGGCTCCTGGGCTCCTGGGCTCTCTGGGCTCGCGCTGCCTCCCGGGCTCCCGGGCTCCCGGGCTCTCTGGGCTCGCACTGCCTCCTGGGCTCCTGGCCTCCCGGGCTCCCAGGGCTCGTGCTGCCTCCCAGGCTCCTGGGCTCCCAGGGCTCGCGCTGCCTCCCGGGCTCCTGGGCTCCTGGGCTCTCTGGGCTCGCGCTGCCTCCTGGGCTCCCAGGGCTCGCGCTGCCTCCTGGGCTCCGGGGCTCTCTGGGCTCGCGCTGCCTCCCGCGGGCCTCAGCGCCCTGTGACAGGGGAGGACAGGTGGTTCTGAGTGTGGGGCCCTGGGGCGGGCGCGCCCTCCCACCTTCCACGGGAACTGCTCTGTGACCAGGGTCACCTCGGGGACACTGCTGGTGCCACTTGGGCCGATGCTGGACCACAGGTGTCAGCCCCCAGACGCCCGACAGCCCAGGAGGTGCCCATCTTGCTGCTGGGGCACTTGGGCGAGGTGACCTGTCCCGGGGAATGTCCCAGACAGGCCACCAAGATCTCAGCAGGGCTCCTGTGCCGCCTGGGACCTCTGTGCCCTGAGCACACGGGGACTCTCCTCCCCCTCGGGAGGAACCCCTGAGCCGCCCTCCACAGGCCCTAGGCCTCTCCCCAGCTGGGCACCTGCCCCCCGCGATGTCCCAGGAGAGCCTCAGCTCCAGCTGCCAGGCCCTCAGCACCCCCTGCCCCCAGCTCCCAGTCCAGGCGGGCCCTATGCTCCCACAGAGCCCCCTGCTCGTTCACAACTCACACCTGCTTCCCGTGGAGCTGTTGGGCCCCCACTCAGCCCATCCTGTGCGGCCTGGACCCTTGGTGGCCGGCCTGGCACCGTGTGAGCAGCCGCCCTCACGGGGAGAGAGCAGCCATCCTGTGCGGCCTGGGCCCTTGGTGGCTGGCCCAGCGCCGTGTGAGCGGCCGCCCTCACGGGGAGAGAGCTGCCATCCTGTGCGGCCTGGACCCTTGGTGGCCGGCCCGGCACTGTGTGAGCCGGCTGTCCGCCCTCACGGGGAGAGAGCAGCCATCCTGTGCAGCCTGGGCTCTTGGTGGCCGGCCCGGCGCCGTGTGAGCCGGCTGTCCGCCCTCACGGGGAGAGAGCAGCCATCCTGTGCTGCCTGGGCTCTTGGTGGCCGGCCTGGCGCCGTGTGAGCCGGCTGTCTGCCGCAGGCGTGCACAGAGATCGCGACCATCAGCATGGAGAAGCAGCGCGTCCTACGGCAGTGGGCCAGCAGCCTGGTGAGCATGAAGCACCGTGACGAGGAGCACCGGGCCATCCTGGAGGCACTCAGGTGCGGGCACCTGCGGGGACGCGCGGGAGGGCCCGGGCAGGACACCCCCAGCCTCCCCAGCTCCAGGGACTCCGCAGCCGGCCCCCCAGGCTCCACCCCGAGGCTCCCTCGTGCTCGCCAGGACCTCAGGTTCTCACATCCACCTTCCCACGTCCTGCGGAGGGAGGGAGAGGCCGTTTACCCTTGGGGGACGATGGGACCTGTGTTGGCACCCTTGTCGTTTACCCTTGGGGGACGATGGGGCCTGTGTTAGCACCGTTGTCCCCTGAGAGTGGAAGCCCGGCCCTGCCCCCCATCCTGCCTGGGGCTGGTCCCAGTGCCATCATCCACTTGCAGGGGGCTCCCCTGGGTCCCCCTGTCACTTCTGCAGGGGACGCGGGGACTCGGAGACGAGCGCTGCCTCGGTTCCCAAAGCTACGCAGGGTGATGGGGTCCCCGCTCCCCATGAGCCCTCACTTCACGTGCGACCTGTCTGCCACCCGCGTCCCCGGCGCCCAGCTCAGAGCCCAGTGTGCAGCAGGTGTTCGAGAAAGACCTGCGGCGGGCGGGGGGGGGGGGGGGCTGTTCCTGGAGCTTGGTGGTCGCAGGACTGGGGGGGTCGGTCCTTCTCAGTCCTCTGTGATTTAAAAAAATGCACAGGAGGGTGCACTTACAGGCGCGTGGGAAGATTAGAGGAGACGTTTGTTTTGGTGCAAAAATCAAATGTGAAAGCGCAGTCTTGTTCCTACTGTGCACGCCCCACGAAGGTTCTGGAGCCGCCGCCTGTGCACGGCGTCACAGCGTGTTTGGAGCCAAACGCGCTTCTCCTTCCATTTCCACAAACATTTCAGCGTGTCCTCTCGCGTGTTTTTTTTTTTTAAGGTTTATTTATGTATTTATTTGAAAGGCAAAGGCAGAGAGAGAGAGAGAGAGAGAGAGAGAGAATCCTCCATCTGCTGGTTCACTCCCCATATAGCCACAATGGCCAGAGCTGTGGTGATCTGAAACCAGGAGCCTGGAGCTTTTTCTGGGTCTCCCACATGGGTGCACAAGGACTTGGGCCCCTGCACCCACATGGAAGACCTAGAAGAAGCTCCTGGCTCCTGGCTCCTGGCTTTGGATCGGCACATTCTGGCCGTTGTGGCCATATGGGGAGCGAACCAGCAGGTGGAAGATTCTCTCTTTCTCTCTCTCTCTTCCACCCCTCTATCTGTAACTCTACCTTTCAAATAAATCTTACAAAAAAAGTGGAGCAGCTGGGACTGGAACCGGTGCCCATGTGGGATGCCAGCACTGCAGATGGTGGCTTTACCCGCTACGCCACGGCGCTGCCCCCACGTGGCTGTCCAAAACGGGACATTTCTGTGTGAGTAGGACTGGACTGAGAGCTTCGTCTCTTCCCCTTCCCCACGTTGAGTGGACGGCACTGGGCCACGGGCAGCCCAGCCGCCCGGTCCCCGAACCTGTGACCCCAGGCCTGTCCTCTTGGTCCGCATGTGGAGGACCCAAGGCCAGTGTGGGCCAGAATCCGGCCTGTCCCCACACGGCCTGTTTGCTGGCCAAGTCCACTGTGCCTTCGAACCCCAGAAACCAGCTGGCTTCGGTTACACGCTCGTTTTTTTACGTGGGTCAGCCACGTGTCAACCTTGTCGACCCTGAGCAAGGTCAAGGCTGAGGAACATATACATACACAAACGGGCACACACATACATGTACACATATATGTATGCATGTACAAGTGTATAAGTGTGCGTATATGCCTTCCCATCTGTACATATACACATGCACAGACCCCTAACCACACGTGTGCACGATATACACATGCATGCATGTGCACGTGTATCTGCATGTGTGGATACACACGTGTGCATATATTCACACAGAGACACATATCTACACATGCACACGTGCACGTGCATAAACACGTCTACACATATGCACAGTACACACCCTGGCATGAGACCTGCCCACAGAGACGTGGGAGGGATGGCACCGGGTCTCTTGGAGAAGGCACCCGATGGCCGTGGGAAAACATGGAGACGCGGCCTCCCAGGGGAAGGTGCGCTCCCAGGGCACAGGGCGGCTCGGAGCCAGAGGGGAAGCAGCAATGCCAGTCCCGCCCCGCGCGCGTGTGTGTGAAGGCTGTGCAGGCGTGGCGGCCGAGTGACAGGGGCGGGCAGCAGGAGGGGCCCCGTCCCTGCCACGCCCACACTGCAGACCTGGGGCCAGCAGGGGCTGTGCAGGACCACTGCCCTGACGGGGCCAGGCGGGTGAGACCCAGCACAGGGCCCGGCCCCTACAGGGAGGGGCTGTGGGTCTACTCCAGGACAGAAGGCGGGCGCGGGCTCCGGGGGCGGCCGGCTCCCCCCCCCCCGAGTCTCCGCAGGTGCGGGCTCCCCCCCCCCCAGAGTCCTGCGTGCAGCACCCCCCCTGGTGTGCCCCGGGTGTCACTGGCTGTGCTCCGGCCGTTCCGCAGGGAGTGCCAGCACCACGCCAAGTCCGTGGACGGCGAGATCGAGGCCTACAAGAAGTCCATCGTGAAGGAGGAGGAGCGCAATGAGAAGCTGGCGCGCATCCTGAACAGGGTGGAGACGGAGGCCGGCCTCATGCAGAAGCTGACCGCCCAGTGCCTGAGCAGGCAGGAGGCGCTGCAGAACGAGTTCAACACCTACAGGCTCACCCTGCAGGACGCCGAGGACGCCCTGGGCAAGAGCCAGCAGGTGCGCCGCGGGCTGGGGCTGTGGTCCTGGCCGTGGCCGGCCCACAGCGCCGCCCGTGCTGACACGGCCTCCCTCCCGGCTCCTCCCGCCAGGAGCACTCGGCGGTCACAGAGGCGCTGCAGGCCGTGCGCCAGGGCATCCGGCAGGAGCTGGAGCTGCGGCGGCAGATGGACGCCGCCATCGTGGAGAAGCTGCAGGATCACATGACCTCCAACAAGATGACCAAGTACTTCCACCAGCTGCTGCGGCGGCTGCAGAAGGAGAAGACCAACATGGTGGGCCTCCCCCGCGAGGGGCGGCGTCTCACACATGGACACGTGCACATGGACACACACCCAGAGACACAGACACATATATACACACGGACACACACCCAGAGACACGGACACATGCACACACACAGACACGTGGACCCGACACACACCCAGAGACATGGACACACATGGACACGTGGACACGGACACGTGGACACACACCCAGAGACACGGACACATGCACACACACGGACACATGGACACGGACACACACCCAGAGACACGGACACACACGGACACGTGGACACACACCCAGAGACACGGACACACATGGACACGTGGACACAGACAAGTGGACACACACCCAGAGACACAGACACATGTATACACACCCAGAGACACGGACACATGTATACACACGGACACACACCCAGACACGTGGACCCGACACACACCCAGAGACATGGACACACATGGACACGTGGACACAGACACGTGGACACACACCCAGAGACACAGACACATGCACACACACGGACACATGGACACGGACACACACCCAGAGACACGGACACACATGGACACGTGGACACGGACACGTGGACACACACCCAGAGACACAGACACATGCACACACACGGACACATGGACACAGACACACCCCAGAGACACAGACACACACGGACACACACCCAGAGACACGGACACATGCACACACACCCAGAGACACGGACACATGCACACACACACGGACACACAGAAACACACACAGACACACAGGCACACAAAGACACACACGGACACACATGACATATACAGAGACACACATGCACACACATGACACAGAGAAACACATAGACACACACAGAAACAGAAAGAGAGACACAGAAACACAAGGACACACACAGACACGTGGACACGTGCACACATGGACACACAGGACACATGCACACACACAGACACACACATACACAGAGACACGCGACACATGTACACACACCCAGAGACACACAGACACATGGGCACACACGCGTGCACAGGCACACACACAGGCACCCACACACACAGCCAAATCCGCGTGTGCCGTGGGTCTTCCAGCATCCGCGGGGTCCTTGTGCTTCCTGGCTGGGGGAGCAGCACCATGAGACAGGACCACGCCCCCGCCCGCCCCCGAGAGCTCCTGCAAGGCTCTCACAGAGCCCAGGACCCGTCACACACAGAACTCCACAGACGCCCACGTGTGTGCGTGTGTCAGGTGGTGGAGCGTGGGTTCTGGCCCTGTCCAGAGCAGCCATCACACCTGGGCGTGACACGGGGCAAACGTCTGCTCACGTGCACATACTCAGCACCACGCGGGTTCTCTCCCCATCGGCTGAGTTCGTGGGTGCAGAACCCGGGGTCGGGAGGACTCTCTCTCCTTCTAGAACTTTTTCTACACACACAGACACACACACGGGCAAACTCACAGAATCACACATGTTCACAGACACGCACACGTACACATTCAGCTGGGCCTGCAAGTGTCTCGGGTTAGGAGTGAATCCTGCTTCTCGGGGCTCCTGGGCCCAGCTTTCCCTGCCTGGCACACGACACCCCTGGGTGCTGTCTGTGGGTGCACAGCAGGTGCAGCTGGCGGGGCTCACCTGGCTTCCCAAGGAGGGGGCGTGGTCACCGCCCACCTGGCTGGCAGACGCCCTTGGAGGCAGCTCACTGCTGGCCTGACTGTGCCAAGGACACAGGGACATGGCACTGGAACCAGCAGGCCCGGCTGGGTGGTCTCGGGCGTCCTGGGAGGCCTGGGGGGTTCCTGCCGGTCCTCTGCTGGGAAGGGGGCAAGAGCGCCCGGCAGCCAAAGCAGGTGTCTGGGTGCTCTGGAGAAGCTGCGGGGGCAGGTAGGAGGCAGCAGCACAGCGGGGCTGCCCCCAGGTGCCCAGGCCTCCAGGTGCCCAGGTCCTGAGTCTCCAGCCCTGCCCCTGGCTGGGCAGCACACAGGTCACACCTGTACTACCACCAGTGTCCAGCAGGAGGCAGTGAAGAGTCATAGGCCAACAAACGCAGCCATTAGAATTTCCCCAGTGAGCTGGGGGCCAGGGTGCGTCTGGGAAGGGGGCAGACGGTGGACAGATGGCATCACTGGTCTGGAGACGGGACCCAGAGGGAGGGTGCACTGGGGTCAACCGTGGGGCCGAGGCAGTGAGTGGAGGGAGGTGCAGGTGTCCTGGGGGGAGGCCAGGCGTCCCCCACAGGACAGCAGACACCCAGGAGGGGGGCTGGGGGAGGCAGTGTGCCCTGGATGGCCTGGCTGGTGCCAGGGGAGGGGGCTGGAGTCTGAAGGGGGACGGAGGGTCCAGCGGTCTCCTGTGAACCCAGGTGTCAGGGGATCTAAGCAAAGCGGGCGGGCAGCAGAGGCCAGGCCAGCGGCGGCTCAGGGCACCGAAAGTCTGCCGCAGATGGGCAGGGTCTGAGTGGTACAGCTGACCTGGGGGGTCACTCACGGGGCCAGCAGGGGTCACAGGAGGACAGAGGTGTCAGGGGGCAGCCGGGCCACAAGCTGTGTGCTGCACGGCGGCCAGCAATGGTGCAGGACACAGGCCATGCTCGGGGGCTGGGGAGGAGGGGGCCTACACGACTCTGCAGAGAGGGGCTGCAGATGGCCACGGCGCTGTCCTTGGGCTGGAACGTCTTGTCCAGGGCTCTCATCTGCCTGGGCAGGCACCATCTCCCTGTTGTGTGCGCCCCCGGGGCAGGCAGGAGCCGGCCACTGCCCTGCCGCACCCCAGCTCACCGCGGGTCCTCTGGCGGGCGCAGGTGACGCACCTGTCCAAGATCGACGGCGAAATCGCCCAGACCACGCTGAACATCACCAACACCAGCTGCAGGCTGGACGCGCACCGGAAGGCGCTGGCCGAGCTGGACAAGGAGGTGAAGACAGTCAACGACCTCATCACCAACAGCGAGAGCGAGATCTGCAGGCGCACGATCCTGATCGAGAGGAAGCAAGGGCTCATCAACCTCCTGAACAAGCAGCTCGAGCAGACGGTGTCGGAGCTGGGGGTGAGGCGGGGGGCGGGGCGGGGCGGGGCGGAGCTGTGTGGGCGGGGCGGAGCTGTGTGGGCGGGGGCGGAGCTGGGGGTGAGGCGGGGGGCGGGGCGGGGCGGGGCGGAGCTGTGTGGGCGGGGCGGAGCTGTGTGGGCGGGGCGGAGCCGGGGCGGGGCGGAGCTGTGTGGGCGGGGCGGAGCTGGGGGTGAGGCGGGGGGCGGGGCGGGGCGGGGCGGGGCGGAGCTGTGTGGGCGGGGCGGAGCCGGGGCGGGGCGGAGCTGTGTGGGCGGGGCGGGGCGGAGCCGGGGCGGGGCAGAGCTGTGTGGGCGGGGCGGGGCGGAGGCGGGGCGGGGCGGAGCTGTGTGGGCGGGGGCGGAGCTGGGGGTGAGGCGGGGGCCGGGGCGGGGCGGGGCGGGGCTGTGTGGGCGGGGCGGAGCCGGGGCGGGGCAGAGCTGTGTGGGCGGGGCGGAGCTGTGTGGGCGGGGGCGGAGCTGGGGGTGAGGCGGGGGGGCGGAGCCGGGGCGGGGTGGAGCTGTGTGGGCGGGGGCGGAGCTGTGTGGATGGGGGTGGAGCTGTGTGAATGGGGGCGGAGCTGTGTGAATGGGGACGGAGCTGTGTGCATGGGGCGGAGCTTGTGGGTGGGGGCGGAGCTGTGTGCATGGGGGCGGAGCTGTGTGGGCATGGCGGCAGAGCTGAGTGGATGGGGGCAGAGCTGGGTGGATGGGGTGGAGCTGGGTGGGCGGGCCAGGACTGGGTGGATAGGGAGGAAGTGGGTGGATGGGGGCGGAGCTGTGTGCATAGGGGCGGAGCTGTGTGCATGGGGGCGGAGTGGTGTGGGCATGGCAGAGCTGAGTGGATGAGGGCAGAGCTGGGTGGATGGGGGCAGAGCTGTCTGTGTTCATGGGGGCAGAGCTGTGGGGGGGGCCAGGACTGGGTGGATGGGGAGGAACTGGGTGAATGGGGGCGGAGCTGTGTGGGCATGGCAGAGCTGAGTGGATGGGGGCAGAGCTGGGTGGATGGGGGCAGAGCTGGGTGGATGGGGGCAGAGCTGTGTGGGCGGGCCAGGACTGGGTGGATAGGGAGGAAGTGGGTGGATGGGGGCGGA